>NC_061492.1:8194499-8501642 GCF_022539355.2 Hippoglossus stenolepis
AAAACAAAGAGGAGGAGAAGCAGGAGGAACCAAAAACAGATGAAGTGGTAGAGGATGAAGATGAGGAGGAGGAAGAGGAAGTCAAAACTGAAGCTTTGGAAGTAGCGGAGGAGGCCAAAACTGAGGATTTGGAAGATGATGAAGAGGGGGAGGCCAAAAATGAAGATTTGGAAGAAGAGGCCAAAACTGAAGTTCTGGAAGAAGATGAGTTGGCCAAATCTGAAGATTTGGAAGAAGATGAGGAAGAGGAAGTCAAAACTGACGCTTTGGAAGTAGCTGAGGAGGCCAAAACTGAGGATTTGGAAGATGATGAAGAGGGGGAGGCCAAAAATGAAGTTCTGGCAGAAGATGAGGTGGCCAAATCTGAAGATTTGGAAGAAGATGAGGAAGAGGAGGCCAAAACTGAAGTTCTAGAAGATGAGGAGAGACCAAAACTGAAGTTCTGGAAGAAGAGGAGGAGGTCAAAACTGAAGATTTGGAAGAATATGAGGAGGAGGAGGCCAAAACAGAAGTTCTGAAAGAAGATGAGGTGGCCAAATCTGAAGATTTGGAAGAAGATGAGGAAGAGGAGGAGGCCAAAACTAAAGTTGTGGAAGAAAAGGAGGAGGAGGCCAAAACTGAAGCTGTGGAAGAAGAGGAGAAGGAGGAGGAGGAGGAAGAGGAGGAGCCTACAACTTTAGTATTGGATGAGGAGGAAAAGGCCAAAACTGAAGATTTGGTAGAAGATGAAGAGGAGGAGGCACATAAAACAAAAACTGAAGAGCTTCCAGAAGAAGTTGGAGAGGTAGAGAAGGAGGAGGAGGAGGAGGAGGAAGAGAGCAAAACTAAAGAAGATTTAGTGGAAGATGAAGAGGAAAAAATTGAAGAAGAGACTAAAGAGGAGGAAACTGTAAATATAGATCTTCATGAGGATGAAGAAAGAGATGAAGAAAACATTGAATTAACGAACACTAAGCTAGAAATAGAGGGCGATGAAGCTTCAGAGGAGGAAGGAGAAAAGCATGACGAAACAGAAGCTGAGGACGAAGATCCTAAAACTCTGTCGGCTGAAAAACTCAGCAACGTCAGTGTTGTACCTGAATCCGATGATGAAGACAATATGACCTCTTTTCCTTCTGGTTATGACCAAGACAAATACTCCGACGTCATCGATGACGAAAACAACAACAACAGTGAGAACAGTAAAGCTGAAGCTAAAGGAAGGAGGAAACATCTCGTTCCCTTTGAGGGGATCAGAGGAGTCAGATCCAGAGCTGCTCTCAAAGACGAAGAGCAACTCCACAAACATGACAAAGGTACAAAACTCACCGTCATCATCATCATCACACATCTTTCAACATTGTTTTCATTATCAGGGAATGAAAATGTTTCTGAATGACGAGTGTGTTAAATGTGCAGTAATGTGTTGACAGACTGAATTTCTTTTCATCTAACAGGTATTTGTTCAACTATTTGTGTCACATGTTTCGTAGTCTACTTTCATTTCAGTGAATTTTTTGCTAACGTCTGAAAATTTTCTTGTGACTGTTTTAAACTCTACAGGTGGAAAACTTAGTTGAAATTTGTTTAAAACCTGTGTTTCACAGATCACAGTGTGTTTAGCGTAGCTTAGCACAAACTGGAAAACAGTTTGAAGGCTTTTATTTCACAATACACATTGATTAATGGTTAATTAATACCCTACACTCTCTGTTACCTCATCATCTTTCTTTGCCTTCACCCTTTCCTTTCTTCATATCTCTGTATGATTTGAGGTATAAGTGCAATTTGTTGTGCTAAAGATTAGCTTAAAAAACCTCTCTATGTATCCTCTGTCGTCTGTGTGTATCTGCACTGCCTCTGAAAAAAGCTTGATTTTTTTTAAATCATAGCTTTAGGCAGTTGCTCTCAAATTCACTCAAAGTCAGTATAATTTCTCTCCGGTCTGAAAAATAGATTTGTGTGCCTGACCAATCTTGGACACAGCAATAGACTGATGCTGTTCTTCTCACTAGGAGAAACAACGATTTCCCAAAACGCTGGTGTGTGCGTTTTTTATTATACACCAGACTGATAAGGAAATAAAAATGGACCTAATAAGGTCAAGTTAGTTTTATTTATATCAGAAACTCTTTTTGAGTCGGGTGCTAACAGCTGTGAGGAAAGAGGATCTGCGTACAGCACCTGTGAGTTCAAGCTCCTTCAACATTTTCTTTTCGATGACTCAGTAAAGACAAATCTATTTCCTGAAGCGCTAATTATGTACTTAGGTGTTCCTTCTTTAAACAGTCATTGCTGTTTGTCAATGCAGGGAGATAGTACAGCTCTAGAGCAGCTAGATGGAGCCAATAGGCTGAGGAAAAAAGTGGACAGGTCTCTGGATGAAGAGATAGCTCAACGTGTTGTGTCCTATCTGCCCTGTTCATAGTTGGCCTACAGTACGTCAGTGTAATAACTGCATAACATTACTTTAAGTACATCCCTGCAGTATAAATTTAAAACTTAAGTCTGATTGTTTGAACAATTTAACAAAGCTTGTGGTGTGTTTAATGCTGTTGTGTGTTTAATGCTTTAGTGCTCCTAGTGCTTATGCAAGCATGAATATTTGTTATTAGTCATGATGATGATAGTACTGGTCTGACACTTGTCATTGTCACTGTGTCATTTTCTACATATGTTTGTATGATGAACTTTAGTTCTTTGCACTTTCTACACAACACTTTATCCCCAAATTAATTCTATACATCCAAAGGTTGTTACTAAATTTAGTGATCGGGTATAATTCAGTTTGTAGTTTTGCTTAAATGGGAATTTATTGCTGTTTACAGACCTAAAATCCACAGAACCTGAGGAGGAGAAAAAAGACAAGGGAGCCAAACTTGAAGAAACTATAGACAAACTAAAAGACGAAAAGCCAAAGAAGGAGCTCAAACCTGAAACAAAAACAACTGAGACTAAACCAGAGAAGACTGAAGGTAATCACAACTGATTATAAAATTAGCAAAAGTATGAAAGATGCTGTTGAAAAATGTTTGTTTTTTTTAATTTCAAAATACTTGAGTAAACAAGCTCTGAAATATGGCCCAATATAGCAATATTTAAGCACACTGTTTACAGAACATAGAGATAATACTGTTCACCATAAAACACTACATACACAAAACTGTTTCAGCATAACATTTAACAAAGGGCAGAGGTGACTTTGTCCAGTTTTAGGTCTGCTCTACCTTTAAGTCTGTTTCAGACATGTTACAATACATGAAAACTGACACTTGATTGCTTTTAGAAGAAGGGGTCGTAAAGGAGCTTCCCAAAGAAGAGAAGGAAGTAAAGAAACCACCTAAGGAAGAAAAGGAAGGTAAGAAACCATCCAAAGAAGATAGAGTGAAGAAACCTTCCAAAGAAAAGAAAGAAGCGAGAAAACCTTCAAAAGAAAAGGAAGAAGTAAAGAAACAACCCCAAAAAGAGAAAGAGGCCAAAAAACTGCACAAAAAAGAAAAGGAAATCAAGAAACCAGATAAAGAGGAGAGGGAAGTTGAGAAACCCTCTAAAGAAGAGAGAGAAATAAAGCAAACTCCTAAAGAAGAGAAAGAGGTGAAGACGCCTCCTAAAGAAGAGAAAGAAGTCAAGAAACCCTCTAAAGAAGAGAAAGAGGTGAAGAAGCCTCCTAAAGAAGAGAAAGAGGTGAAGAAACCACCTACAGAAGAGAAAGAGGTGAAGACGCCTCCTAAAGAAGAGAAAGAAGTCAAGAAACCATCTAAAGATGAGAAAGAGGTGAAGACGCCTCCTAAAGAAGAGAAAGAAGTCAAGAAACCACCTAAAGAAGAGAAAGAGGTGAAGAAGCCTCCTAAAGAAGAGAAAGAGGTCAAGAAACCACCTACAGAAGAGAAAGAGGTGAAGACGCCTCCTAAAGAAGAGAAAGAAGTCAAGAAACCACCTAAAGAAGAGAAAGAGGTGAAGACGCCACCTAAAGAAGAGAAAGAAGTCAAGAAACCACCTAAAGAAGAGAAAGAAGTCAAGAAACCACCTAAAGAAGAGAAAGAGGTAAAGAAACCACCTAAAGAAGAGAAAGAGGTGAAGATGCCTCCTAAAGAAGAGAAAGAGGTGAAGAAACCATCTAAAGAAGAGAAAGAGGTGAAGACGCCTCCTAAAGAAGAGAAAGAAGTCAAGAAACCACCTAAAGAAGAGAAAGAAGTCAAGAAACCACCTAAAGAAGAGAAAGAGGTGAAGACGCCTCCTAAAGAAGAGAAAGAAGTCAAGAAACCATCTAAAGATGAGAAAGAGGTGAAGACGCCTCCTAAAGAAGAGAAAGAGGTGAAGAAACCATCTAAAGAAGAGAAAGAGGTCAAGAAACCCTCTAAAGAAGAGAAAGAGGTGAAGACGCCTTCTAAAGAAGAGAAAGAAGTCAAGAAACCATCTAAAAAAGAGAAAGAGGTGAAGAAGCCTCCCAAAGAAGAGAAAGAAATCAAGAAACCACCTAAAGAAGAGAAGGAGGTGAAGAAACCATCTAAAGAAGAGAAAGAAGTCAAGAAATCACCTAAAGAAGAGAGAGAGGTGAAGAAACCATCTAAAGAAGAGAAAGAGGTGAAGAAGCCACCTAAAGAAGAGAAAGAGGTGAAGAAACCATCTAAAGAAGAGAAAGAGGTAAAGAAGCCTCCTAAAGAAGAGAAAGAGGTGAAGAAATCATCTAAAGAAGAGAAAGAAGTGAAGCAATCACCTAAAGAAGAGAGAGAGGTGAAGAAACCATCTAAAGAAGAGAAAGAGGTGGAGACGCCTCCTAAAGAAGAGAAGGAGGTGACGAAACCATTTAGAGAAGAGAAAGAGGTGAAGACGCCTCCTAAAAAGAGAAAGAGGTAAAGAAACCATCCAAAGAAGAGAAAGAGGTGAAGATGCCTCCTAAAGAAGAGAAGGAGATGAAGAAACCACCTAAAAAAGAGAAAGAGGTAAAGAAACCACATAAAGAAGAGAAAGAGGTGAAGACGCCTCCTAAAGAAGAGAAGGAGGTAAAGAAACCATCTAAAGAAGAGAAAGAGGTGGAGACGCCTCCTAAAGAAGAGAAGGAGGTGACGAAACCATTTAAAGAAGAGAAAGAGGTGAAGACGCCTCCTAAAAAAGAGAAAGAGGTAAAGAAACCATCCAAAGAAGAGAAAGAGGTGAAGATGCCTCCTAAAGAAGAGAAGGAGATGAAGAAACCACCTAAAGAAGAGAAAGAGGTGGAGAAACCACATAAAGAAGAGAAAGAGGTGAAGACGCCTCCTAAAGAAGAGAAGGAGGTAAAGAAACCATCTAAAGAAGAGAAAGAGGTGGAGACGCCTCCTAAAGAAGAGAAGGAGGTGAAGAAACCATTTAAAGAAGAGAAAGAGGTGAAGACGCCTCCTAAAAAAGAGAAAGAGGTAAAGAAACCATCCAAAGAAGAGAAAGAGGTGAAGATGCCTCCTAAAGAAGAGAAGGAGATGAAGAAACCACCTAAAGAAGAGAAAGAGGTGAAGAAACCATCTAAAGAAGAGGAAGAAGTGAAGAAACCATCTAAAGAAGAGAAAGAGGTGAAGATGCCTCCAAAAGAAGAGAAGGAGGTAAAGAAACCATCTAAAGAAGAGAAAGAGGTGAAGACGCCTCGTAAAGAAGAGAAGGAGGTGAAGAAACCATCTAAAGAAGAGAAAGAGGAGAAGACGCTTCCTAAAGAAGAGAAAGAGGTAAAGAAACCATCTAAAGAAGAGAAAGAGGTGAAGACGCCTCCTAAAGAAGAGAAGGAGGTGAAGAAACCATCTAAAGAAGAGAAAGAGGTGAAGACGCCCTAAAGAAGAGAAGGAGGTGAAGAAACCATCTAAAGAAGAGAAAGAGGTGAAGACGCCTCCTAAAAAAGAGAAAGAGGTAAAGAAACCATCCAAAGAAGAGAAAGAGGTGAAGAAACCATCTAAAGAAGAGAAAGAGGTGAAGATGCCTCCAAAAAAAGAGAAAGAGGTAAAGAAACCATCCAAAGAAGAGAAAGAGGTGAAGAAACCATCTAAAGAAGAGAAAGAAGTGAATAAATCACTTAAAGAAGAGAAAGAGTTGAAGACGCCTCCTAAAGAAGACAAAGAAGTCAAGAAACCATCTAAAGAAGAGAAAGAGGTGAAGATGCCTCCTAAAGAAGAGAAAGAGGTGAAGAAACCATCTAAAGAAGAAAAAGAGGTGAAGAAATCACTTAAAGAAGAGAAGGAGGTGAAGAAACCATCTAAAGAAGAGAAAGAGTTGAAGACGCCTCCTAAAGAAGAGAAAGAAGTCAAGAAACCATCTAAAGAAGAGAAAGAGGTGAAGACGCCACCTAAAGAAGAGAAAGAGGTGAAGAAACCATCTAAAGAAGAAAAAGAGGTGAAGACGCCTCCCAAAGAAGAGAAAGAAGTCAAGAAATCACATAAAGAAGAGAAAGACGTGAAGAAACCATCTAAAGAAGAAAAAGAGGTGAAGACGCCTCCCAAAGAAGAGAAAGAAGTCAAGAAACCACATAAAGAAGAGAAGGAGGTGAAGAAGCCATCTAAAGAAGAGAAAGAGGTGAAGAAGCCTCCTAAAGAAGAGAAAGAAGTTGACAAACCATCTAAAGAAGAGAAAGAAGTGAAGAAACCATCTAAAGAAAAGAAAGAGATGAAGACACCTCCTAAAGAGGAGAAAGAAGTCGATAAACCATCTAAAAAAGAGAAAGAGGTGAAGACGCCTCCTAAAGAAGAGAAAGAAGTCAAGAAACCATCCAAAGAAGAGAAAGAGGTGAAGACGCCTCCTAAAGAAGAGAAAGAAGTCAAGAAACCATCCAAAGAAGAGAAAGAGGTGAAGAAACCATCTAAAGAAGAAAAAGAGGTGAAGACGCCTCCCAAAGAAGAGAAAGAAGTCAAGAAACCATCCAAAGAAGAGAAAGAGGTGAAGATGCCTCCCAAAGGAGAGAAAGAAGTCAAGAAACCATCCAAAGAAGAGATCGAGGTGAAGATGCCTCCTAAAGAAGAGAAAGAGGTCAAGAAACCATCTAAAGAAGAGAAAGAGGTGAAGAAGCCTCCCAAAGAAGATAAAGAAGTCAAGAAACCATCTAAAGAAGAGAAAGAGGTGAAGAAGCCTCCCAAAGAAGAGAAAGAAGTGAAGATACCACCTAGAAAAGAGAAAGAAGTTGAGAAACCATCTTTAAAAGAGAAAGAGGTGGGAAAACCTCCCAAAGAAAAAAAAGAGGGGGAGAAGGCTCCCAAAGAAGAGAAAGAAGTCAAGGAACTATCTAAAGAAGAGAAAGCAGTGAAGAAGTTTCCCAAAGAAGAGAAAGAGGTTAAGTCTTCAATGGAAAGGAAAGAAGTGAAGAAACCATCTGAGGAGGCAAAGGAGATCAAGAAACCTACAAAAGAGAAGAAAGAAGACAAAGAAGTTGTCAAGAAGAGAGACACAGATACAGGTACAAACTGTAAAGGCCAACGATACAAGGATTTACACAATGTAAAGATCCACTGACTCCTTTGTGTCTTTGTGAGGCTCTACTTCACAGTGGTAGTAAGAAAAACTCACATCATCATTAGGACATGGTGACATTTAACAGGTATAATGTGCACCATCTTAGTTGAGTACGTTAGTAGTATGAGTGCTGACATGTGCTAATTAGCTCAAAACCTAAAGTACAAACTGAAATGGTGACCTGCTAATAGCATCACAGAAATTCCAGTTCATCCTTAAAGGATCATGAATGTCTGCACCAAATTTCATTGCAACCCGTCCAGACTGGTTGATATTATCATTAATAAAAATATAGTCATGATACATAAACAGTCCTCATAACAAGATATTTGTGATTACTTATAGAAGAATGAAGCTCTTTTTGCTGTACAATATGAAACTTATAAGTCAACTTTTCCTTTTTATTTCAGACGCCAGACGCAAAAAGGCTTCAAGTAGAATCCAAGTAGTCAAGAAAGAAATTGCATCTGTCCTGATGAAGGAACATCTTAATGTTACAAAAGCAGGTGAGAAAATATGCAAATGTTTTGGTCACTGTGAAGTTTAACCAGTCTGTCGAGTGTATTCATGGCCCATCAAAGTCATGCATTGGTTACATGGTAAACACAACAAGTGACTGCTGTTAGGATCCTGTTTCCTACAGTAAGTGTTACTTTCAAGTGGCATCGTTCCCTTCCCTAAATCAAGTTTTAGTTTCAACACTGTTATGTCTTCATTCCACTGATGGGGACGCCAAATCAATAAAATACCTCCACACAGAGCCTGTTTCGTCATCGAGGTATGACTTGTCTCTATCAGCGCCAAGAGCTCATCAGAATGGAAGGTTGCCAAGGTTCAGTCACAATTATTAGATTAGAATAAATTCTGAGACATAATTGAATGAAGATCAAATTCTTGGAATAGTTTGCCCTGAACAACACCCGAGTGCGATACTATAACTTAAGAATTAACTCTGTGTTGTCTTTTCAGCTGCAGAACCCAAGAGGATTATAAAGGTGGTGAGAGCTGTTAAAAGACAAATCGTTCCTATCCTGAAGAAGGAACATCTGAATGTCACTCAGTCAGGTCGGTAACAGGCCACAACCACAGTGTGTATTAACTGAAGTTACAGTGTGTAGAGTCATAAAAAAAACTAATTCTGACTTCAAATACACATCAAATTTTTGTTTGAAGTCTGAGTGGATGTGGAGCTTATCACCATCACCAGGTGTTTGTGTTGCTCAGAGAGCACGTCCCAGCATGCCATCATAAAGCTGTCATAAAGCTCATCATGAAATGCAGACAGTTATCTTAGCCAAAAGGCTGGTGTCTCATCTCAAAGCCCTGGCATGTTTTTTTGGACTGGGAATTAATAATTTAATTAAGATGTTCAGAGAACATGATCTGACACTTTTCTTTCATGCTCTAGGAGACAGTTTGCACCGATTCACAGAATCCTGAACCCTGCAACCAATTGTTTTGGAGAGCATGTAAACCTGTTGCTTCGGCATCCGTTGGCACAGTGTTATAATTACAGTAGATGCATGTCTGAGGCAAAGAAGATGTAATATATATTTTTGTTAATTTTATAATTTCCCCACCTAACAGAGGTTCCAAAGGTGAAAGCCAAACCGGAATCTGCAAAGAAAGGTATGAACATAATTTTCACATTTTTAAATTCTGCAAATTCTTGTATACATGCTCTATAATTAATTAGTTTAATTTAACAATGTATAAAATTATATTCAGCCATATTCTAGTTTGATATTATGCAGGAATTTTACTTTTATGACACTTGTTTTTAATGTGGGTACACAAACATTGATACACACAATAAATTATTATAATAAATATTAAATAAATAAATATTATTATAAACTGAACTCAAAACATTTTTCTGTCCATTTTCCACCAGTGGCAGCTCCCAAAGAGCCCAAGAAGGAAACAAAGCCAGAAATCAAAACTAAACCTGTAAAACCAGGTAATGCAAACACTCAAGGTAATATTAACAACTGATAAGATTGTTCAGCTGTGATTGTAAACATAAAGACTTCTTGTGCCAATCCACAGATATCGATGCAGTGAAGAAAAAAGAAAAAACAACTCCTGCAAAGAAAGGTGTGACTGATTTTTTTAAAAAGTCCTCATGAATGATGCAGAATGCAAATTAATAATTTGTACTTATTAATAATAATTACACTGTATAAGGAGATGTTTCTGAAAAAAGCCCAAATCCGCATGTTAAGAAAGATGGAGAGCTCATTATCAGACCTCATACGACTCATGTTACATTGTTTGGCTTGTGATGTTATATGTTTGTACCAGTCACGTTTCATTTAGACACTGAAATCCCCAAAGAAAAGACCACACCTTCAAAGAAGGGTACATTTACTGTGCAGCTGTACAATACACAATAATCCAACACTGTTTACAGTTTGACTTAACCACGTTCCTAAAAAAGAAATTAATTTCCATATTATATTCGTGTATGTTTGATAATACTTTAATGAAGGCTGCTCTTGAAAAATTATATCATTATAATTTGATTTATTGTTTTTTGAAACTTGAGACTAACTTTGTGTTTTGTGACACAGAAGTTCTAAAGGAAAAGGCCAAAGCAGCTCCTGTCAAAAAAGGTGATGTTCACATTAGTTGCTAGTTAACTTCCCAGTGATTTTATGATCATGAAATAGCAGAAATTATTAATTGCCATAATAGGAAGAGTATTCGCTCATTGTAACTTTGTGCATTTGACACACAGATGTTGTTGCTTCAAAAGAAAAGGCCAAATCAATCATTGTGAAAAAAGGTAAGACTGATGCAAATAAGAAATCTTTAACTAACTACACCTTGAACTACAATTACATTTTAGTGTCATTTATTCTCAATTTTGTATTGACAGAACAAGAAGGTGCTTCCAGAAATGCCTCCCTGGTAAGAGAGAGAGTCAAGATAGTGCCTATGAAGAAAGGTGAGTTACTTTTATTTCAGATTTTATTGGTTTCAGATTTTTTCACGACATAGTTTGAAGACTTAAACGTACTTACGTTTTTTGTTCACTTTTTGTTCTCAGGGCTCAAGGAACCAAAAGAGAGGACATTTGATGTTTTCTTTGCAGCTGAGGTTTTAAAACAGAAGCCCAAACCAGTTGTAACTAAGAGAGGTAAGACTGAATTATTTCATTTCACAGTTTCAGTGTCACTGTGATTTTTACAAACCTAAAATCTCTTCACTAGAACCTGCTCCTCTCAAGACAAAAGCAGCCCCAGTGGTCAGAGGTAAAACAACACTTATTGTTTTTATGTTCATGATTAAATAATAAATCCATTTATTTTCACACTGATCCATTATTTCTTACAGAGGCAGAAGCACCACACAGAAATGTGTCTCTTTCAAAGGAGAAGGTGAAGGTGGTGCCACTGAAGAGAGGTACATCATCTTTTTGTTTGCACAAACTTTAGTTAAATATAATTTTTGTATTTAAACCAGTATGAGTGTGTTATTTTTAAGTATCAAATATCTTATTTTCTGTTATTTTCTGTGTTTTAGTGCCTGTAACTCCAAAAGAAAAAGTCAAACCAGCACCAACAAAAAAAGGTAGTTACAGTGATTTAACATCTTTAGTGCTCGTTATATCATCACAACATTTTTGCACTTGTACTTCTTTAAAAAGCAACAAGACAAAATAAAAAAGTTCAGTTAGTTAAAGTCCAAAGACTTGAAAAGAATGTGGTTTATCTAAGCTTAAAGCTGCATCGCATCAGTGTGAAAAGCTTTGTGGGCTCGTAGCTTTTCACACATTGTGCTATTCTGACTTTTCTTTCTTTTAATGTAGACGCTGTTGTGAAAGAAAAAGCAAAAACCTCACAGAAAGGTGCCAAATACTTTTCAATATTCTGTCTCTAATTTTAAGAAGAATAAAGTGTAGGTACATTTTTTACGTTTCAGATTAACAGCCATAACATCCAAGCTGGTTCAGACAAGTTTCTCATCTAAATAACATCTCAGTCACGTCTCAATCAGTTGTTCCATCCATCACTTTTCAAAAAGCACGAATCATTACAACATTATTTTTTTCCTTCTCTCTCTTTAGAACCTGAGGCCAAGCCAGTTCTTGCCAGAAAAGGTAATTCAGATACAAGCCTCCATTATCAGGTAAAATTACCCTTAAACTCACAATTACAACAATAATTTCCATCTTGTCTCACAGAAGCAGAAGTTGTAAAGGAGAAGCCTAAAGCAGTTCATGAGAAAAAAGGTAAATCTTATAACAAAACACTCAAAGAAAGTGTTTGTACTCACTTCAGTATTGTGATGCTGTTATTGTCGTTACATTTCTGAATCAGCTCCTAAAACTGAGGCTCAAGCACCAAAGGAAAAAGTCAAATCCCTGGAGAAGAAGAAAGGTAGCACTGCTCCCTCCCTGCTGACTGTTCAGAGTTGTACCTCACACAATCTAACTATATATAGTTAGATGATAAGTATGTGTTAATGAAGTATAACTTATTAAGCTACTTGCTGAGAATATTTATATTCTCATTTCTAGAGCCCAAAGCACCAGAGGAGAAAGTCAAACCAGCTGTTAAAAAAGGTACTAAAAGAATATTCACTTCTCACATTGTCATCATGTGTGGTGACAGATACATGTGGTTATTTGTGTTAGTGGGGCATTGATGTGCTGTAATTACAAACCAAGCGTAATTATTACTCCTGTTTTCCTCCTGATGGCTCAGCCGGGCTGATGGACAAGGTCAAACCGGTCCATGTGAAGAAAGGTAGAGATTCATAGAACTAACGCTGGACTGAGATCTCACTGATCCAGTCTCAAAATGTAGGTCACTGCATTTTGTCAAAGCGCTGATTGGATCGCTCAGCAGGGAATCAGTGTTTCGCTGTAGAGAAAGTAATGCACAGGAAAGTGAGAACTAGGTCAGATCAATGTCCTCTGAAATAATGGGGGGTCCTCCCTCTCTGGCACAGTTATGTTGGGGTTCAGGGCCTGAAAATGTGGGAACCACTGGATTATAAAACAGGATTCAGAGGAAAAAGCGCAACAAACATTATGTGTTGCTAAGATGTGTGTATAATGTGAATAACAGTAAGATAACATCAGGTTAATATTTTATTTTAAAAGATTTCTATATAGAAAGTTGAATTCCTTTTATTTAATATTTTATTGGTTTCAGATTTTTTCACAATATAGTTTGAAAACTTAAACGTACTAAATATGCGCCTGTTTTTCGTTCTCTTTTTGTTTTCAGAGCTCAAGGAACCAAAAGAGAGCATCAGAGGAGTCTCTGCAAAGACAGGTACAGCACATTTTATATTTCACATCAAAATATATGGGACATTGAGGCGTTTTTGGTTTTGCATACAGAGCATTTGATGTTTTCTTTGCAGCTGAGGTTTCAAAACAGAAGCCCAAACCAGTTGTAACTAAGAGAGGTAAGACTGAATTATTTCATCTCACAGTTTCAGTGTCACTGTGATTTTTACAAAACTAAAATCTCTTCACTAGAACCTGCTCCTCTCAAGACAAAAGCAGCCCCAGTGGTCAGAGGTAAAACAACACTTATTGTTTTTATGTTCATGATTAAATAATAAATCCATTTATTTCCACACTGATCCATTATTTCTTACAGAGGCAGAAGCACCACACAGAAATGTGTCTCTTTCAAAGGAGAAGGTGAAGGTGGTGCCACTGAAGAGAGGTACATCATCTTTTTGTTTGCACAAACTTTAGTGAAAGTTATTTTTTCGTATTCACACCAGTATGAGTGTGTGACTTTTGATGTGAAATATCGTTTTTCATTCATTCAAATATTTCGGCTAAATTATTATTTTCTGTGTTTTAGTGCCTGTAACTCCAAAAGAAAGAGTCAAACCAGCACCAACAAAAAAAGGTAGTTACAGTCATTTAACATCTTAAGCGCTCGTTATTAATCAGTGAATGTTTATATTTTATATGTCGCATGTATTTTAGTGAATGGTTTCCTGTTGACACATTTTTACAGATATTTGATTTATGCAGTTCGTCATTGTGTAGGAATAAAAATTGATTGTAATTGAAATAAGATACATTCTGTTACATGTGCTGATTATTATTGTTTTCTTTGGAAGCTGAAGTTGTAATGGAGAAGAAGGCCGAGCCAGTGATTCCCAAAAAAGGTTCTATCTAGTTTCACTTTCCTTTTTATTGCATTCTGCAGAACACACTAGTTACTAGATACACTAAATACATCAGAGTTAATAGGACCATTTATTATTGTAGCACCAGTTACCAAGGCAGCAAAACCAACACCTGCTGAAAAGAAGAAAGGTTAATAACAGGATTGTGTTTGTGGTGCTTTCTTTGTAGAAAGTGTTTTGCAGCAGCAGAAATCCAGTCCTGTCCAACTCATGACTGATTTATCTTTTAAATATTGTACTGACACGTAGCTGCTGATGATGCTTCACTGCCACGTGATCATGACTCAGCTGGAAACAGTTCAAAGTATCTTTAACTGGTTTATTCAATTAAATCATTATTAAATCATCTGGACTCAGTAAATGTTAAAATCATTTCAAAGATGTGGTAAGGACTTTTTTGTGAACATCCAAAGTTTATCTTTTGAATAAGTGTCATGTGAGAACAGAGTTTTGTCATTTTCATTATTTTACTTGAACGTACAAATGCTTCGCTACAAGCTGACAAATTTGTTTTTGGACCTTGTACTTAAGAAAATTCTTTAAAAAGCAACTGGAGAAAATTACTAATTTAAGTTGCATGAAGTCCAAAGACTTGAAAATAAAGTAGTTTAGCTGAAAGCTGCATCGCATCAGTGTGAAAAGCTTTGTGGGCTCGTAGCTTTTCAAACATTGTGCTATTCTGACTTTTCTTTCTTTTAATGTAGTTGTGAAAGAAAAAGCAAAAACCTCACAGAAAGGTGCCAAATACTTTTCAATATTCTGTCTCTAATTTTAAGAAGAATAAAGTGTAGGTACATTTTTTACGTTTCAGATTAACAGCCATAACATCCAAGCTGGTTCAGACAAGTTTCTCATCTAAATAACATCTCAGTCACGTCTCAATCAGTTGTTCCGTCCATCACTTTTCAAAAAGCACGAATCATTACAACATTATTTTTTTCCTTCTCTCTCTTTAGAACCTGAGGCCAAGCCAGTTCTTGCCAGAAAAGGTAATTCAGATACAAGCCTCCATTATCAGGTAAAATTACCCTTAAACTCACAATTACAACAATAATTTCCATCGTTCGTTCTCTTTTTGTTTACAGGGCTCAAGGAACCAAAAGAGAGCATCAGAGGAGTCTCTGCAAAGACAGGTACAGCACATTAAATATTTCACATCAAAATATGTGTGACATTGAGGCAACGTACAGAACATTTGATGTTTTATTTGCAGCTGAGGTTTCAAAACAGAAGCCCAAACCAGTTGTAACTAAGAGAGGTAAGACTGAATTATTTCATTTCACAGTTTCAGTGTCACTGTGATTTTTACAAACCTAAAATCTCTTCACTAGAACCTGCTCCTCTCAAGACAAAAGCAGCCCCAGTGGTCAGAGGTAAAACAACACCTATTGTTTTTATGTTCATGATTAAATAATAAATCCATTTATTTCCACACTGATCCATTATTTCTTACAGAGGCAGAAGCACCACACAGAAATGTGTCTCTTTCAAAGGAGAAGGTGAAGGTGGTGCCACTGAAGAGAGGTACATCATCTTTTTGTTTGCACAAACTTTAGTGAAAGTTATTTTTTCGTATTCACACCAATATGAGTGTGTGACTTTTGATGTGAAATATCGTTTTTCATTCATTCAAATATTTCGGCTAAATTATTATTTTCTGTGTTTTAGTGCCTGTAACTCCAAAAGAAAGAGTCAAACCAGCACCAACAAAAAAAGGTAGTTACAGTCATTTAACATCTTAAGCGCTCGTTATTAATCAGTGAATGTTTATATTTTATATGTCGCATGTATTTTAGTGAATGGTTTCCTGTTGACACATTTTTACAGATATTTGATTTATGCAGTTCGTCATTGTGTAGGAATAAAAATTGATTGTAATTGAAATAAGATACATTCTGTTACATGTGCTGATTATTATTGTTTTCTTTGGAAGCTGAAGTTGTAATGGAGAAGAAGGCCGAGCCAGTGATTCCCAAAAAAGGTTCTATCTAGTTTCACTTTCCTTTTTATTGCATTCTGCAGAACACACTAGTTACTAGATACACTAAATACATCAGAGTTAATAGGACCATTTATTATTGTAGCACCAGTTACCAAGGCGGCAAAACCAACACCTGCTGAAAAGAAGAAAGGTAAATAACAGGATTGTGTTTGTGGTGCTTTCTTTGTAGAAAGCGTTTTGCAGCAGCAGAAATCCAGTCCTGTCCAACTCATGACTGATTTATCTTTTAAATATTGTACTGACACGTAGCTGCTGCTGATGCTTCACTGCCACGTGATCATGACTCAGCTGGAAACAGTTCAAAGTATCTTTAACTGGTTTATTCAATTAAATCATTATTAAATCATCTGGACTCAGTAAATGTTAAAATCATTTCAAAGATGTGGTAAGGACTTTTTTGTGAACATCCAAAGTTTATCTTTTGAATAAGTGTCATGTGAGAACAGAGTTTTGTCATTTTCATTATTTTACTTGAACGTACAAATGCTTCGCTACAAGCTGACAAATTTGTTTTTGGACCTTGTACTTAAGAAAATTCTTTAAAAAGCAACTGGAGAAAATTACTAATTTAAGTTGCATGAAGTCCAAAGACTTGAAAATAAAGTAGTTTAGCTGAAAGCTGCATCGCATCAGTGTGAAAAGCTTTGTGGGCTCGTAGCTTTTCAAACATTGTGCTATTCTGACTTTTCTTTCTTTTAATGTAGTTGTGAAAGAAAAAGCAAAAACCTCACAGAAAGGTGCCAAATACTTTTCAATATTCTGTCTCTAATTTTAAGAAGAATAAAGTGTAGGTACATTTTTTACGTTTCAGATTAACAGCCATAACATCCAAGCTGGTTCAGACAAGTTTCTCATCTAAATAACATCTCAGTCACGTCTCAATCAGTTGTTCCGTCCATCACTTTTCAAAAAGCACGAATCATTACAACATTATTTTTTTCCTTCTCTCTCTTTAGAACCTGAGGCCAAGCCAGTTCTTGCCAGAAAAGGTAATTCAGATACAAGCCTCCATTATCAGGTAAAATTACCCTTAAACTCACAATTACAACAATAATTCCCATCGTTCGTTCTCTTTTTGTTTTCAGAGCTCAAGGAACCAAAAGAGAGCATCAGAGGAGTCTCTGCAAAGACAGGTACAGCACATTAAATATTTCACATCAAAATATATGGGACATTGAGGCGTTTTTGGTTTTGCATACAGAGCATTTGATGTTTTCTTTGCAGCTGAGGTTTCAAAACAGAAGCCCAAACCAGTTGTAACTAAGAGAGGTAAGACTGAATTATTTCATCTCACAGTTTCAGTGTCACTGTGATTTTTACAAAACTAAAATCTCTTCAATAGAACCTGCTCCTCTCAAGACAAAAGCAGCCCCAGTGGTCAGAGGTAAAACAACACTTATTGTTTTTATGTTCATGATTAAATAATAAATCCATTTATTTTCACACTGATCCATTATTTCTTACAGAGGCAGAAGCACCACACAGAAATGTGTCTCTTTCAAAGGAGAAGGTGAAGGTGGTGCCACTGAAGAGAGGTACATCATCTTTTTGTTTGCACAAACTTTAGTGAAAGTTATTTTTTCGTATTCACACCAGTATGAGTGTGTGACTTTTGATGTGAAATATCGTTTTTCATTCATTCAAATATTTCGGCTAAATTATTATTTTCTGTGTTTTAGTGCCTGTAACTCCAAAAGAAAGAGTCAAACCAGCACCAACAAAAAAAGGTAGTTACAGTCATTTAACATCTTAAGCGCTCGTTATTAATCAGTGAATGTTTATATTTTATATGTCGCATGTATTTTAGTGAATGGTTTCCTGTTGACACATTTTTACAGATATTTGATTTATGCAGTTCGTCATTGTGTAGGAATAAAAATTGATTGTAATTGAAATAAGATACATTCTGTTACATGTGCTGATTATTATTGTTTTCTTTGGAAGCTGAAGTTGTAATGGAGAAGAAGGCCGAGCCAGTGATTCCCAAAAAAGGTTCTATCTAGTTTCACTTTCCTTTTTATTGCATTCTGCAGAACACACTAGTTACTAGATACACTAAATACATCAGAGTTAATAGGACCATTTATTATTGTAGCACCAGTTACCAAGGCAGCAAAACCAACACCTGCTGAAAAGAAGAAAGGTTAATAACAGGATTGTGTTTGTGCTGCTTTCTTTGTAGAAAGCATTTTGCAGCAGCAGAAATCCAGTCCTGTCCAACTCATGACTGATTTATCTTTTAAATATTGTACTGACACGTAGCTGCTGCTGATGCTTCACTGCCACGTGATCATGACTCAGCTGGAAACAGTTCAAAGTATCTTGAACTGGTTTATTCAATTAAATCATTATTAAATCATCTGGACTCAGTAAATGTTAAAATCATTTCAAAGATGTGGTAAGGACTTTTTTGTGAACATCCAAAGTTTATCTTTTGAATAAGTGTCATGTGAGAACAGAGTTTTGTCATTTTCATTATTTTACTTGAACGTACAACTGCTTCGCTACAAGCTGACAAATTAGTTTTTGGACCTTGTACTTAAGAAGATTCTTTAAAAAGCAACTGGAGAAAATTACTAATTTAAGTTGCATGAAGTCCAAAGACTTGAAAATAAAGTAGTTTAGCTGAAAGCTGCATCGCATCAGTGTGAAAAGCTTTGTGGGCTCGTAGCTTTTCACACATTGTGCTATTCTGACTTTTCTTTCTTTTAATGTAGACGCTGTTGTGAAAGAAAAAGCAAAAACCTCACAGAAAGGTGCCAAATACTTTTCAATATTCTGTCTCTAATTTTAAGAAGAATAAAGTGTAGGTACATTTTTTACGTTTCAGATTAACAGCCATAACATCCAAGCTGGTTCAGACAAGTTTCTCATCTAAATAACATCTCAGTCACGTCTCAGTCAGTTGTTCCATCCATCACTTTTCAAAAAGCACGAATCATTACAACATTACTTGTTTCCTTCTCTCTCTTTAGAACCTGAGGCCAAGCCAGTTCTTGCCAGAAAAGGTAATTCAGATACAAGCCTCCATTATCAGGTAAAATTACCCTTAAACTCACAATTACAACAATAATTTCCATCTTGTCTCACAGAAGCAGAAGTTGTAAAGGAGAAGCCTAAAGCAGTTCATGAGAAAAAAGGTAAATCTTATAACAAAACACTCAAAGAAAGTGTTTGTACTCACTTCAGTATTGTGATGCTGTTATTGTCGTTACATTTCTGAATCAGCTCCTAAAACTGAGGCTCAAGCACCAAAGGAAAAAGTCAAATCCCTGGAGAAGAAGAAAGGTAGCACTGCTCCCTCCCTGCTGACTGTTCAGAGTTGTACCTCACACAATCTAACTATATATAGTTAGATGATAAGTATGTGTTAATGAAGTATAACTTATTACGCTACTTGCTGAGATTATTTATATTCTCATTTCTAGAGCCCAAAGCACCAAAGGAGAAAGTCAAACCAGCTGTTAAAAAAGGTACTAAAAGAATATTCACTTCTCACATTGTCATCATGTGTGGTGACAGATACATGTGGTTATTTGTGTTAGTGGGGCATTGATGTGCTGTAATTACAAACCAAGCGTAATTATTACTCCTGTTTTCCTCCTGACGGCTCAGCCGGGCTGAAGGACAAGATCAAACCGGTCCATGTGAAGAAAGGTAGAGATTCATAGAACTAACGCTGGACTGAGATCTCACTGATCTAGTCTCAAAATGTAGGTCACTGCATTTTGTCAAAGCGCTGATTGGATCGCTCAGCAGGGAATCAGTGTTTCGCTGTAGAGAAAGTAATGCACAGGAAAGTGAGAGGGATTCAAATCATCAGATGCATCATTTACTGGTTTTGCACAGTCAAGTGAAAGCACATCTCAGGTCTCTTTTTTGCAAGAAATAAAAAATGGTGCTAAACGGTCAAAAGGGTTTTTCTGCTCAACAAGTGATGAACTTTGTAATTCTGATATCAGCTTCCTGGTTCCACGTGCTTCCCGCTCTGCAAGCTGCTTTATGCCTGAAGAAACTCTTCTTTGTTGTGGTGCTGCTGTGGTTTGTTCTGCAGTGTACGTCTCCACCTCCTGACTGTCCCTGTCTGACCTGAGTTTCCCTTTTGCAGAACAAGAAAAGGAGAAACCTGCTGCTGTAAAGAAAGGTACAGTGCCAGTTTATCAGTTCATCAGTTTATCAGTTCATAATGAAATAAAATATATAAACTGCTTTATTAAACAACCCCAAAAAATAGTTACAACTTTAACTATTTTTTGGGGTTGTTTAATCTGTAACAATGCATCATACTTTCTAAATAAAGTGCAAGTAAACACAATTTCCCTCTGAATTTTAGTTAAGGAAAAGTAGAAAGTAGAAAAAATGAAATCACGAAAATAAAGTTAAAAGTACCTGAAGTTTGTACTTCAGACAAACAGTTTACAGTACATCTCCCACTATAGACGTAAATTCTCTTTCTTTCTTTTTTGTAGAAAAACCAGTAGAGAAGAAGGCCCCCAAAGGTGTGTGGTCAGCTTTGAACATTAAAATCCAGATTTAAAATAGAAGAATGACCTCACAGGTCTGTGATTAAACACTGCGAGGAAATAGTTTGAATAGTTATTAATCTTGCGTTGCTCTTTTCAGAGGACCGAGTTCTGAAAGAGATACAGACGCCTGCAAAGAAAGGTATCTCATTTGTCAAGTCAGTAAATTGTTTGTTTGAGAGTTTGAAATCCATCAATTAAACTTGATGTGGTTTATTTACATGTTTTTCTTCTAGAGAAATCTGTGGAGAAGAAGGCAGCCAAAGAAGAGGGCATTAAAGGTGCTGTACAGATGTGTTTTAATTTAACGCCACATGACATCGTATTGTTTAGTTGACATCATGTTGTGTTTTTAACAGCTGAGCCTGCAGTATCAGACAGCTTTCTCATGGAAGGTACAAATTCCCCTCTCATATCCCAAATACCATACAAGTGTCAGATTGAGAGGCCAGAGGAGGGTGAGGAACACGCCACACTGATCCGTCCTGTTTCTCCCTCCGCAGACGAGATGCCGTACTTCCAGTGTTTCTTCGTGGACGAGGACGAGGCCCAGTTTCCGTTCTACGCCTTCTCGCCGATGCAGATCTGAGGCTTCAGTCTGACTCCAGTCTGAGGTTTACAGTGTTTTCTGATAACGACAAGGTCACATCACACCCTGCGCTGCCGAAGCCCGGCTGCCGTTCCATGTTAGAGCTCCAGGAAAAGAGCCTGGGCAGCAGAGGATGATGGGTGATGGACCGTTTATTTATTTCCAGATTTGGTTGAGCTCTCGCACCAAATACATACAGCTAATGTCATTCCTCTCCATTTACTTATTTTTGTTATTAATATTTTTGAGAGGTGGAATCAAATGAATCTTCTACATGGAACAACGTCATGAATCAACTTCTGTGGATCGTTCGTTTAAATCCTCAAAGCAACGTGTGCAAATACTTTTAATACATTGACACTGAGTCAAGGTGCATTTCTGATGAGTAGTAACATGGTGCTGAATATGTTTAAGTGTAAACAGGGTACAGACATGTCCACAATCACTGACCCAAGGCTGACAGGGCTTCAGTTCCGGTGTTTACTTGAAAGTGGTTTGTACATTTATTGTACATTCATTTTTAAGGTCATACTTGGTTTTAGATTTAGGTTTTTCTTTATATGTCAAACCTTTTCATCCCCTGCTTTTTAAGCCCTTTCATTAGCCATTTATAGGTTTTATGCATAATTCCATAATCCTCGATCATATTTCTTTCATTTAAAGGATTTTTCTTTCTCACACTTTTTTCCACTTTTCCTTCCCGTCTGGGCACAAAATAGAAATTGAAGAATTGATGAAAAAAGATGAATCTTCTTTGCATTTTTAAAGATTCAGCACCAATGTGTTTTTGTTTGTTTGTACTTGTCAAAAGGAATGACTATGCACTGTATAAGAGAGCTCCCAATCTTACTGAAGAGACACTACCTGACATATGAAGTCTTATTAAACTGTACCATCGACACGTCGGCACCAGTCCCTCATTTTGAAGCGTTGCATCACCTGCACTCTCAGAATGAGGCTTGTTTTGATATCATCAAGTATCAGATTCACTCTGTTTTTACCTTGATAGACCAAAAACCCAGTGGGACTGACTGTGGTCGGTGGTTGTTTGTCCGTGAAACTTGACATGTTGTGGAAAACATTGAAGAAATGAGCAGAAATGTCAAATACAATATTTCCAGGCTCAAAGTTGTTGAAAGCAGCTATTCCTGCTGCCGTACATTAAACAATATGAATACATATCTTATTATGATAACTGTGCTATAATGCAGAATATAAACAGGATTTATATCATGTGGAAACCCTGTACATGAGATGTACAGGCAGGGCTACCAGTTGTCAGATTGAGTTTGAATCACTTATTTGAAATCTCTGACAAATGATGTTGGCATTAACCTAGTTATTGTGTTTACGTTGGGACACTGACCTCCTCGACGCGTCACACTTTCAGATGATCGCAGATGTCGGCTGCTACATTAACGCTCAGTCGGCTTGTGCCAGCTGTTGTTCACATATGGCTCTTTACATTCAGCTCCATATGCTGCATAGAAGACAGTTAGTAAAGCTTGTGAGTCCAATTCTAATCTGAGTCCACTCACAGGAACACATAGATGGAGCATGTACACTGCATCCCTCTGCAGCTGCACAGACAGTAACTGTCGTGTAACAGCTGGAGTTTTGTGGCGACGCCCATCTGTTGGTGTTTTGTTCCTAAAATGAACAACGTCTCGCCTCTGTTGGATTTTATTAAAAAGGACGTCATTGTTAATATAAGAAGACATTTTGATTTACAGACTCATATTTGTTTCAACTGAATTTTATTAAAAGTCTCACTTTTACCAAGTGAACATGTGCAATACATGAATATCTGATCATTTCAGTGATGATAGAACTGTTTGTCTGTGTGATGGTCCTTGAATGAAATGTGCATGATGTGTGTGTGTGTTTATTTTATGCCCTCAAATGTTTGTGTGACGTTTCTCCCCAACCAGAACCCTGAGAATGGCAACTTGAAATACTTGAACTTTTGAATCAGGGTATCTGATGCCAATAACCTGCATGTGTCTTTCTATGATGTTGCTAACGTCATAAATTCACAGCTCAGTAACTGTAATTAGTCATTAATCATTGTAAATAGCTAATTAAATATAAAAAATAGACTATATTGTGTTTTATCCCTGAACTATTGTGACTTTACCTGCACAATAAATTCACAATTCATGTGTCGTTTTTCAGTTACACCCTCATTGTGCCTGTGAATACAAGCGATTTGACATTAAAACATAGCAATGCAAGTGTGTCTCTTGTAAATCTTGTCTCCTTGTCAATGCAGGAATCTTTTAAAATCAAATTTATACTATTAATTATTATCCTTAATTAGTTTTATTTAATTTGTAAAGCAGCCTTGAAAGGTACTTTATAAAGCCAAATTATTGTTGTTATTATTATTATTATTATTATTAATGTTGCACTCAGACAACATTTTTAAATCCTTTTATGATTTCTTTGATTTTAAGAAATCTTAAGATTGAGTCCAAATTCCTTCAACAGAACCACACACCCATATAAAAAAAATAATCAATAAATTACCAAATTCTGTAAAACTTTACACTAAAATAGAAGTTATTTTAATAATTAACTGAGGTGGCAAAGTCAGTGCTGGACTTTTACATAGTTTAATCCAGAACCTGCAGATGAACTCACAACACATCACAGAATGTAAAACGCTGAGTCATACATCAGTGAGTACAGAACATGGGCTGAATATAAAGAGGCTCAGAAACAGCAGTTTTGGAGGTGGCAAGTGTGTGTTGCAAAGATGGTAAAGAATAAAGTGTCGGGTCAGTGAAGGAATGCAGGAGGTGTCGGCTGAAGAGAACATTTAATGTCCAATTGAAGGAATCGGAAAGAAAAGAATTACATAAAGATTAGAAATGAGACTTTGACTCTAACTCAACACGGCCTTCACACTGTGTTTCTCTAATGAGGCCAGACAGGGGTTACTACAGGTCGGCTTACACCACTGACTCCTGCTCTGCGTCTCCTGGGACGAGCAGCGAGGACAGAACAAGCTGAAACAACCTGTTACTGTTTCCCGGACGGTGCTGAGCTCCCTTCTCCGTGACTGCGCTGCTGAGAATATCGTGAGATCAACTCAACTCCTCTTTTCACTGATGTAATCCTCAAAATGCAAATGATGTGAGAGCAGAGGCGTTACTATAACTGGGGCATAAAGACAATGCTTGCGATCAATTCAGTGGGCAGCGAGTGTATGAGTTCCACTCCAGTTACCACGGCTTCTTTGTGTCGCGGGGCTATTGAGAGGAGGCCAACCAACCCGGCAGCCTGTGTGTGGGGACGGGAAGAAAGGCCATTTGTAGTGGCAGTGTTCATTTGGATGGAGGAAATGTGGGAAAGATGGAGGATAAATGAGGAAACTCCGTGAAGTCTCGTTTAAACAAAAGCTCTAAAGACCGGTCTGACAAAGTTCTGCTCTATTTTTAGACCTTGAACTTGTAACTGTCCTCTCCGCTCCCTGTCTGTCACGGTTGGTCCACACCATCGAATGATGCCTCTGACGCGATGACACCACGACTTTAACCGGATTATCCCGAGAGCGTGTGACATCACCGCCCCGCCACCCTCCCCTCCCTCCGTCCCCCTGCAGCTCCCAGCCGCCTCTGACCATCTGGGGGTTACTGCAGGACACTCAGGCCCCCTGCACCATCACCCCGCAGCTGTCACCTGGAACTGCACCCATGACAGGGCCTGCACTGTTCCCACAGCGTGCAGGGAGACGCAGGACACTGGGAGTTGAGAGGAAGAAAGACGCTCTATGTGCTGCAGAGTTCAGATAAATTGCTGATGAACTGAAGAAAAAAAGATCTGAGACTTTAAAATCGTTTAGTCTAGAAGTTTATTTGTTTTCCCTTCACAGTCTGAATTTCTTACAAAAGGCCCCGGAAAAGATTTCCCCCAAAATATGGATCACATGTTAAAAAAAAAACAAGTGAAGTGCAAATCACGGCATACGCAATAAGAACAAAGTTTTTCTTTTTAATAAAAAAAACAGGTGAACACCTTGTTGATCGGGGGATGATTTGCTCTTTCGACTGCAGGGTGAAGTTTAGGCTTTCTCATACGTGCGGACGGCCTGGACTCCCTCAAAGGTCAACGTCTGAGAAGCAGGGACGAGGAGAAGCAAACAAAAGGCAACAGTCAGTGAGATTTTTTAATACAATGTATCGAAATCATGCACCAGCAGCACCTTTTAAAACTTTCAACTTTATCTGCAGGGCTCCATGAACTGATCAAGCTCTGTATCTTAACTTCCCACTCACCATCACCATCTTCCCGTCCTTGATTTCTCTCACAAACTTGGTCTCTTTCCCGTCCCACTTCTGCACCTGCACAAGTTTGTCTCCGTCCATGGTGAAGGTCGACTGCAAACACAAACCGTGCATTAAAAAGTCCAGGAGAAGAAGTGTTTATGATAGGAACATCCCGGGGACTCCACTCACTTTGACGTGGCGGTCGTCAGGCGTGGTCTCGTCGAACTCCTCTCCCAGCTTGGAGGAGACCTCGGTGTTCCTGAAGGTGCTCAGGGTCTTCAACACCACTTTGTCTCCGTCCTGGCTGATCACCACCGTCGGCTTGGTCACGTTGCCAACTTGTCTTGTGGCAAAACCAACACCTGAACAAAATTAAAAATCTACTTTTAACTATGCATCACAAATGAGGACATTAAAGGGATAGTTCACCCAAAAAAGGACATTCACTCATTATCTACTCACCACTATGGGGGTGAAGTGTTTGAGTCCACAAAACTCTTTAGGAGGACATCAGAGGACTTTTAGGCTAAAACATGATGTAAATGACGTTTCGAGAGTGAAGTGTTGAATGTCGGGCTTACGGACAGTTGGATAACACCACAGGAGCAGTATGGAAACATTTTATTACATCGGTTTTTTCTGTTATTTTATTTACGTTTGAAGAATCAGTCACCAGTTACTTCAATTGTATTGGATTTGGCTGCAACTCTGTTTACCCCTGAGACTCCAGAAGTGTTTTGTGGACTCAAACACTTCACCCACCACCTCCATCGGCAAAGTGCTGAGTAGATAATAAGTGCATTTTCCTATTTGGGTGAACTATCCCTTGAATTTCCCTGCTCCAGTCAGAATGAAGACATTCAAGCATTAGATCAGCAGCTTCTGTCCGAGTGACATCGCTGCAGAATAACATCAACATGAGTTCACACTCACCCAGAGACTTCATGTACTCGTCAAAGTTGTGGCTGTCCACCAGTTTCCACGAGGCGCAGAAAGCATCGACCATGTTTGCAGATGTTAAAGATCCAGGTCACAGACTCTCAGTCAGAAGAAGATGAAGCTGCTGCTGCTTCTCTGCTGCTGCTGCCACATTAATACTGTCACACACAGCCCTGACGTCAGCAGCGGACTCACAGCTGATTGGAGGACGGGGCCGTTGCGTGGGCTGTAATTGTTTAATGCCACAAAGCTTTTTGTTGGCAGCACTGAAGACTAATGTGTTTAGGCGAGAAGAAATCGGTTTGCCCCGTTTTTATTCAATCAGAATCATTATAAAGGGGTTTTGTTATTTAAAATAAAAAACCTGTTCGCTTTTTCTGAAACTTGTTTGATGATGACCAGAAAAACAACGAAGTTATATATGTATGAAAAACCCTGAGATAATGTGTTTCAGTTTGGCTGTAAGAAAAAGAAAAGAAGGATTTTAGAAAAAATACTCTATAAATAATTTTAATTATTAATCTAAATAACTATCTAAATAAATAAATAAAAAAGTCGGAGTAAAACAGAGTATTTTGTATGAAATAAAATCGAAGGTGATAAAAAAACAAAAGCAGAATTGAAAAAATAAAATAATTAGTTCAGAAAAATAGGCCAAGTGTGTAAACCAAATTGTTGGGCAAATGCTGACCTGATGGTGGCGCTCCAGAAAAGTTAGTGCGATCTACATGTTCACATTTTCTAAGAAACATGTCGTATTCCTATTAAATAAAACTAAATGATAGCCCATCGACCACTTGCGTACCTCACACATCTTCTGTACAATCTGTACGTCTTTGCACATTTCATTTATACTGTACATAATTTGAAATTAATGATGAAAAGATTCATCTTCTAGAAACAATGCATTTGTGTGGTTGGTGAGATTGTTCCCTTTGTACCTCAGTGCTGGATTGACTGACATTAACATGAATAAAGTGACGCTGCAAGCAGGGAAACAAACCTGTAAGAATGACAATGAGTTACAACTGTAAACCTTTATTGTTGATAAAACACTTTCATCAGACACAAACAGATTTCCACTGTGATACTTCAGCAGAGCAATAACACCAATGTGATCCACAACACTAGTAAATGATACATGATCAAAATAAATTCACCCTTGCGGAGTATGTTGTATATTTTACTCGTCTGCTTCAATCAACCAAAAGAAAATTGAATTAGTAAAGTCTTGGCACTGATTAAGGCCAAATTAATATATGAGGTTACATATCAAATCAAATCCTCCTCAAAAAAAACATGTCACAATTCAATTGATACAATAACACAAGTATTGTGTCACTTATGTCAAATAAATTATTGTTACTTCCCTGAAGTCCACATATAGTGCATGCAAATGAAACATTACATTGTCCTCAAAGAAAACTCGTGAAGTAAATACAAGATCTTTCCTTTTTTCATCTGGCATTATAACTGGTTTTATAACACAAAGGTTTTGCGCCACACAGTGTTTCCTATGTTTCCTTTAAAATGTGAAAAAGACACAGTTAGGTGAAACTGAAGATGCTTTTCTTCTTCAATTTCCAGCTTCATCAAAGGTGAATAATGTCCAACAAAGGATAATTAAGTTATTTTTCCCATTTACAGAATATGAAGAGACGTAAAGAACCCTGCAGCTGCTGTCAGTGAACACCTGAAATGTAAAATACACAGATTTATACATTAAAGACAGTGTTGCTGTGTAAATACTTTAACTGTAGTTTACTGTAATAGAAGAGGGCAGCAGAGGTAGAGTGAGAGAGGTAGAGAGTGAGGTAGGGAGGAAGGAGCAGCGCTGAGGCGTCTCCATGTTAAGGCCCGTCTCTCCTCTCCCTTTTCAACCTAAAATAAGCCCGTCTGTAAAGCCCATGATACAGGATTGTGTTCACGGTGCATTGTGACAGGTTTGTTATAAAAAAAAAGTGAAAGTCACTTGTTGTAAAACCTTGTAAAAGAACATGAGAAGTGAGTGAGGTTATGTTTTCACCCGTTCGTTCGTTTGTCAGCAGGATCACGTAAAAACGCAAAAAAGAAAATGGGCCAAGAAAGAACCCATTAAATGTTGCACTGGATCCAGGATTTTTTTCCCTCTTTCATTATCGATGCAAGAGATGGCAGTTTGGGGGAAATTTTCAATTGAAAACCAGGGATAATTCACGGATCTTGATGAAAAGAATCAGGCACATTTAGGGGCCTGATTCCGAGTGCTTGCAATTTGGGGCAGATCCAAGTTAAAATTTGAATGGGGTACCATAGGCCTTTTTTTAAAGCCACAAAACAGTGATACATTATTGCGTGGATCCGGATCCAGGACTTTTTGGAGCTCAGATTGGGCCCTTGACAAAGTTATACACTCTACTGAGCGTCATACTAGTTTTCTTCTGCAGTGGCTTGTACTGGACGACTGGTTGCTTAAAGACTAAATTAAAATTTTATTTGTTTGACCACAACATACGAACTGTTTTTCATTGCAGGTTTCTAATCTCAAGAGGAAATAAAGTATAAATACTTAAATTCATACACTTATTGATATTAGGTTGTGATTTAGCAGTTGACCGATGCAGCATTAACTCTTGCGAGAGCTGATAAATGTGTGGTGGCCGGAATATTTAGAGACTGTAGAGGCAGGAAGAAATAAGTCATCAAAATAAAGGGTTGCAAAATATTGCAAATATTACAAAACAGCAAATCAAAGATGAATTTTTTTCCTCTTTGGGACGCAGAAAGGAATTAATGGTTTGATTTTGTGAAGAAAGAAAATAGCAAAGACTTCAAAGTGGATTGTCTTAAATGCAATGTGGCATCTGTGTATGCGTGTGCATGTAGTGTTATAGGTTGTCCTGATTCGTCCATGCACCTACGGGAGCCGGGTGCTATCTGAATTCCCCAACATTGATTGACAGCGCCACCTCTGGCTTCCTAGATTTGGTCTGTCCAGCATTCTTCTGCGGTGCAGTGACATCAGATCCTGCAGCTTTTTCTCTAAAGATAAGATAAGAGAATAAAAAAATGTTAGATAAGAATAAGTCAAACTAATGGACAGTTTAGAAGTTTCACAGCAGCCAAATTATACAATCTGCTGAAGAGCTGGAGTTTTATTTTCCCTACAGACAGTTCAACAGCAACTTCCATACAGACAAAAAATCCCAAATATTATAGCGAGTAACAAAACATTTTCCCAGCTGCTGCATCTGGAAAAGTGAAAACATCCCACCCTTTCCTGCGTTGCTCTGCCTGCTCCCGGAGCCTCTGCTGGCCCTGCTTGTCCTCCAGCGTGACAAAGTCCCTGTTGTTGTCGATTAATAGATTCTGAAAAAGACAAATCAGGAACAGATTGAGTCGTTTCTCACACAAAATCAAAACTGACTCTTTTACGAGCAAACAGGAGTTTGACTTCAAACACCTTGATGCCGATTGTGTCGCCATCTTTGAGGTGGAACGGCGCTCCCAGCAGGGATTCTGTTCGCTTCTTCTTTTTCTTTTTGGAAACCTGCTGGTTCTGAAAGTAACAGACACATTATTTAGTGTTAATAGACCATGAATGAGCAAAATGTACAACAATACTGAGATATGAGGGTCATTTCTATATCTGAGTTTATGTTTGCTGATCTGCATCAATGTGAAAGCTTATATTTTACAGAATAAACACTGTAGAAGAGCAAATATACATATAAATACACCTAAAAACCAGTTTCCGGTCATGAACCTTCCAATCTTACCCAGTTGGATATTTCTTCCCAGATGTGCTTGTCTGGCTGGTGTTTGGCCAGCAGCAGAGAATCAGGGGAGAGGCCGTAATGTGCAGCCAGACATGTGCGCAGAGAGCGAGGTGAAGAATCACGGGAGGCATCCCACAGCAGCTCCTCTGGGGTGTAGAAACTCCTCTCCCCTGGTACGCCCATCTTCACAGTTAGTAACACCTCCTTGGGCCTTAGGAAGACAAGGAGGAAATAAGGAAAGAAAATGGATTACATAAGCAAGTGAAAGAGGCTTGATCCTGAACCATTTCACAAGGTGGGATATTAATGTTTTACATTTTTAGAAATTAGTTTCAGCTTAAACCTTACCCAAGATCTTCCTCTTTCAGGAGCTGTTGCACACAAAGGTCTGTTCCACTGCTCAGCTTCAATTTCCTGATCAGGAGAAGATACAAAAAAAAAAATTACTGAAACAATTACAGACTCAAACTTTCTGTATTTATCCAAATGAAAAGAATCTCATGGGTATCTGTTAGAAAAAGAAAGGGAAAGTTGTGATACCTGAGCGTCAGTTGTTGTCCTCTGAGGATTCGTGCCAGCCTCCCTCCCTCCAGCTGCCACACACGCATGAACGCTGTGGTGGGCACAAACATGTTCTGGAGAGCAGGCAGCGTCAACACCTGAAACAGAGGGAGATAATAAAGAACAGCAAGAGGAGAAGCTTTAAACATTTGGTGGAGAAAAAGCACCAAAATCACAAGCCTCATCATTACACCCCCTTTTACAGACAAAAGAAGAACATCTGTCTTTGTATGACAGAACCATTTAAATAGGAGGACTTCTTAGACTGCAGGACATTCTGGATGTGAGCCTCAAATAAGTCAACAATCAGTTTTATTGGAAAATGCAAGAAAACATTACTAAATCGAGCAACAGAACGTTATGAGAATTCGTTCCCGCTCCACAGTAAACATCAGCGGTAAAACATCAGCCCAACATCAGAGTAATTCAAACTAACAAACATCCAAAGATGATTCATTTAGGAGTTGTTAAAGGAGTGGACTGCCTAACTACGTCATAACACATAATCTACATGTTGTACCTGAGTCTTGAGATCCTCCAGTGTGACCTCATCTGATATCTCCACCTGTCCTACACTTCTCAGCTCCACCGTGCTGCCGCCACACAGAGGAGCAGAGGGACTCTGTGTTTCACCTGCAGTCTTCACAGTGTCAGTGTGTTTAAAATCTGTCTCTGCGTTTTGGGGATCCAGATACAGCCACATGCTTAAGTTGAGGAAACCCTGACAGAAAGAGAGAGACAACAAAAGGTTAAAATGAGAAAGGTAAAGTTAGAATATATCAAAAATCTCCCACAAGAGATTAAAAACATTTAAGAACCTTGGGAGGAAGTTGTCCTTCTGTGACGACTAATGAATCTCCGCTGCTGATCTTCAGCTCTGACAGAGAGGCGTCCTGAGAATACAAGGTTGTTGTTAACACGTGGACTGACATATACCAGCATGCCACTTTTACCCAAAAACATTTTATACTTCCAGGCCAATTGACTTTATGAATGCATGCGTATATTTTGCAAAGACACCTTCAAAGGGCCTTCCTGTTAAACGATAACAGATTTAAAGATTCTCTGAGAGGATTTTGCCGTTGAGATGAAGCTGCAATGATACGTTATCCCTCAACACCGTTTGATTAGGGTCTCGCATGATGTTTAATCTACTCTCAGTCACTCACCTCCTCCATAAGTGGCTCTCCAACCTCTTCGCACCAATCGAGCCTCCTCAAGTGCCAACAGGTTCCTGCATGCACACATTTGACTGACATCAACCAACCAGATATTACAGCACAGCAGTTAAATATATGTTTGATGTCAGCGTCACAAAAGCATTGAAAATCTTCATCTACAGTAAGAACAAGTGAAGTTTTACCATCAAGTCCGACAGCATCCAGCATCGACTTTAGACACTGTAAGTAACAAGATTAAATACAATTTTATTTACACACATAACACACAGGCAATGTAAAAAGTTTGAAACTTGCAGAAAATAAGTTGATTTTTCCCCCTCACCTCTTTGACCGTGGAAGTTTCCTCCACAATTATGTCCATCTCCATGCCAGTAGAGGGCGCTGCTCCCACAGAGAAATGCAAAAACAGCTGCAACACAGAGAGAAACATCAATCGAGCGTTTACAAAAATCTCATAACTCTTCTTGATTTGTTTTAAAACATATAATAAGACACTGTGCTGGTGACGGTTCCGTGACATTCACCTGTGCAGCTGCGAACACAAAAGGATTTATTGAAGATGTCAAATGAAAAGACACACCTGTGATGCCTTGGGGGCATTTCCCAGACAGAGAGTCAGTGTGGTCATGAGTCGCACGCCTGCATCTCGAACGCTCAGCTCCTCGCACACTGCCGGAGAAACCAGAGTCAGATAAGTGCACTTCAGTAAATGTTTTCTACAACTTCAGACACAGATGATAAGAACAAATTACACACAGGGAGGGTTCCTTTTAAAAGAAATTAACGAGAGGACAGAGCAAAGGAATGTGTATCTTAATATTTTTGATGAAATGAGGGGGATTTCCAGCTGTTACTGATGTGCACCCCCAGGTAAGAAATGACAGAGTACCTGGAGGAAGGAGTTTCCCTGTGCAGTCCACCTGTCTCAGACAGTAGTTAGCACCTGGTCAGTGAGACAGAAACAGAACTGAATTGAGAACATAAACATATAAAAACTCAATATTTTTAGTAAAGTGTTAATACAAAATAAAAAAAGGACATCTCATCATGGTTTTACTTTCACAATTAACTCAATGATATTCACTGGTTTGAATATAAAAATGTAAAAGCTTTTAAAAACACATCTTGAGCCATTTTCAGACATGAACTCAGGAAATTCTCCAGACAAGGTGGCCAAGATTTTGTCTTCCACATATGAAGAATGCAGCAGGACACGTTAACAACAACAACGCAGAGATCTCTGGAGCATTTAGGTGTGTGTGTATTGGGCAGGACGAAACACATAAATTCAGCTGTGGGGATGTCATGTCTTTGCTAACAGCACATCAACACCTGCATCGGCCCCAATCACCAAAAACTCTTGAATCTCGTTGTCTTCGCCAGTGTCTTCTACGTGGATGGCATCTCTTTTTCATCTTGAGATTTCTTTTCTTTTCAGTTTTGCATCTATTGGGTGTTAGAACCGTCATAAATGCGCCTACTCCCTTTTTGTGAATTCTCTGGATAATCTCCTGCTGCATTCTCAGTTGGGCACATTATCCAGAGTTTTACTCGGGGGGGCTGGCAGCAGAAACTCCACAGAATGTCCGCAGCAACCGACTCAGACATTTGTGTTCTCACATCGAGTCCCTCCAGATAATTTCATGAGACTATCCAGAGTTCAGTGTATGTCTGGGAGCAGCTTTATATAATGTACATGAATTAGATTCATTTAAGAAGCTTTGATGTACCTGACATCAAACCTGCTTTGACGTACGTTCATGTGCTGCTACATTGTGTAAACAGATCCTGACTAATAATGGAGGTGGGGAGTTGTAAGGGAATCCCTTGCAGACATGTGCAGTTATGTGTAGTTATGTTTAATACTGAGCGTCTTGCCTGGGGCCTTCTGCTGCAGCTCCTCCATGGCCCTTTGTTTCACCTCACCCAGCAGCTGTGAGCGAGACACATTAAACAAGACTAAAGAAGATGCAAGAAGAAGGAGCAAAAATACAGACGCACAAAAAGGACTAACCATGTTTCCTGTAGCTGGAACCTTAATTTTCCTCCTCTCCTCAACCTCCCCTTCACCTCCTCCTCCTCCATGAGGTTGAAACTCCACCTGCAGCCAGCGGCAGTCAGACGGTGTAGTCACAGTGACAACATCTCCATTTAGGGAAAACACACTAAACAAAGACAAGAAGACAGTTGTAAAAAAAAACACGTGTATAAAGGACAGCAGGAAATCAGATTGCAGAGGATTTTACCTGCTGTCAAACGACTGTGGCTCCAGCACCAACAGCGCGTCTCCGTCTTTGAGTGACAGCTCCTTCAGCGTCCGCTGCATGTCGTCGGGTGGGAACACCCTCCACCCGCTCGCCCCTCCTCCCTCTCCAGCTCCTTGCTCCCCTATCTTTCCTCCCTTATGCTCCTGGCACAGCAGACTCTCCTTAGGCTCCCCCAGCGCCTCCTTCACCTCCCCGAGTGTCACACCACCCGCAAACCCTCTCGCCTCCCTCTTGAGTCCTGGTCCCCCATTTTCAAAACCCCCTCCGCTCTCCTTATATTCCACCCCATTCCTCGCCTCCTGCTCCACGTCTTCATCCAGAAAGGGACGGACTACAGTCAGCAGCACGGGCTCCCACTCGGCTCCAGTTAGGATCGCGGCGCCACACACCTGAAGGGATTCAAACCAGTATAAATATGAGATCGTTCGGATCTGGACTTTGGAGCAGGTTTGTGATGAAATGTGATTTTCTTCACCTCTCTGCCGTTCCACACAAACAAGTCAGAGTTTGTGTAAATGCCTGCACTGTACAGGGAGACGTTGTCATCTGAAAAGAGAAGCACAACCAGAGTGATATCACAGAGGTGTAGAGAATGTGAAGTTACACGGCCCTCTTAAGGCTCATTAATACTCAACGTAAGAGAAATGGCTGAGGACATTTGCTACATGGTCTCTTTTCAATGTAAAGGCAGCAGAAATGAGCCTTTAAAATATTTTTCTAAATGTCTCACCTGTGAGAGTATTGTAGAGGTGTAAACCTGCTGGAAGACTCTTGGCCACAGTCAAAGCCATGTCTCCTTCCCAGAGTTCCTGCATCTGAACAGACAAATCCGCACATGCAAACACAGATTATTTCTGCCGTTCGTTTCTTAACACGTTTCTAAAACATGACAAACAGTGATTTTTGGGGAGGAGGTTACCTGGTAAATAGTTAATCGCAGGACTCCTACAGTCTGTCTACGATCGAAGCTGAGGGTGGTGCCTTCGTTGGGTTCTTTGTCCGCTGGTTGCAGGGCTCCATTATCAAGTCTGTAACAGGGGGCCAGGTGCAGACGCAGCTCCACTGTGTTGTTGGTGGCTTCAAACTTCTGGCTGTGACAGAAACAGAGTTGATTCATATCAGTCTTTTTGCAAGAAGCCACCTTTTCGTAGAGTCATGGGAACTTAAGATACCAATAAATCATCCATTGATCGTGAACATGTGGTTGTTTGTTTACCGCATTTCTTGCACTTTGATGTTCTCCTCCTGAGCCTTCTGGACGAGGTGGAAAGGAACTTTATATTGTGGATTGTTCAGAGCTTGAAAAAAAACAACAACATTGTGAGTATATATATTTCACACAACTTATTACTTATTTTTCATTTATGTGATGAATTTATGACTCAACAGAATGAAACCAATGATTAATTGATCCTTATTTCTCAACATGAACTCCCTCAACCCAACAGGGCAGATATCATCTTTCCATTACAAATGAAAAACATGGTGTCCGTTACCTTCACTGGGCCTCTGCAGCTGTGTTTTTCTGTAGAACAGCATGTACGCGCTCTCTTTGCCCTGGAACTGCTTCTCTATGTCAGACTCCCTGATGGAGGTCACTGCCGAGTCGTTAAGGTCAAACCAGTGGCTACCCTGCTGACAGGAAGATACACCGTGAGAAACAGCCGTCAAAGTAATCACAAGATGTCCATGAGGAAAAAAATATTTAAAAACCGGTCACACTGGATAAATGTCATTTAAATGGAATATTACTCATATTTTACATGTTTCTAGTGTTGTATTTAAAGTTTTTATAAGCATTGGAAGAGATATTTGTGGTCTTAAGCATAAAAAAAATCATCTCATTGTAGTTTTACATCTTGTCTCTCACTCTCACAAAGCATTTCGGCTGTTTCTGAGTGATGCATGGCCAGGCCAACCACAGTAATGGATTGTAGCCGACTACTGTTGCTTGTTAGACATTATAAACTGCCGTTATACCTCTGGTTCAGGTTCTGGTTTCTGGTCCGATCCTTGCTGTTGTTCAGCAGCTCCTGGGTCTGAAGCTGTCGAAGGATCAGAGTTAGTGGTCAGCTCTGTTGGGACCGGGGGCTCAGTCACTGGGCTTGGCAGGTTTGTCTTCAGTGCTACTCTGGTGGCATTGGACACCAACATGAACACATCATTGTGGGACTGCAGGAACTACATCAGAGGAGGAAAAGTAAAAGAAAGGGGGGTTTATGCACAGAAAATGTGGGGGAAATAAACTTATGTAAGCCTGAAATTACACCAGCGATCGTTTGCAAAGAAACCAAATTTACCTTTCCTATGGGACCATAGGGTTTTCTGAACTTTTTGCTCCAAGATGAACCGATCATATTCATGAGTTTCTGGCCCAGTTGGTCCACCAGGACAGTCTTAGATGGCTCCTAGTAGACAGGAAATGAACAGCACCAAATAAAGTTTCCTCCATACAAAATAACACCTAGATAAATTCAGCAAAAGAATGTCTTGGAGTTGTCGTTGCAGCACCTGGGCGATTATAGTAGTTAGGACAGACAGAGGGTCGTCTTCTTGGAGTTTGGGCTCAAACGCTTCCTTGACCTCCTCCTTGACTTTCTTCTGAGTTTTAGGTTTGCAGTCCTCCTCCTGAAAACGACACAGATGTTTCCTTTGCTTACACACACATTTAAAAGCTTGCAGTTTTTGACTGTTCTTTTCTCATAATTTAAAAAAAGAATTCTGACAGAAATGACACCAAAATGCTTATAAGCAAATAGGTGTTTTTAATACTAATTTCATGAGGAATAAGCAGTAATGGCCTCTGCTTATCTCTGCTTTTCTCACCGGAGGCTCCCATCGGCCGAGCTGGTCAATGTCCCGGATATAAACGTGGTAATGGCCACCATAACAGCCGCCCTTATGGATAATCACAGAGAACAGGTCGTAGGTGTAATCAGAGTCGTCTCCGTTAGTCTGTTAGAGAGAAACACAAAGATGGAATTAAACTCAAACATTGCTATTAGGTTATTTGCAGCACTATGAAATCAATAATAGAGAGTAATATGAAACTATAGATTTTTTCCATTATCGTATGATATATATCATCATACCCCAAAGCTCTACCTGTAGATATAAACACCATAAATGTCAGATTTTATGTATCAAGACCTTTCCCAAGAAATTTATTCAAATGTGGACAAATGTTGTATCCTGCAATATTACGGAAATTCTTGAATGAAAACATAACCTCTTCGGCAGAGAGATTTAAGAAAAAAAAGGCAAGATAAATGTGCCTTATCTGAACAATAGCGAGTTTAGAGAGTTAAAAACTCAAGTACCTGCTCACAAAATGGCCGCAGGTTGAAGGTGAGGGGGAAGCTGTAGCGTCCAGTCTCCTTGTATCGCTCACATTTGGCAAAGTCGAAGCTGAATCTCAGCAAAGACATGGTCAAGAATGGAGGAAGCTTCTGCAGCTTCGCAGACTGAATAATAACAAAATGAACAAAGAAATTAAGGTAAGAAACAGAAACAAAAAAATCTATATTTTTTATGTTATTAAAAATGTTGGATTGTTCATTTAATCAGTACTAAGATAAGACTTGCTCAAAAGGAGAAAGTTGGAAGAGATCAACTCTATTATCTCTGGACTTTATTATAACCTTTGCTATTGTGTTAACACAATGTGAAAGCTGTAACTGACCTTGGCAGCGGTGACCAGCCTGTCGCACTGTGCACAGCAGTACAGGTTATTGCCCTCAAACAACTCCTCCTCCACAAACATGTTCCACAAAGCCTCCTCCAGGCTCAACACGCCACAAACACACGCTGTCAGGTCCAGAAAGTCCTCCTGAAGAAGACACAGATAAAAATTGCATAATTCAAAATCTGTCTTAGAATGTAGTGGTGAGATTTAGTCTACGACAATATCTCCTGTAGTGTTTGACATCAAATTTATTCTAATCTCTTCAAAATGTATCTAAAATGGAGCCAGGCCAGAGGGACAGACGATCCATGCACATGTGGACACACCTGTCTCTGGCTGACGTTTCCACACTCCTTGCAGACAATGCTGTTGACAATGGTCCCGTGGTAGAGCCGGTGAATAAATGTACTACCACTGGTTCCCACAAGAGAGTGCTCCAAAGCGCTGAACAGGATTCTGTTCAGCTCCTGCACATCATGTTGATTTGTGCCCTGAAAGAAGACGACAGAGGAAATAAAAAGGATCAAACTCAGGAGAGAAAGACATTCTATAAAACCATAAAACCATTTTCAGTATCTGTAGATATAACAGAAGAAATCCATGCACGTCACTGTTTTAGACTTCTTAATTTATTTTGTGCGTTATCACTCTCTCACTCTCAAGTTACACTCTCGTGACTTCAGAGCTCAGGTTCAAGTTTAATCACATCCTCAAATTCTGTGTCTGTTTCTTTCTCCCTCGTAGTGCATTTGTTTTGCATGACTACAGCTGAAATGCCTCCGGACAAAAACGGAATTCCTATCATGACAACTCATGAGTAAGTCTGGAATTCAGATTAGTGAATTCCAGGGTGTTTCTCCAGGCAGGACTGGAAGGTCAATGAATCAGCGAAATGAAAAGCGTAACCTGAGCCGCTCTCCATATGATAGCAGTCATCTCACTGATCATAAACAAACTAACAAACAAGGGGAACGGACCTCGCTGCTGTTCCAGCCGAAGCTGTCAGTGAGGTTGGCGGTGGAGGCGCTCTGCTGGTCCACCAGCAACAGACGGGCGAACAGTCTCTGCAGCTCCAGTGGGATCAATCTGACCTGAGGAGAACATCAGACACACACATAGTGCATCAGCTCCAACTGGATCTGTTCTGTTTACATTGTATTCCTATTGCCTGTTTACTTTCTATTATGTTAGCAATGTCTATTTTTTTACTGTCCTCTTTCCTGCTGCAACACTGCACATTTCTCTGTTATTATAATCCTAGTAAAAGGATTATTTTATCTCATCTTATCTCTACAGGCACCTTGCCAGTCTTACTTTGGCCCCTGGTTTCTCCTTGTCCTCCAGGCATCCTAACTCATCTGGCCCCAAACTGAACAGCTCCTCTGCGAAGGTAGAAACCAAACAATGTCAACAGTGCAATAAGCAGCAGTGAGGGGCGGTGGATCCGAGGAGGTCATCCCCGGCCTCACCTCTGAACTCGGGGGTGAACAGCAGGGTCTGGAGCAGAGAGTTCAGGTAGCACGTCCCTCCCTGGTTCTTGATGCCGCAGAGGTCGCTCCTTCCTCGGGCGGGAGGTGGCTCGTCTCCCCCCTTTGGGGGAAGGTGGGTGGAAGAGGAGCCTCCCTCATCCTCCTCTTCCTCGAACAGGTTCCCGAACATGCCGGGTGGGTTTCTGTGTTTTGTATCTGACCGTTTCGTTCTGCGGGGACTCGCAGCCTCGCAGTGAACCGTGTGTTAGCCCTGGGACACCTCTTGCTATCTCATCTTGGTCTTACCGAGCTCCCTGTTCACAGTGGCCGGGCTGACTCTGAAGTAAGAAGACTTCACGGGGCTGAACATAGCGACTGTGACGGGATAATATACGCGTTAGCCTCGCAGGTAGCTAGCTCACCACGCTAACGGAAGCTAAATCAGTGGCAGGACACTGACGAGCAGCTTTACCGGAAAAACAAATCAGGCTTTCGGTAACATTAACGGCCTGAGTCTGTACTGATGGAGGAAATAAAAACTTTAAACCGAAACTCTGAATTATATTTTATTCCAAATGGCGCCTGACACCGACTCTTTCTGCTCTGTCGGCCTGACTACAGATAAGAAGCGAAAGGTAAATAAGAATACCGTCGGTGGACAGTGGGCAGCCATGTTTCTTCCAGCCAGAGAATGCACCGATGCATTGTGGTACTTGTAGTTCCCCACTTGGTTGACATACACGCTTAAAATCAACACAAACTCAAATCTAAAAATAAATATTGTTTAATTTGTGGTAATTCTCGCTCTGTGTTTCTCTCTTTACGATTTAATTGTAACATTAATGGCTGCACAAACTACATTTACCCGTGTTTCCCAGCATCCGTGTTTCTTCCTGTACTGATGCATTGTGGTACTTGTAGTTTCACACCTGGTGAACGTGCACTGAATATATTTTCTTTTAACATTTCCTGGCCAGTGCTAAGTTTTCTCTTTACGATGCAGCCATTTTAATTTTAACAATTCACAATTCAATTTATATTATACAAGGACCATGGAATTTGTGGTCCCATAGCACCAAACTTGATTTATAGATGCTACATTTTATAGAGGTTGGCAGCTATCTGCCCAGGGCCATGTTTGAAGGTTTGCATACCAATCAGAGACCTCGCCAGGTATCCGATTAGCCACAAAATAACTTGGAATGAAAACTTGTGCACTGCAGGGTGTGCTTGACACCCTTGTTTCCAGCCCCGCATGCTTCGACTGAACATCGCTAGGAGCTAGGAGGTTAACAAACGCGTAAACAACTCTTGTCTTCCATAATAAAACTGGTTTATTGTCATGTCAATAATTTACTTTTACACACATACACATAAAAAAAATAATATCAGGCTAATTTTCTTTGAGAGAACACATTCCAGCCGTTAAAGAAAATGTTTAAATATATTTTAATTTAAAATGTTTTTACAGAAAGTTAGGAATTCTTTCAGGCTTTCTTGAGTTGTAGTGTGTATTTCTTTCAGAAAATACCCACAAATAGACATCTTTTAAAATGAGGTACATTAGTTGTTTACCTAGCCTTCTTGCAGGGTAAGTGAATGCAGGGTTGGTTGTTTTACCAAATTCCCTCAGCTAAAATCCCTGGGAAAGTTATCCACCACATAAATCATCAGAGTTTTTCCGATTACAGATAACGATTTTTCCTTTATTATTTTGTTTAACTGTTGTTATTTTTTGTTTTCTGTAAATGTTATGGTGATGAATAAATGATGGTCAATGCAGTTTCCATGCTACAAGGATGTAAGACACTAAATCCTATGTGAATTTGATGTAATGTTTCTCTAAAACCATCTAATTTAAAGACATTTATACTAAGAAATATCAAATCATTCTTCAAAACCCACCATAACAAATTTCTATGAATATGAAACAACACTTAGGACTTTATGATCGCTATATAGCCCCTGACTGTACAGTAGGTAATTAAGGTTGAGCCAGAAATTGTGGACAGGAGCAGTATTGTACAGGCACAAAGGTGTTGCAACCATGTTTGCAAACAATTTCTCACACACGAACACACACAAAAGGATACACACACAAACACACACACACATACAACCACACACAAACACACTAAAAGGTTTTCAGCTTAAACACTTTGGAGAGAGGCTCTTTGGCACTAGAGTATATCAGATAGGATTCTCCCTTGGAGCTGAAAAACTCCCAGTCACTGCACCCGATGGTTGGGAGCCAATGAACAGGAACAAAGCCTTCATATCCCTGCCATCTAAAATGCAAACAGAGAAGAGGAGTTCAATCAAATGTGTATTTGCATCTGCTCAACAATTGCTCGAAAAAAATAGCTGTGGGCCATTTCGTAGTTCCTAGTGAATCATCTTGTGTCAAAAGTGCTGGTATGCTTTCCCGTGTCTGGCTCACAGGAAGGAAATAAATCGACATTACAAGAGTGTATGTCCTCGAGATGATTTCAGCTCTAAATTAGAGCCCGATCATCATGGGTGAATTATTCAACAGTGAGAGGGGTGTTGTTGACAAGTTGACAAGTTGACTACCTGTAGAGAACGCTGTTCAGGGAGTAGGATTCTCCGTTAAAGGAGTTAGCCACAATCAGAAAATGCTCCTCCCCGAGGCTGAAGAATTCCCAGTCCACTGCACTGGAGAGACAGGATGGTATGTGGTTATTGCAAGTGAAGGAGATATGGCAGGAAATGTATTATTACACAGGAAGTGTTCCTGCAATCAAGCTATGTGCATATCTAACACTGTATTTAAAGAGGGACAACACAAGTGATGCCAAAACGTCTTGATCGCCCCCTGGTGGCTGCCTGTAGTATAGGTCTTAAACACCTCCATGTTAGCAGATGGGACATGGGTCTAACTAATAAGTCAAAAATACACATACATTTTTTTTTCCCAAAGATAGTTTCTGTCATTTTAGTTGGTTCTCATCACACCGATGAATGTTCAAGTGCCCATATTCTGGTAAGTTTGGTTTTATATGTAGTCTATATATACAGTATATATGTAAAATGCTTGCAGACGTGTACCTGTAGGTGGTAATATCCTGGAAGCGGACAAACAGCTGTCCATTCAAGTCCAGTTCGTAGATGGTGGAGTTGATGGCGTATTGACTTGGTTCGTTACCATGGAGTCTGTTTCCATTGGCAACAACCAAGAAGAATCTGCTGCCAATCTGGAACATTTCCCAGTCTGTGGCGCAGAACGTCTAGTTTGAACATAAGAAAGAAAACAAACAGTTAGCGTTGCGGATGTCGGAAGTGTTAAAACATGAAAGAAGACATCAAAGAATCCCCACTGCATAACAAATGAAACCAGCTTGTGTCTACCGCCATGCTAGCTGCTTTAGGAGGATGTATTCAGACGCAGCAGCACTTTAAGTAAAAAAACTAACATTTACATGCTAACATTGCTAACAGTGGCAATGTTATGATGTGTAATAGGTTTAACCCGGTGACCATATATAACACATTAGCATGCTAACACGTAAAACAAAAATATAGCTTATGCTCTTGAGAATATTGTTAGTTGTATTCGTTCATAATGTATTTAATCGATTCAAATTTTGACTTGGTGGTGGCACTAGTGATAAAGTCAGGCTTTGTACCAAATACATAGCCTGGCAGTCCATCTAACGTGTCAATCAAAAGCACAAACGTCTGGTGGAACAAGAGTCTGAGGATCATCAAAGTCAATAGGACAGGTCATCTGGGAACTAAGAGTATCTGCTCAAATGTGTGAAAGATATTACACTGGATAAGTGAAAACTTTGACCTGATGGTTGCACTAGAGGAAAAGTGAAGGGTTTATCAAAATTATTAAAACTCAACCTGTGAGGAGCTTGAATGTCTGAGTGAAAATTCAGGACAATCCATCCAATGGTTGATCAGATATTTAATTCAGTACCACAAATATTGACATATGTCACAGGACCAGCAAAGTCAGTAGACTTCATCCTCTGGGGACCATGCACCATTTAATAGTAATTCATTAATTAGTTATTGAAATTTTCAGTCCAAGTGGTGGATGAATTAACCATTTCATTAATGCAGCCATGTGGTTTCCATGTTTAAAAGGTGTGATTATTATGTTTTCTCTCTCATTTGATAATTTCAGGTGATTAATTTTCACTCGCCCCAGGGTGCTCTGGGGAGCCCTCAAATGGAACTGTGGAGTTTCCCTTAATCACGCACCTCCTTATGGTTTCTCATGTGACTATCAATGTGTCAACGCCTGCACCACAAATGTGGCTAGATTTAAATATATGATTGTCTATCAGTACATGTCAAAGCACTGCTATCGCTGAAACCAATCATGGCAAACCACACGCTCTATTTTTGGCACTTCTTGCTCCCCCATCTCTTTTCCCATTTATCTCTCCCTGTTTGTATTCACTTCCTTCTTTGTGTACAGGTGGGTTTTCATACTGATCTCAAAGATACTGATCTCATCAAAGCCCAGCTGCTCAGACAAAGACTCTATGTATGGAAACCACACTGCATAATGTTTTATCAAAGTGCTACTAAGCTAAATCTACACAGACGCTTGAACACCTGCCAAGTTCACCCTGTAGTACGGTACCCAACAACTGAATGATTAAAGTTTTTAAAAAGTTTTTGGAGTTACATGTTCACAACATACCTTAATTTTCTGGAACACCTGGAAGCGTCCATTGACCCAAACGTAGATGACAGAGTCTACAGCTGTGGTAACTCCATCGAAAGCATTTGCGACCACCAGGAAATGGTACGGTCCGACGGTGAAGAACTCCCAGTCATAGGCCCCCGAGGTCAGCAGCGTCTGGTGAACCTCAAAAGACTTTGTTAACCTGTTCCACTTGTATATCACACTGTCAATAGTGTGATTGTTATTCCCTAAAAGACAAACCAGAAGAGTAATTATTGTATTTTAATATTTTAGTCAGGTTTAATGCAGGAATCCTGAAACTTTGATTGAGTTCTATCATGTGATCGATTCGTTTTGTACCTTGTCTATGATTGGCCACTGCGAGATAGGTTTGTTGCTTGATGGTAAAAGCCTCCCAGTCCCGGGCACAGTAGGTCTGCAGAGACTGGAACCGCACAAACTGTTTTCTTTTCTTGCTCCACTTGTAAATCACAGAAAAGTCCGTCCCAGACTCTTTGTCAAAGCGTTTGTCCGAGTCTCCTCCAGAGTTAGACACCACCAGAAATATCTACATCAAACAATAAAAAAGGGCAAATATTGGGTCAAAGCTTATAATAATGAGACTAAACGGTGACCTCTGATATTTTTTGAGTTCCTTTTTGGCGTACTTTCTTTCCTATGTTGAAGTGTCTCCAGGCTAGAGCTTCGTGTGTGGAGATATTCTGGTAGACTTGGAATCCCGACTGGGTCCACAGATAAACAGCAGAGCCAGAAGCTTTGGAGCGTTGAGCCATGGCAGCCATCAGACCCATGCCAGGTACCGGGAAAACCTAAAGAAAATTGAGAAAAACTAAAACTAACTTGTATAACCAAGTTTGTTTCCCACTGTGACCCCTTGCAGGGTCCCTGAAACCCCTGTTTGGAAAAAATCCTGGTCTTGAAGAACAAAGGTAATTTTCTTCTCATGTGAATTTGATTTTCTTACATGTAAATACAGTGAGGATTCCAGGACTGTGTTTATATAGTGATTCTTTTGGTCTTATCGACCACTCAAAGTGCTTTACAGTAACATTCATCCATTCACACAGCACTTCAATACACAGAGCTTCTTCTATCACACAACATTCATACACCGCTAGCCCAACCATCAGGGGATTTTCGGGGTTAAGTCTCTTTCCCAATGGCACTTTGGCATTCAGACTGGAGGAGCCGGGGATTGAAACCACCAACCCTGTGGTAAGTGGACGACAGGCACAGCCACAGAACAGACACAGCAAATATACACAAAGTGGACAAATACCTCTATATCATGCGTTTCTGAGCTGGTGGTCAGGACCTGATGTTCCAACACGTAGTCCAGCCTTTTATGATCTGTGAACACGTAGAGGTGAGAATTTCCTCAGTTTTCAACCCAAACTGAGGAGAAATGTGCTGTTGACAGTTGATGTGTGGTTCTCACCCTCCAGCACGGTGACCCACACGGTGCCGTCGCAGAGGTAGAGGCCTTTCTTGAGCGGATTGAACCACAGCTGACCTTGCAGCATCTCCGAGCACGAACGCTCCAAACCCACTGACACTCGCTCCTCCGTGTCTGATCACAACAAGCAGACAGTTAAGGAGGAGAAGGACGGAAGCAGGAGGGATATAAATCTTGTAACTGCCTTGTAAAAGTTACCGTAGGAAGTCAGGTGGCTGTCTTTCTCCTTCCCCGTGATGGGCAGGTCTAGGAGGAGAGGTGGTACTGACAGAGCTGCTAGCTGGGGGTCGGAAGATGGGCAGATCTGATGGGTGGCGTCTGAGCCTGGTACCAAAACCAGCTGTCTTAACAAACCCTGACAGCAGATCGGAAGGAAATGATTGGGAAAATGTATTAGTCGTGTCGTTTGAAATGATTTAAAAGCTTGTTTCTTATGCGCCCCATTAAAGTTAGTGATGAGGAAATATAAATCTTACTGAAAACAAGCCTTTCCATCTTCCCCGGCTGCCGATGTGGAATCTGGATCCCTGAATGTTGACGTCTGAGGGGAAAGGCCTGGTGGGAACGCTGTTTGCCATAAAAGGAGATAATCATTTTTTAATACCTGATGTTGTAAGTTGCTTTTCCTTTTGGAAGTGAGCATAAAGTCTGGGTAATTAAATTAGTCCCCTTCTATTTTTCTGTTTTTAGTCGACAGGAAAATATGAGGCATGAACTGTATCAGATGAGCACTAAGTCTGGGTGCTGATATTCCTCCCTTTTCTGCGCCAGAGGGAGTTTCCACTTAAAACCATCCATCACACACTGTCAGGCCACTATGATGTGGCTGCGGGGTGCGAGCAGATTTGGAGCGGTGCCATTGTATTGTGGTGAAGGATCTACTATCCCTCAAGGGGGTTGGGATGGTACAGGAAGAGAGGGTGGTGGGAGGCAGACAGAAAACAGACAGAATTCAGGAGGAACAAAACAAAACATCAACGTAACTTACATTTCCAGTGGCGGGTTACAGTCCACCGACAGCCTCACGTGTTGACTGGTAACAGTTAAAACCAGAGTGTGCCACTGGTTATCAGCCAACTCGGTGCCGCGAAACACCCAGTGCTCCACGACCCCTCCGTGACCTTTAAAGAGGAAGTGCAGGCATTTTCTCGAAAACCTCAGTCCCAAGATGATCCGTCCATGTTCCTCATTACTTTGGAATTGCCTCTCCTTCTTCTTCTTTTCCTCTCCATCTTCCCTGATACTCCTCTTATTAGTACTTTCCAAAATGTTCTCCTTCTCCGCCACTGCTCTTTTCTCTTCTGTTTTTGGCATCACCATGGAAAAGATGTATTCATTTCTCTGTAAGAAAACAACAGGGAAAATCATTCAAAGATATTGCATTGTTCTGAAGTGGAAAGTAACAAAGTATATTACAGAGCATATGGTAGATTCCTTGTTAAATGGTAAATATTTGATCATCGATTAATTAATTTGATTATTTTGTTAAACAAAACACTTTTTTAAATCTTTATGGACAAAATGAATAGTCAACTAATAAAATAATCTGAGGAATAATCAATAATAAATATGATATAAAAATTTGTTAAACGCACTCATACTTGTACTAAACTTGCATTTTTTTCAGTTTATATTACTTTTTACTTCCACACAACTACATTTTAATAGTAAACTTCCGACTGCTACTGATAGTTAAACTTATTCTTACTGACTAAAAATCTCAGAAAATTACATAAATAGTTTATATTATTATTATTATATATAACACTATTCTGCTGCAAAATTAACTTAAATTCCGGTGCTTATGTTTTTTCTGTACTCTAGAAAACATTTTGAATGTATCTTCACGTCGTGGTATTCGTCCTTTTTCTGAAGTAAAGGATCTGAGTACTGCTTCTCACCTTTTGGGAAATTTGTGGGACTTTTAGAGTCACAACAATGGAGAAGTCTTTTGGGAAGAGGTCGCAGTTTGCCAGCACCTGGGAGGAGGGAAAGCTCATGGAGGAATGAGGGCTGGAGAAATGTACCCCCCTCACCCCTCCGGCCTGCTTCATGTGCACCCCGGGCATGAGTCTGGAGGTGTCCCTCTCCAGGACAAAAGACAGAAGATCCAGAGGGAGCAAATCTGCAAACAATAAGGAAATAAAGAAGTCATGAAGACAGTTTTGCTGCTTCAACCTATTCATTAAGAAACTGCTGTGCTATAAATCAGTGGTTCCTAACCTAGGGGTCTGGACCCCTGAAGAGGTCACAAAATAAATGTGAGCATCCTGAGATGATTAACAGGATAGTAAAGAATTAAAAAGCTTTATCTGCAGATTAAGTTCCTTTTTCAGACTTATCTAACTAGTGCTATTCCCTGGTTTAACACCATATAGTTATAGTCATCCAGGTTTCTAAAAACTATTCAAACTAAGCACCTATATTTTCTTTCCATCCTACAAAAAACTTTTACTTGATTATGTTTCAGAGGGAAATGTTGTAACTTTTATTCCACCGCAGTTATTTAATGGCTTTAGTCACTTTTTAATCACCAATTTAAGAACATGTTCAAATGTTAAATGATGTTATAGTATTGTAGATATAGTATAACTAAGACCATAAATCAAGTTTTGTGACCTTTTTTTGCAGTGAGTACTTTTAATACTTAAAGTGCATTTTCCTGTCTACACTTACATACTTCTACTCCAGTAACCTTTTCAAAGAGGGACTTTTAATGGAGTATTTTACAGTGTAGTATTAAGAAGTAAGGATTTATTTTCCACGCTGCGTGAGAGAAATAGCCCTGGGTGGCGGTGGAGCTGTAGGAGGTTTTAGCTATTAAAAGAAAGACCTTTATTGGGCAGCAGGAACCATGGAGGAGACGTCACATAAGTACGCCAAGTGCTCGCCCCCGATATTGTGATGTGCATGGAATTGCTGCGGAATCCTAACCACATCCAGTGTCTGTACTTGTTTGTGGATATTCATTTAAGTTAATATTGCACGCAATACTGCACACACAAACACTCCCACTGTACTGTAAGCAGATACAGACAGTTGGAATTATCCAAAAGAATTTTAGCTGGAGGGGTTTCCCAGATTTTAAGATGAAACCGAGAACCATTCACAGAATAATCATTAAGCGAGCATCAAATGTTTGGAAACCTGCTGAGGTAATAGGTGAGATTAAACAGATTAAAATGGTTTAATACCTGTACAGTGTCTCCATGTGTCTGTGGTGGCGTTGATGACCCTTAACCCCAGGAGCAGGAGCTGCAGAAATATCAGCGATGACATCACAAAAAACCTGTTTGGTTCAGTTGCCAGTTGGTGCGACTGTCTCCATGTCTAGTATATTAGTTTTTTTCTCTATCTTAAGTGACTATACACACCAGACCATTGTGTTTTCTTCATACTGATCCAAATTAATTTTATCAGATCTCTCCAAAGAAAAATGTCAAGTTGAAAGATTTCTCCTGGAACTCATCAAAGCTACGCCTGCAACCTGAGATTCATAAATAGTAGCAGCAGAGGTCCTGTGCTGGGAGAGAAATCCATTCATCTGTGTGGAGAATCCTGCACCTGCAGCTCCTTTTAAACACCGGGGCCATGCAAATCTCTGAACAGCCCGTCACTCATCCTCCCACAACCGCCTCTGATGACACAGACCTGCCAGAGGGTTGGAGCTTCTCCAGCGCCTCAGCCCAAAGAGTATTTGCCAATAATAGCATTACTTTAACCTGCTAAGATTGGAGTATATTAGTCACAGGAGAGAGCACGGAAATGACTTTAAATAAGTAGTAGTAGTTTTTGTTATCAACTGACAAAGTTATAATTGCTAACAGTCACACACAATTTAATAGTGTGAACAACAATTTGACCTTGTTTAGCTGGTTACTAGGCACTCCTTCAATAATCACTCTGTGTTGTGAGAAACGCTGTCACATTAAGCTCGTGTCAGATCTCTCAGAATCTTCTCATCCACCGACCTGCTCATTTACAAGGCAAATGCGTTCAGCGTCTCTTCCTCTCGCCCACATTAAGATCATAGACTGCACCTAGATCAGGACACAAGATACCAATGCTGCCCTGCCCTGATTTTCCTCTATCCAGCCGTCAATCTCTCTTCCTTCCAGGCATGGCACACATGTGAGTGTTGTAGTTTCAATGCAGTAAAGTTAATCGTCCACTCATGCACGTGATTTTCCTTATTCCTGGTTTGACTCATCAGCCACCATTAATCTGAACGCAACTGTTCAGTCTCATCAGATCAGATCTCAGGTTCCTCATCAGGCCTCAGGTGATAAAGGACATCCTGGAAGGTAATACATTGTTAGATAATAATAATCATTCTCTGATGTTTTTGATATCAACTTAGTTTAACCTGCTTCATTTAATTTAAATCATGTCTTGTCTTATCTGAAATCTTTTATCTGGTGTTTTTTTTCCTGCATCACACTTCAAGTTTATGTGTAATTCTTTGTTTTGTAATCTTATCTTTATCATTGTGTGTGTGTGTGTGTGTGCATGTTTTTCTTACCTCTTTCAAACCTTTTCAAGCATAAACACAGACCTTGCAAAAACCAGTAGACCCCCAATGAGGCAACACTGGTTAAGGTTAGGTGTAAGATGTGATTCGTGGTTATGTTTACTTTAAGGTATTAATTGGTCATGGTAATGAATAAGGTTTTGGTTGGCTATCCACAATGAAGGAAACGCAATGCAAATTCCTAATAAGAAAAGCTGCACACACCCTTATGTGTGCGATTCTACATGTTTGTGGGGTAGGTATTTATGCAAATGTGTTGTGTAGGTTTTTAATGACAGAACAATGTCAAACCAAAACAAGACCAGATATTGTCATGGTTGAGTGGCGCCACCTAGTTGCCTTTTTACCATTTAGGCCAAATAGTACACTCCACATCCTAAATACATCCCATTATTTACTGAAAGTTGTAACATTTTATAATTCACAAATGCAAAATAATGACTCTTGTGATAGCAAATCTGAGTACCAAACTATATTTATTGTATACAGTAGTAAAAGACCACAAATAATGTACAAATCAGTAGAGAAACAAATAACATGACAACAACCTGGACCCCGTTCTTTGTACATTGAAGTTTAGCTCTCATGTTGGCCGGCTCGAAAAGACGCTTTTCTTTGTCCAGCTAACTTGGTTCTTCAGATGCAAGTGGAAGGCTGATTAGTTTGTCTTGATAACTGTGCTCTTATTTTGTGAGAGGGGGAAGCTGAAAGCCATGATCGTTACTTGTGATTGGCTCGTGCAGAGGGGCGTCTGCAGGAGTAACCACCAAGCCTCTGCACCACGCAATGTTAACAAATGAGGGGACAGCGGTGGAACAGCAGATAGCGATAGGGTGAAACCTGAACACGTTTTCATACATCAGCTCAAAAACAGGTGTAAAACATGTAGACTACAGTTTAATTACTTTTCTAAAATAACTGCACCTTTCTAGTGTTGCTGAAGTACAATAAACTACATTTTAGAACAAGTGGAATCCACAGGGCCAGTTACACCTCCTCAAAAACCGCTGCTTCAATAGAAGAGTATAATTCATCTCTGCAATGGTTCACGACATACTAAACTTAAAATGGTCCTTCGCTCTGGATCATACCGCACCAAACCACATTTATTCCAAGACTGCACTGGTTTTATTTTGTAGCGTTTTTTAGTATGTAGGTCTCAAACCAAGTGAATATCCCTCCATTTCCAAGCAAAGCGAAGGGGGGTCTTTAAGTAACACATGAACATGAAAGGTTCTCTCTTGAGCCAGTGTTTGGTTTTGTCCATTCTGGGCTACCGTACAAGCAACATGGCGGAGTCCATGGAAAAGGACCGGCTCCTGATGTAGAAATAGATGGCTTATTCTAAAAAGGTAAAGAAACTATTTGTAATTTATTTTGATTACACACTATTGTAAACATAATATTTATAAATATTATATTTCTTTCCTCCCTGTAGATTGCCAAAGTTCTGAAACTGGAACTTTAACCCTATTAAGTTGTACAATACTGATCACCTGTGGGCTTATCTGACCAAAAAAGAACAATGGAAAAAAAACGATTAACTGAAAAGGGTTGTAATGATCCAACTCCCTCTGAAGAAGCTTGTACTTTTTGCAGGTTTTAAGTTGAATGACTGACTGTTTTCATACGAACGGAGAAATCCAAGCTCATGTCAGACCATCAACAATCAAATTAAACCAACGTATTTATCCATGTACAAAGAACTGGGCACCAAGGGTACAGAACACTTATCTCCCAAACGCCACTGGTTGACCTCCATGCCCTCCCGATATGCAGAAAAACAGCATGCATCCTTCTCCTAACTGCAAAATACCGTAGACATTCATCACCACGTGAGACATCTCGACTGTTTTCAGAAACTGCAGTTATAAAATTGGCCTGCAACGTCCGTCTTGTGCACACCAGCAAAACATCGTCTAAACAGTTGACAAAGCAGATAAAAGGTTCTTCAGCATTGCATGACAGCTAACATACTGACTTTTGTTGGAATATCTTTGCTCAAAGGGGAGGCCGATCCTCTTCAAAGCACATGTAGAATCAGTTGTCCCATCAGCCTACATTCGCAAGGACAATACAGAGATGAGACAGCTGGCCCTAAAAGCATGACTGAATAATAAGTCTGTACCGCGGATAAGCCCAAAGAAACGTTCTAAATTATTAGCAGTCCAAGAAAAAGCGAATGACATTAATGAAATACAAACTCCCTTAAAATCTGACAGTTTTTAACCTTGCAGTTTGCTTTTATAGGTGATCCAAGTACAGCAAATATGAAACAGAAGTTCGTTCTTTGGAGTATTGGTCCAAGCCCCACAACATTTATCTAACATCCGCTCTGATACTTATGTACAGGAAAAGAAAGAAAAAATGATCATCAAGAAGCCCCCTGGTTAATTCTTAAAAGAAAAATCAAAAATAGAAAAACATTGCAGAAGTCTTTAGCAAAAGCACCTAAAAGGCAAAGAGAATTAAAATACATTTTGACAGGGGTCACCACCATTCAGACAAAAAACACAAGAGAGCGAAGTGAAATGGAAGGCGGGTGTGTATTAAGTTCAGACAGTGCCTCCACTTCAAAAACGTTTTTTCATGCCCACTGACTGTGACCCCGGGACAGAACCTGCAGAGCCCCGCGTTTGACCCCTGCTGGATGAAAACCGCGACAAACTACTGGATACTACGTTTTCACTGGAGAGTGAATGAGAAGCACTGACAAAGCCAGGCACAGCTGTGGCACACTGCGGGTCCCATCACAGCCTGCGGCACCAGACGGAAAGTGTTGTCCTGATTGGCCAGCAGAGCGACTGTTGACGCGCACAAAAAGTTCAGTCCTGGCTTAGACAGTATATAAACAGCTGAGTGGCCCCCCCAAACACACACACCTGACAAAAAACCATGACAGACATCTTGAAACTGAAGAAATAATAATAATAATTAGAATAATATAATAATATAATAATAGGCTGAGAGGAGCGATGAGGAGGGAAGGGACAGTGAAGGTGGCTGAGGGGGCGTGGTCTGGGGGTGGCCGTCAATGAGATGGGAGGGACTTAGCAGTGGCCTCCTGTCTGCTGCTGGAAAACATCTATGGTGTCTTCATCTTCCATCTCCAGCTGAGAGGAGCAGAGGGACAGAGGCTCAAGTTAGCAGATATGAAATCATCGTATATCAAAAGAAGACTTTAAGGCTTTTTAGAGACATTGAATGCGTGAATCTGTCGTCAGGCTGGTTTAAGAGAATATAATGTTGATGTCTTACCTGTGCAGGTGTGTCCGTCTCATTTATAGGCTGCCCATCAAACCTGAACCTGATCTGCCTTATTGAGAGACCCTGGAGGAGCAAGACAGGCATGTGCAGAGGATTATTAATACAGGAATAATAATAGTGATCCAGCTGATGAAGAGGCTGAAGGGCTCATTAAAGCACATCCACTATAATTACATGTTGCTGTGGAGGAGGACATTTTAAAAAGCAGTCATCCGGGCCTCTGGCTCACCTGTCGTTCACAGTACGCCTTCATTAGTTTGCTGAGGGGTGTGTGTCTTTTGATTTTGAACTGGACCACCGACCCGTCCTGTCCTGCAACCTTGAGGTTGATGTGATCGTTCTCGGTCTTTACTCCCTCCTGCGAAGAGTAACAAAGACCAGCAAACATTAAACCAGCAGCTTAACCAGGAAGACACACACACAGACCACACACATGACATGAGGAGGTTTACACTGGGACACACTACAGTTAATGGCAGAGCTGCCAGGAGACAAATTAACCAGGCACGTTATCAGACTGAGCTGCACACAGTTCAACCGTCATTTCAAAATAAAGGTCAGGTCGAAGTGCAACAGTGACGTGTGCTGAAGGAACCACGCTGGTACGAGTTTAAAGACGGTTTCACCAAAACAAACCAGCGTGAGGATTTCAGGTTGGAACATGTTTGTTGCCGAGCAGTCACAGATGCTAACGTTAGCATGATTAGCTCCAGGCTAGGTGGTCGGCACGCCAGTCCTTCAGGACCGCAGCAGAGTTTAGCAGCCGGCGGCTAACGATGCTAGCAGCTTTGTTTAGCTGTTGTGCGACCGAGGGGAATCGAACACGTTTAGAAAAACACAACAGCAGAAGAATGAACAGGGTTAGTTTTTTTTATACGAGTGCGTCACCCTGCGTTAGCGCCATATGGAGCTGCTGCAGTTGCGGCATTTGCTGCTTTGCGCACGTAGCGTGGTCCCGTTTCGACAAAGGAAAAAAATCCGCAAATGACAATCACGGTGTAATTGACCGTTTCCGCACACACAGATCTCCGAGGCGCCTCTTAGCGGGGATCGAACCTTCTCTGTCCCCGCTGCGGGCTGCTCGCTTGCCTGGATGTTAGGTGTCGATGTGCGGCTGCTCATTCATTTGCGACACAAACACTGCGCCGATTCACAGAAACGTGCAAACCAGGCCATTTTATCCCGCACATCTGAGCGCAGGTCTGGCGGCGGCTCCACTGAACCATCCCCGTGAACCTCAGCCTCCATCTCTCACCTTTGGCTTCTCCTCGGACATGTCGGCTGCTTTTCTGTCGCCGCTTTTCGCAGGAATTGCTGATTTGCGTTTTATTTGCGTCTCCGCCGCCTTCTGTCCTCTCGTCTCCGCCACTGACGGGTGCGCGCCTGGAACCGCTGTCGCAAATAAACAATTGGCTCTCGCCGGACCACGTGACTCCTAAATCGCGGGAGCGCGGACGCGGGAGCGCGCCGCGATGCAAAAATACTCGGTCACGCGAGCTGAAGACCTGACACTACATATAAACCTCTGAATACCAATAGAATATGGATTATTTGTGCTTGTATAAGTGAGAAATACCAGTATGTACACATTTAGAGTTGGAAACAGGGATACACTTTTTTTATTTTAATCTAAATGTACCTGTTTTTAAAGGGATAGTTCACAGAAAAATGAAAATTCAATCGTTATCTGGTGGTGGGTGAAGTGTTTGAGTCCACAAAACACTTTTGGACTTTCATCGGTAAACAGTGTTGCAGCCAAATCCAATACAATTGAAGTAAATGGTGACCGATTCTTCAAAAGAACAACAGGAAAGAAATCCTCCATAATGCTCCTGTGGTGTCATCCAAGTGTTGGTACGCCCCAACATTCATATTGGACTTGAAACGAGATAATCTACGCCATGTTTTTAGCCTAAATGTCTGCTGTGATCCACGCACCAACGCGGCTGAAGAGGAGGACAACAGAGGACATTTCTGTTGTTTTTTTACGTTTGAATCAGTCACCATTTACTTCAATTGTATTGGATTTGGCTGCGACGCAGTTTACCCCTGAAACTCCAAAAGTGTTTTGTGGACTCAAACACTTTATCCTCCCCTCCATCAGCAAAGTGGTGAGTAGATAATGACTGAGTTTAAATTTTTTGGTGAACTGTCCCTTTAAGTACTTTCCATTGTTTCTTTTGAACATGTATTTACTGAACACATGTAAAGTGCAGCATCATCAGCCAACAATATTTAATTAAATCATTGCAACTGGTTAATGTTTTGGTAGCTGCAGTGGTGTAACGTCCAAAACCAAACAATAATAGTAATGTTTCGCTTTGAAATTATGTTGAAATATGTTGAACATGGCTAGAAGTCTTTTTTTATAAAGCTTTATTTTGAATAAACCTGCTTAAAGTTACATACAATGATCTTAGAATTTTTCAAAACCCAGAAAAACTCAAGACATAAAATATAAAGTAAAAGATGTTTTTTTATGTAACATGATGAAGACCATGCAACGCAAACACAACAAAAGTCCAGTGTCATTGACAGAATTAATCAAGAAGTCTTTTACATAATGGTAGAATTTGACTGATTTCAACTGTTAGTGATCGCTTTAGGTTGAAGATTTCATTTCAATGTTACAGAATGGTTATTTCCTTCTGAACTTAATATGTGAAAACCAATTGTTATGAGTGGGACATATAGTAACAACACAATAAAAACAACAAAATGAGAAGAAAATACACCAAGTAAAAAAATAAGGATCATTTCTGAATATATTTCTAAACTCAGCAGCAACTCAGAGCAACATAAATCACATGTGACATTTGAAAATGTACAGATGCAACAAATTTGTTTGAAAAAAAAGGGGAAAAAACTGTTCAGCTACCAAACATGATTCTCTCCGAACTGTACAATGAAACCAATCTAATAAATATGAGTGGACTGATGCTACAGCAGCCACATGACAGACCTATTCTCTCCGTCACTTACAGCCTCTCGGTTCATTACAGTGACAAATTACACTCCTGTTCATTGGCTGAATGACACTAGAGTCACTCCTATGACCTTAAATTATTATTATTATCATCCTCAGCTCACGTCTTCACTCACAACAACAAGGCAGTCTGCTGCTGTCTGTGATGCGAGTCCTCAGAGGTCAGGGAGGTCCGTCTGATGCTCTCATGCAAATTTGGAGTACGGGTTTTGTCCACCTAGACCTGCAGAGACATCGACAGTCAGTGTCAATCATTGATATAAAGACACAGTTTCACATTTGGGAAACATGAGTTCTCGAGACTTTTAGCTTATCTTAGCACAAAGGCTGGAAACATGGACACTCAGCCAGCATAAGGGTATCAAAACAGTATTTGCCTACCAGCACCATTAAAAGTTTTTTTTAATAAACATCTTTTATCTTCTGTGTACACAAATTCATACAAAACCTTACACAACACATGCAAATTTTTCTGTGAAATACCTGTTTACTGTGGGTGTAATTTCAATATTATATGTGCAATCTTCTTCACATGTAAATATTCTGTTTGCATTGTTATTGCAAGTTTTTTTTAACATTTCCTGAAGTTTATATTGCACTTATTTATTACTTTTTTCTGATGTTTGCTGCTGTAACACGGCAAATTTCCCTGTAGTGGGACTGAAGGATAAACTATAAAGGGTTAACAAGTCAATGAGAAGAAAGTAGTGCTCCATGTGTGAGACGTATCACTTTCTTTCTTAGTTTAGCAAATTTGAAAATGGTAAATGGTCACATTCCTCTGCTAAAGTCTTAAAGAAGCATCAATATGTTTTTATTAGACAAAAAATAATGAATTTATCCCCATTAATTCTCACATCAAAAGTAAGAAAAGCGTCTCTTTCTGTTTTAAGGAACAGAAAATCCTGTGTCTGCACTGTTTGTGTTTGCACATGTTTAAAAAAAGAGAGCTCACCATATTTCTTCCTGATTTCATCGTGTCTCTCTTTCATCTCAGACCGCCTGTGAAGACAAAACATTCTCCGATGAGCTGTGGACTGACAACTGATATCTTTAGTTCAGATTTCAAACACTCCCAACAGTCATGTGACCACAAACCAGTCTGGACTGATAACAGTGTGACGTGTGCATTTTTCCCTCACTGCCATTGTGCTGTGCTATGACGGAAACTGGTATAGATATGAACAAAGCTACTGCAGGTACGTCAGTCACACCTTAGACTTTAAACCATCAACACAAATATTTTAACTGTTAAGAGACAACCTAAAAGCAATAACACAGGGGGAAGTTAACATGAACTCTATGATCTAACCCTAAAGCCATAAAAGGTTTTATTTGATTTGTAATTATGGAGCTATTGTATGAGTGTGTATAAATAAAGTAAATATGTGCATTTGTACTGTAAAGGCAAATATGAAGAAATGTAAATCACTGCTAAATTAAGGGGTTGACTAAGCTTAACTCAAACTTGATGTGCATAAAAAAAAAAACACTGCCATTTTTAAGCAAACTAATTTGCACGCATTTTCGATAAGTCAGCCGTCGAAGTTTACAGCTGACAAACATAGTGCTCCACAGTGCTGTAGGGAAAAGCTGCACGCAGTCTGAACGGCTTATGTTCTTAAAGTGAATATTAGGAGAAAAATAAGTGTAGCAGGAAATACACGTCATTGCAAAATTACGTGGACAAGGAAGTGTGAGTTTTTTGGTCAAGGGGGAGAAAGCTCTGCGGGAAGAAACTGTTCCTGGTGAAGACAAACCAGTCGAAATGGGGTCAAACATGACGATTGACAGCTAAGACTGAGTGACTTGTTGGTCGAGTGCACGTATCGTCAATAGTTTCATTTCTGGATGGTGGTAAGTGGAGATGCGTCGTTCCTCTTTATGCTTTAAGCACAGAAAAACTCATGGATAAACTATAAACATTTGTACATGAAATAGGAACAAACACAAAAGAACAAACCATGAACACAGCCTTCGGTTTCACATGCACAGAACAATGCTGCTCACCTTTCTTCCTGCTTTGTTTTCGTCTTATCGCTTTGTCGCTGCATCTTGGAATCAAATCTTGAGGATCTGACACACAGAGACACAACACAAGGTCATGGTTAGTTATAGATCATGGAAAAATACACAGTTTGATCGTGTCTGTACACAAACCTTCAGGTTACCACTCCAAAGCAAACAGAAATGTTCAGTATTTGACTTTATTATCCCCACGCGATTAGCCTGACCTTTCCTCTAATAAAACCCACAGTTCATAATCACTTCACCTTGAAATGAGTTTAGCTCCACACAGAGACCACAAGGACAAATATGAAGAAAGTGAAATGATTTACTGACAAAGGTAAGTTTCCTACTTTTAACCATTTCTAATCTAACACAGAACTGTACCCATTTTCATCCATATACCTAAACTCTCTATAACCCTCTGTAACATGAAGGCCACACTGTGGACTCATGTGATGATCTGTATATTCTGACATATCTCGGAGGGAAAGACATATTAGTAGGAATTGAAATGAAAAGGGCGGACTAAGGGTTAACGTGCAAAACCAAGGAACCAGATTAAACACAACCTCTGTTTCTAACTTACCCGAAGTTCTCACACTTGCAGCAGCAGAACAAGCAGACGAGGAAGGCGATGATGATGATTCCACCGATCACCGCCAAGGTGATTATCAGGGTCTGGAAGTTCACTACAGACAGAGACAGAAACACAACGTTATGTCCACAGCTTCCTTCAAAATAGGAAAATCAACCCACAGTGGGTTACAAAAAGAATTGTGTCATGTTATTTTGATAAAAGTGTGACTGTGCATAAGAGAATGTACATGTCATAATAATTGTTCTTTTGTCATGTGCAGATAAATAAAATAAAAACAACCTCAGTGTGTGTGTGTGTGTGTGTGTGTGTGTGTGTGTGTGTGTGTGTGTGTGTGTGTGTGTGTGTGTCGTGCACGCTCTTACTCCAGCAGAGCCCCCAGCGTGCTTCATTCAGTGGACAGAGTGCGTGGGGGGGCAGGATGGTCTTCACTGGATATGTGACACACGATTTGGTAGTGATGCACCACAAGCACTGTGACAAAAAAAAAAACGAAACCAAAGCACATAATGGTTCCTCTATTATTCAAACAAACAATGCATCCTGAGGTATTCAGGGCAGGTGTGGGTTTGTGCTGTCGAGCAGGCGTCCAAACCAGTTTGACAAGTGTGAGGTGGTGGAGCAGGAGGAGGAGCCACTTGTTGTAGTTCCTCCACTGAGACACTTCCTCCACTGAGAAACTTATTTTCCCATCACACACACAAGTTGCACAACGAAGTCAATCCAGCAGAAACAACAGGATTTCTCGCAGGACTCACCGACACATTTTTCAGACATTCCTCACAGCTTGTTCCATTCTTTGTCTCGCACGCTGAGGGACACACACACAAAAAGAAAACAGTCAGCGAGAACTAAACAATCTACAAAGACAGATTTTCCTTCACGAGGAAAAGTACAAGCGATTTAAATAAAAGAGAGATTAGCAGGAGCTGATTAAATGAGGCTTGAAGGTTTGGTTTGTCTCCACTGGGGTTTTTGTAACTACTGCTAATCCTCTGAGGACATTTTCCATGGAGACAGAGCACAGTAAACACAGAAGGCCTCGATACGACCAGTCATGTTATTGTCAGCAGACCACGCAGGACAACAGCTGGGTTTGTCTCAGTGCCTCCACGTATCCACGGGTTCATTCTTGTGTGTTCAGTTTGTTTGTTGCTACTTCTGCTGGTTTTAAGGTCCTGAGGGCAGAAGAAGGTGACCTGAAGAGAAACTTACTGTTCCTGCTGAGAGGTTTCAACGATACACACATGCAACAGACACAGAAACACAACCTTTACACAAGTTCCCCCTACATTGTTCTACTTTGTTGTTGTTGTCTGTCCTGTTTTGTCCCCATTATCCAACATGGACTCTGAAGTCAAAGAAAAGCTAAAATAAAGTTGTCCTAAATAGGTGGGGGAGTAATTTTAAGTTAGGGCTAAAAAGCTCAGCTGAAGATGTATGTTTTCCTGTCTAGTCATGATTTAACATAATTGTCACACAGCTAAAACAGATTAAATCGATGTTAAAGAGACTTTTTCTGTCACTAATTCCTCAGTCACCACTGAGTCACCGATCTCCTCTCCTACCTGAGGCAGGTGCGGCAGACTGAGCGAAGACCGTCGCCAAACCGAGGACGAGCAGCAGAGCTGGCAGCGAAATCCGCAAATCCATCATCATCCAGGAGATTAACTCAGATGTAACTTCACAGATTTAACGAGTGAGGAGATTTTTGACAAACCCGTGAGCGCAGGGAAGGAGGAAGTGATCCGGCTACACCGGCTGAAACCCGAGAAGTGAACTCACCCACAAGGAACACAGCGCAACATCCTGACGCACACTCATTACGCACCGGAGACGCAGGGAGGAGGGAAGACGTGTGTGTGTGTGGAGGGAAGGAGGGAAGGCGTGTGTGTGTGTGTGTGTGTGTGTGTTTTCTCATTGGCAGAAGTTTGAGAAACTTTCAGATGCTTTACTTATTGTTATTCCACAAATAATTTGTAGAAGATTTTAGAAGATTTCATTTACAGAATTTTTTTGTACGCGAAATCACCTCATAGAGATAATAGGCCTTGTAATAACCTGATTCATTTAAAATTTGAAACTCCAGGCAAATCGTCTCCACTTTTATGAAAGTACACTCTACACTTTTCTTCTAAAATACGTGTGCAAGCTGTTTACGGTTGTATCTGTGGTTCAGCAGGTCGTCCACTAACCAGAGTGTTTATGGTTCGATCCCCTGCATCTCCAGTCTCTGTCCTTGGGTGGATCCTTGGTACTGAACCTCAAACTGAGAAGATGAAATATACAATTTAAGGTTTACCATATGAGATGGGATTTAATATGTTAGACCAAAGATATACAATAAGATCTAAAAGGTAGCTTGTTAGCAGGTTTAAATTAGGTACACAGGAAGTATAAAATAGGCAATAAAATGTTATAAAAATACAGGAAATATGTAAAATATAAACCTCTTAATACCGACGGCAAGAGAGACATACTAGAGCAAAGTGCGATGGCACAGCATGATGGATGCACATTAATGTATACTGTGCATTATATACACATACTGTATATATGCATATATAGACCGTTATAAGTAAAATTGCCCCTGATAGTGTCTGAATCTTGCTTGATAGAAATGTGCTGTATACAGAAGTGCTGTATGAATGAGTACATGAATAGGATTTGTACTGAAAAGCACTTTGGTGAATGGTCAATAAAACTGAAGTATCACTATATAAAACAGTCACTTCACCATATCTCATCAAGGTAGAGTTGGTATTTTAAATACTTTTGAGTATTTTTATTGCCAGGAGGCCCCTATAAAAATCGCACTGAGGGCGTAGGAGATGATGAATGTTAAAGCAAAGAAGGCTTTGAGTTAGATAAGAACATATTATGTCTGTAGATTATGTTATGTTTGTTCATTTGGAGCAAAATGTACAGTATGTCCACTGGAAAAGTATAAAAGTGAAAGTATGAAGACGTTTAAAAGGGAAATACTGTTAAAATACAAGCATTTCAAAGTATTTAAGGAAATAAAGTTACCATCATCCTGCTTCTTAGGCCTGTGTGTGTCAAAATAAATCCACAAACAAATCATTAGAGGACAATTTCCAATAATTTATTAAAGCATAATCTTGTAAAGCCAGTTACAAATAAAAAAGAACAACACACATATCTCTCTCTTTCTCTTTTTTTTTCTCAAACAAACACAATATTTTACTATGTAATGATGATAAATAGCTTAACATGAGAACGGGCCCCACTCTGGCCGCCTGCGGCTGATAACAGGACCCTTTGTGGTGAAGTTGCCCTTCCAGACAGATTTGTGATCTGTGTGTTTCACTGATCCCACTCCAGCGACTGCAGGGCAACTTCCTCCTCCTCAGTGTAATATCAGTGACAGACAGAACCAGAGGTGTAGAATAATAAGAACAGTCAGCTACGGGTTCCTCTGTAATTATATGGCTTATTTATATATTTTTTTTTACTTTCTCAGAGTTTGGCACTGATTTTAGTCGGAACTAAAACCACCAAAAGTTCAAACTGGAACCTCAGAGTGAGTTCTGTTTATTCTAACTCTATAGGCAGGATCCCAGTGGGTCGTGTGCGTGTGTGTGTGTGTGTGTGTGTGTGTGTGTGTGTGTGTGTGTGTGTGTGTGTGTGTGTGTGTGTGTGTGTGTCTGTATAGTCAGGGCCACAGGAACAATTAAAAACACTGAGGTCATGTATTTTTTCTATTAGAAATACAAAAGATAACATTTCAAAGGGTGTTTAAAATGTACAATTAAACTTTTTGTCTTTCTTTCTTCCTTCCTTCCTCTCTTTCTCACTTTCTTTCTTTCTTCCTTTCTTTCCACCCACCACAGGTCGGGGACCCTCTTTTCCCACTTTTCTTTCCATTTGCCTAACTAGAAATCTTTCTACTAATAAAGCCATAAAAATACATTTCGAATTTCTTTATTTCTTTTCTTGTGGAAAAGGAAAAGAGATTGCGGGTCTCCGAGTCATGACCTCAGTATTTCTAAAGTCCTGGATTTGCACTGCAGATACACAACAGACAACTTCAACTTCAGAAGCAAGAAAACATTTTCGGGGCAAAGATTTAAATCCTTGTTGGTTCTGAAAACTAGGTCATAACCTTTAGCTCAACCTAATTTGACAGTTTATTGGATTGTGTTATTGTTTCCATGTTACTAATGTATTCCTTCCTGGATAGTTGTTGTGCACTTAGTCCTCTGGAGGTGTCCCCCACGAGGGATGCTGCTGTATACCTGCAGTGCCACATTGTCAGGTGATACTGACGGAGCAGTGATTTCACTTTCAGTCCCGAAAAAAACCACGCACATACACACAGAGCAGTGATGACTCTCAGCATTCCCAGTGCACAATGAAACCATTTCTGATCCCGTTTCCTCACAGTGTCTTTATCTGTTCCCTTGTTTCCACTGAGACGCAAATAAAAAATTATTCCAGTACATTGTCAACACATTATCCTCCCAAACACACCCACTGCAATACACACGGTACAATAAGAAATAAATAACCCCTAAACCCTCCCTTGTATGCCCATGCTTTCCCCTTAAATCACGACACCATTCTTTGCGAAGGTTAGTCATGTAAATACGTCTTATTTCCAAGGAATACACTGAGTAATATTATTTCTCTTTTCTCATAATTCATTTCCTCTCTTTTCCAACAGTTTGGATAACACCATAAATACACTCACTCACTCTCACACACACACACACACACACTCACACACACACAGCACCTCAGGGTGGTTAAGATAGCTGGGGGTACAGTAATAAGAGTAGTACCAGTAGTAAAAATCACATTTTTGAAAACGGAGACAATCTGGAGCTTTTATGCATTTTACGTTTTTAAGTCGCGTGAGAGTAGAACGAGCTGACGCAGATTTACAATATTTTATGCCTCCGATTGATGCTTTGGAAGCGACTCCCACAGAAAACACTGATGATAAATCCATTAAAACACTGTAAAATGTCAATAGCCTGTGAGTGAGTCACATTAATGGCACAGCCAGTGAAGGATGTATTGGCATCAGATTCACACACACAGCGGTCACACCATTCATTGCATGTATTTTACATGAGAGGTGTCACATTGCATTTAGTGTGGCACCATCTATATACTGTACAGTGCAGTGGCCACTGGAGATTCAATAATAACTCTTATATTGTGATATACAGTACAAAACGATACATCAGTTCATGTTTACATGTATGTGAATATACAGTAGATTTATGCTGCGTGTGTTATATGTAGACATAGATAGGGAAACATTTTGTCTCATAATATTCTGCTTGATATTCTCTTTATAGAGCCACGCCAGGCTCTCACCATGCACAGACTCTCTGCGTCACGGGACCACAGAGCCTCCAGAGCAAAACCTGCACTCTCTCTTCGCAATAATATCGATTTGATAGTGTTGAGAAATATTTAAAGCCACTTCATTTGGCTGCATATACCTCCTGTTGCCACACGGTGGCACCGACGAGTAGCCCTGAAGAAGAATGGTCATCATGGAGTCCTTTTTCTCAGTCACAAAGTGGTGTAAGCAAGACAATGTCACGGTTAAAAAGACGAGAACGGAGAGAAAGCAAGCAAGAACAATAATTCAGCATCGTAATGAAATACCGACAGCAAATAAGGATGCAACAGGAAATGAGGACACGTGAAGAGAAAGAGAGAGAGACTCTGGACGTGGGAGGAGGAGTGAGAAAGGAACTGAAGTGAGGACATGTGGCTTTTCTTCTGTCTGGCAGTGCATGGGGGGCGGCCACCTGGGACAGACTGAGGCGGCTGAGTTGTGCTTGTAAATTTCTGAGGTTCGTTTGTCCGGAAATGAAAAGCAGAGAGAAGTTTGGATTGTGCTTGAACACCTACATGCAGGACTACAACTGGAGGGAGGGGGTTATGTAATTTGAAAGTCTTTGTCATGCTCATCTATCAAACGGTTCCCTTATCCCAAGTGAAACCCAGGCCAGGAGAGAGTGTGCGTTTGGCCTCCGTGTCCACTTCCCACCCCCGTTAGGCTTCTGACGCTCTTCCACATCACTCTCGAGTCAACCATGAGGTTTAGCTGGTTGGTGCGACCGCCTCCATCCAAAACCAACCAACCAACGAAGAAGGCCGAGGCATCTGATCGACACTGGACAAACCGAGGGCTCCGGCTGGTTGGTGGCGATCACCTGGCCCAGGAACTGCCGACGCTGGTCACAGACATGATGCTGCAACGTTTCTTCACCATCATGTTGATGTAGGCTCTCATGATCTTGGTGACCTCTCCGACCTAAAGAGTAAAAAAGATATCAATCTGTTTTGTATCATGAATACCAGTCCCTTAAACATGTCTGAGTCTCTGAGAAATCAATAGAAATGTGGAAAAATGTGGAAAAAAATTCCTGGATCTGCACCAAAATTTAGTGGGTTCTTGACTGACCGACACCGCATCCTCCCACCAAGTTTAATGGAAATCCGTCCGGTGGTTTTTGCACGATTTTGCTTATATACATTAGTCAAAAGAAACTTAAGACCAAACCAAGGTTCAAAACCAAAGATATTAGATATTTAATCAATGAGTCGCTCATCAGAAAATTATAGAGCAACTATTTTTTATAATATAGATATAGTTTATTTAGTAATTCTTTTACCTAAAATGCCAATATATTCAGAACATTTCCATTGGCATTTTTACTGGCATGTTTTATATATCAAACAATTAATTGATTAACTGAGAAAATAATCTTCAAATACAACACTCACTTCTCAGTAAAGCAGTTTGGTACCGATCTCAATACTTTTAAGGTTTTTTTAACCAAATTACGTTGGTTTTACCGAATATCGATTAACGTTAAAACCTGAGAGAGTAACAGAGCACGGCGGCGGTAATGGACCCGAAAGCTGAAGGTGAACAGAACAATGTGACCACAGAGTGAGTCTGGGTAATGGCGAGCTGAAAACGGTGGTGACTGTGGTGACACTTGGGACTCTATGAATTTCTTTTTCCTCTCTTTATTTAAGAGTGTGGTCCTTCAGTTTGAGAGGAGGACTTATTGATTTCACGTTTTCATATTCTTTTATGCTTTCACTCACAACCCTGCGCTCATACTCAAATTGCCCCTGCATGTGCTCTGGTTGATGCAGAAGAGAGTCACTGCAGTGCTTAAATGGATAAACACAAATATGAATACAAATGTGAATTAATAATAATAAGAAGAAGAAGAAGAAGAATGAGCTCTCACCAGTGGAGTCTCGAAGAATATCTCCCTCTCGTCCACAATGATCTTGTAGGTGCAGGGCTGCGAAGCTCCAAAGAAGGTGATGTGTTCATACTGGAAGGTCTCCAGAGGTTTGGGTTCCCCTCGTTTATAAACTGACACGTTGTCAGCGCTCACACTCAACCACAGATCATGAGGGAAGCCGCCCTCTTTACACTGCAGGGGGGGGGAAGAGAGGTGGGGAAAGGTGTGATTCAGATTTTAAAAGACATTATTTGAGATTTTCTTGCACAGTCCCACTTCTCTTCTTGTTCGCTCACCTCCACGTCGAACAGGGTCGATCCGTATCCGGGCCACTCCTTAATGATGCTCATGTATTTCAGCATGGCCTGGTGCTGCGGAGTTCCCTGCAGCCGGGTCCACTTCTCCAGGACGCTGGTCCGGGTGGCAGACGTCTCCTCCTTCACCCACATCTCCAACATCTGCTCCTCCTCCACCTGAAACCACACACATCAGCCGTCTTATATTTGATAGTATTTTTTTTTTACTTCAAAGTATGCAGGATTTGTAGTAAAGGTTCTAAAACCTTCTGCTTCTTCAGTGACCCTGTCTTGAAGCTCCTCCTCAGGGTCCCGTCCAGAAAGCTTGGGGTCTTTCGTTTCTCGATCCCGGGGCCGACACCTCCTGGTCCTCCCACCAGGCCCTTCCCGTCTCCCGCTCCTCCTCCTCCGCCTGCTCCAGCTCCACCTGCGGCCCCCACGCCAGGCTTGGTGGAGTGGAGGATGCGATTGCGGAGACGTCCAGTCGGATAGACAGTCCCCAGACTCCACCCGGCCCGACCTGCCGCATCAACGTGGAGATACTGGAGACGTAGCGCCGCCAGGTGCTGCAAAGTCTCGTCTGACGCCGGGAAGTGACCACTTATCAGAGACTCATGAGCCTGACGGAGAAACAGAGAGCAACACATATTACATAATTAACATATGGATTAAATAGCCTTATGTTTTCAAATAAGAATGAGAAGTGTCTCTGTCTTGATATAAATATAAGTAATGTTACATGGCCTTATTTAAAAACCTGAAGACAAAAGATGGTAAACAAACAAGTAAGTTGGCACAGGAGTCATTTAATTATGGATAAATATGATTATTTTGTATTTATTTCATAAACAAATCACAACGTTATTGTGTGATACAAGGTCTACACAAGTCAGAAATGTAGTATAATTATAATAAAATATAATGATAAATATAATCAATTTTGTATTAATCCATAATGTTCTTATTTGTTTTTAGAAAAATGTGCTTGTCTTTAATTAGAGGGAAATTATTTATATCACTCTCAGTTAGTGTAACTCTTTTCTCACCTGTTCAAACATGAAGGCAAACTCCACTCCCTCTTTGGGCATGCTCTCCACATCCAAGAAGCAGTAGAGTTTGAAGTAGAGTTTCCATTCTCCTTCCTCCTCCTCTTCTTCACTTCCAGCCAACCTGGAAAACAACACACAGAAACATCCAGCAAAACACCCATAAACAGCAAAACAACTGAACTCAGTGCAAATCTTGTAGATTAAAGCAGGATGGAAATCGGCCACAAAGCCTCGGAAAATGATTAAAATTATAAAGTAAACTTGAAATGACAAAACTAAGCTGCAACAACATTAAAACTGCTGATCCACGGTGTAAACTAACTGATGTACCTTTCGAACTTTGCCAGGACGTCTGCCACGATCACTCTGCTCTCCAGAGCCCGGTCTGTGACGGCGTTGTGTTCAAACAGGGAAAACAGGTTCTTGCTCTCCTCCATGGCCAAACCTCTGATCAGCTTCTCCACAACCTGCAGGAGCATCAAATGAACACTGGTTGGTTTCTACTCTAAAATGTATTTATATGATCTAGAACTGGATCTTAAATGTACGATATTTGTAATTCTGGCCGCTATCTGGGTCTCTCAATTGAAACAATAACAAAAGACCTAGTTTGATGACATCGTGAAGCAGCGTGGGATCATGGGAGCTGTTGTCATGACCGCCATTGTCATAAGTCGTTTGCCCCGGGAATTTAGATTTGATTTACTCTACAACTGTCCTTTTGATAAGCCATCTCTTGACCTTTACATTACATTACATATCATTTAGCTGACATTTTATCCAAAGCGACTTCCAATGAGTGCTTTCAACCATGAGGGTACAAACTCAAAACAGCAAGAATCATGTTAGTACATTAGCTCTTAAAAATCCAAACTACAGTGTTTGTACAGTGCTACATGTAAGTGCAGTATACAAGTGCAACTTGACTTAGACCATCTTCTTAGCCAATAGATGTGTTTTTAGCCTGTGGCGGAAGATGTGTAGACTTTCTGCTGTCCTGATGTCAATGGGGAGCTTGTTTCCAACATTTAGGAGCCAGGACAGCTAACAGTCGTGAGTTTGTTGAGTGGCTAGGAGTCCCATGCAGGGAGGGGGCAGCAAACCGATTTGCAGATGCAGGGCGGAGTGGACGAGCCGAGGTCTAACCATGTTTTGGATAAAGGGGGGCCCGATCCGTTCGCAGCACGGTACGCAAGTACTAGTGTCTTGAACCGGATACGGGCAGCCACTGGTAACCAGTGAAGGGAGCGGAGGAGCGGTGCAGTGTGAGAGAACTTAGGTAGGTTTTAAGACCAGTTGAGCTGCTGCATTCTGGATGAGCTGCAGAGGTCAAATGTCACTAGCAGGCAGACCAGCCAGGAGGGAGTAGCAGTAGACGTAGTCTACACGTGAAATGACAAGAGCCTGGACCAGAACCTGCGCCGCCTTCTGAGTGAGAAGGGGGCATATTCTCCTAATGTTGTGTAGCATGTATCTACACAAGCGGGTTGTTACAGTCATGATGGCGGTAAGGGAGAGTTGACTGTCGAGTGTCACACCCAGGTTCTTTGCGGTCTGGGTGGGGGCTACCACAGAGTTGTCGATGGTGATAATAAGGTCATGGGTGGGAGAGCCCTTCCCTGGAAGGAAAAGTAGCTCGGTCTTGTCAAGATAGATTTTCAGGTGGTGTGCGGACATCCACTGAGAGATGTCAGTCAGACAAGCAGAGATTCGTGCTGCTACCTGTGTTTCAGACTGGGGAAAAGAGAGAATTTATTGAGTATCATCTGCGTAGCTGAGGTAGGAAAGGTGTACCGAGAAAAGAGGAGGGGACCTAGGACGGAACCTTGAGGGACCCCAGTACTGAGTTGACAAGGTTCTGACACAGATACTCTCCAAGTTACCCGGTAGGTGGGGTCTTTGAGGTAGGATGTGAGCAGGGAGAGTGACCTTATTAACTTGAAAACACTGTCCTTGTTATATAATGTGTAACGATAAAAGGAAAAAAACAAACCAAATGTTAGACACACTATTTGATATGGTGGCGCCCTACAGAATAAATAAATGTATAATTGATGATTAAGGTGGATATTGGATATTACTCACTACACATTAAAGAAGATGTTATGTGAATGTATGTGTTTGTTGTTTGCTGTGCACCTCTCCAGCTGTGGTGTGTGAATTGATGGAGATCTTGCAGGAGCCTCCTCCGTGGCAGTAGACAGTGGTGCTCATCTCCTGTCTCACCAGCAGGGCGGCGATCTCTTCCTGGGAGGGAACAAACTCACGAGTCTTGGTCTTCTTTAAGGATTCCCCGATGAAAGTGGCGTAGCGCTCGATCTCTGTGCCGGAAAAGCGCTCGCGTATCCTGAATCAGACCACACACACATTTATGACACTTTCACTCCATGAGCGATACATCAGAGAAGAAATACACACACGTACCTCTTTAGGTGGAACCGGAGGTATCTGAGGATGGTTCGACTGGGCAGGAAGGTGCAGCTCATGCAGGTGAGCAGGTGCCAGTGTGCTCGATTGGCTGGGCTGTTAGGCTGAGACACGTGATTGGTCTGCTTGATCACCTGACAATATACCTGAAAACATGGAGGAGATTCAAGTGTCAAATCACCACAGACACATTTGTGGTGTTTTCAGACACATACAACATCACCGTGACCTTTGACCTTTTACCACTGAAATCCATTCAGTTCATCTTTGAGTCCAAGTGACAACTGGTCAAAATGTTAAGAAATTCCCTAAAGGCAAAATTGAGATATCTTGTTCAAGAGGCCAAAAACATGATTTCTGAAGCCGGCTTGACATTTGTCCTTAAACACCCAAATCTAATCCATTAATCCGCGAGTCTGAGTGAATATTTGAGCCAAATTTGAAAGAGCTCTCTCAAGACGCTCTTAAAGTTTTTAAAGTTAAAAAGAGGGGTTCGTGAGGTCCCTGTAACTTTGACCTTTGACCTCAGTTCTTATTTGGGTCCAAGGAAATGTTTTTGCCAATTGTATTGAAATTCCCCATAGGTGTTTCTCAAAAGTCACATTCACAAGAACTAGAGTGACCTTGACCTTTGACCCTGGACCACCAAAATCAGTTCATGGTTTGTACGAAAGGAATATCTTCCAGGCATTCTGGAAATTTGTGCTGTACTGACAAGACAACCTAAAAAAAAAGTAATTTTTATAAATATAAGTCACCAACCTCATCCCTGAGAGGCCGCAGGTCCTGGCAGGTCTGCAGGATGCCCTGGATGATGGGCACCGTGTCTGCCAGAGTCTCCATCTCCTGCAGCGAGTTGAACACTCGCACCGCCTCGTCCTGCAGGCTGGCGTAACCCTGCTGCCTGTGTACTGCACAGAGAAACACAAACAGTGTACTACAAAGACCACGTAGACCATCCACTCCAGAGTATACAGCCTTTGAATCGAGACACAACTAATTTGTGATATAAGAAGAGGATGAGAAAGAGTAAGAAAAAGTTTAAGTTAGTTTCACTTACAGCTGGTGACCTCTCCATATGGCAGCGGCAGCAGAGGGGAGTGCAGAGGATGCTGGGTGTATCTGAGGATGGGGTTTCTCCTGTACATCTGCTCCACGATGTCTGGGTTCACACTGTTCTCCTGGGGACACACAAGCAGGTTAAATACAAGTTTGTCTATTGACGACTTATTACACGCTCTCTTACTGTGGCTGTGTGTTTTACCTTGATGTCTCTGATGAGCTGCAGTGTCGGAGTCTCGATGGGCGTCTTAGTGTCGACGACTCCCTGTATAGCAGCCGTCCACCTCATGGCCTCATTCAGCATCTTGGTGTAGAGGCGGTAAGAATGTTTCCTCCCGTACACTATGATGTTCCAGTAACCTGTAAAAAGCATCTCTATCAGCATCTACACTTATTGCATGTTGACACTAAGGGGATGAGATTCTTTCAGATATATTTTCTCTGTAATTTAGTGGTTTTAAATCCAGTCCCTGGTACATGTTTCATGGACATAACTGCACATGTCTCTCCTCACCTCCTCGGTCTAATCCCTGATTAAACTTGCCCTCTCCTCCTTTTCTGTTCATCCTCACCTGTCTCCCTGTGCACTCGCTCATCCGGCTGAATGATGGAGCAGAGGGAGTTAAGGACCAGAGTTCCCATCTTGGAGGAGTTTCGCTCTGAGCTCTTGTAGTAATCCAGCGAGTTGTGGGTCAAAACAAACCAGCGTTTCTTCAGCTTCAGGGAGGTGCTCTTAGCGTTCGTCTTCATCTCCTTCTGCAGCCAACCTGAGCGATGATGAGAGCACAGGAGGAGAGAGACATTACGATAACAGTGACAACAGGAGTAAGCAATAGGTACAGTCTGACCCATGTGGATTTTAAGGAGCCAATACTGATACCTATATTAGGGAGGAAACAAATTCTTATAAATCGGTCAAACCAACTATCTAGGTCTTTCTGGTAACCCACTTGGTGTGACACCATTTTATATGCCGATTATCACTGTAATTGACATGTTCTGTTGCTTATTTAAATATACTTACTTCTTCCTATGACAAGTAATGAAATCTCACTATAAATAATGAATTTAAAAGCTTATAAATGTCTAAAAAAAATTATTTTCCCACCTCTGACGAGGAACTCCTGCCCGTCGATCCTGGCGTCTCCTTTTGGTTTCTGCAGCAGACTGATCCAGTGATGCATCTCCTCTGGCGTGTCGCTGTTGCAGTGGATCACACGATTTGCAGTGATGATGACAAAAGAGTTGGGCCTGCAAAGGACGAGCGAAAAGACTTTTGAATACATTTACATTTTCTGGGTTGTATAAATAAGTTGGATACAACGATTGGCATTTACTTTACAGTAATCAGACACTAAAAGGGAAAAGGTCTGTTTTATGTCAATCAGCAAATGATTCACATTTAATCCAGAGTTAAAAATGTTTTGAAACATTTTGAAATACAAGATGTATTGTGTATCTATTATTGTCTACTCTGACTAAACTGTCTTTTCTACAATAGTTCATCAAAATATCAGCCCATTTATTAAAAAAAGCCCTTTCACTTTTACTTAAAGAAAACGCTTTTTGTGACTTCATGTATGTGGAGATTGTCATTGCCACTAAAAATCTTCCGTGATCAAATTCAGCGACTTTGAGAAAGTTGTGCCGAAAACAAAATGGTCACAGTCCTGCTGATCCTGTTACTCAGCATTTCCCTTCTGTTTGATAATTCTTTGATATCTTACCGATCAGGGTTGTCTGATGCACAAACTGAGTCGATCAGCCCAACGTCAAGAGTTCCCTGAGGATGGAGAGGAGAATTATTCAAACCGTGCATCATTACTTTAGGTCAGTGATTACAAACTGACGTGATTCACAGTGTTTTGCAATACTACACTACTGTACACTGCACAGTAAAAGTCATGAAATAAATAACCCTTACACACCTCATTGGATATTCTAAAGACATTTAGCGTGGAATAACTGAGAAGTGAAGAATAATGTAAAAACACATAAGGAATGTATGGTGTCACATGTTTGGAGACTGACCACAGCGTTCTTTGGGTTGGCCTGTTCATGGGACATCTCCAGCAGCTGCTCGGGGGTGCACACACGCACCTTACTGAGGACATTGAACCAGCCACTGCATAGACAAACAAACACACACACACACAGACAAACACACACACACACACACACACACACACACAGACAAACGTGTCACAGGTTATAGAAATGAATCTCAGATATAATGTGTTGCTGTTTTCTGCACAGTGAGATAAGTCTCTACGGCACCTTGCATCCTCTGGTGACTCAGCAAACACCTGATAGGTCCGCTCGTCCGTCACGATGTTCAGAGCGTTCTCCTTTTCATGGTTATCCATGATCTCCCTGCACACACACACACACACACAAGTAGGATACCATTGGAGCTGTTGTCAAGAAAACAAAGACGTAGTGACAATGTTTTTCCTGAATCTTACTTTGCAGCCCGGATGTCGATGGTTCCCTTCAGCTTCTCCTCGCTGTCGTTCTCGTAGTACATCAGTTTACTGTCCCTCAGTACAAACCAGCGCATCTTCCAGTTTCTGTGGTAAAAACAGACACAATGAAACTAACGTCCAAGATAACACAAACACACACTACACACATCAGACAGGTTTATCTGCATTGACTCTAAATGAAATGTGTACAGATTAGGGTCAAGTTCTATTTGAATTCCTTTAACCTGCATCTGAGGGTGATGGTAACTCTTCTGAATATCTATATTAGTGCAATATAAAAAGTTTTTTATGCACCTTATTGAATAATAGTAATTTGCTTTTTCCTTTAAAAACCATCCCTGCCATTTTTCCCTTTGCTTTCAACAGTGTTCCTCACATTAACAAATCACTGACCTTTGCTCTAAATGTATTTCAAATGATTCAAAGTGCATCAGTTTGATTGGGATATTGTAGTTTTCCAGTACTGCAGAGGGTTTAAAGCTTCAAGTTAGAGACTCAAACACTGGATTAACAAATACTGTATTAACTGATTCATATACAACAAACCTGTGTCATTAAAGCTACTGAAAAGGTTGTTTACGAACATGCAACTACTAGTTAAACTGTTGAATTCATGCAGTATGAACACTATCATGCACTTTTATAGTAGAATATAAGTGATCTTAGGTGAAGTTTTTACACATTTTAGTATTAAAGGGTGACGTTTCTAGAGGTTAGACGACAACATAATAATTTAACTGAAACTTTTGCATCAGCTTCTACTGGACACTTCCTGCAGAGTTGTGGTTTCATGCTGTTAGCATGCAGGCTTCACTCAGTAACAACTACAACAACCTCCGTGAGAGAGTGGAGAGGCCTCCTCCCTTCTTGTAGAGCCAGCCGGACTTCAGCGACTCTTGTTTGGAGCGGAACCACATGAAGGTTTCGTCCTTCAACACACACCAGCGCCTCCGCCATGGGATCATCAGGCCAGCTGAGGGAGGAAATTAAGAGTAAAATTTAAAAAAGAGGTTAAATTGTAAACCTTTTTTTTTTAAGTACTGAATATTAGATAATATGCTCTCACCCTTCATGTAGAGGTAGCCGTGGAAATACGGAGGACCGTTTCCATTAAGCAACAACACTCTGCCGTTTGTCACTTCTTCATCAGTGTCCATCATCCCATCATGCTCATCATCACTGTCAGCGTACTGCAACAATAACATCAATAACAGTTAGAATAATAACTCAGAAGAAGAAGAAGAAGAAGAAGAAGAAGAAGAAGAAGAAGAAGAAGAAGAAGAAGAAGAAGAAGAAGAAGAAGAAGAAGATTTATTTCTTCAGTTTATCACAATACTGAGTCGAATTTAAAATAAAAAAAGCAAAATTTTCACTGCAGAGATACTCATACATGTCTGCGTGCACGCGTGTGAGGATGCGTGTGAGTGTGTGTCCTCACAGAGTCGGAGCTGCCTCTGTAGGACTCGACGCTGGTGTTGGTGCACGTCGATTTCCTCGGGTGCTCCTCGTCCACCGGGGCAGCGCTTCCTCTGTTGCTCCCGGATACGGAGCTGTCGTCACCGGCCGTGACGGACCCCTCCTCCTCCTCCTGGTCATAATCTGACTCTGTGTCGGCCGGCATGCTGTAGATGGGCTCCTCGCCGTCCAGGCTCTCCACCATGCTGACCTTCCTTTCCAACTCCCCCTTGGCCGCCTCCTTCTTTTCCCCTTCTCCCGAGGGAGGTCGGTGTCCTGGTGGTGGTGGTGGTGAAGCTGGAGGGACGGTGGAGTCATCTTCAGGTGGTGGGAGAGGCGGAGGGGGAGGAATTCCATCAGCAGGAACACCATCTGTGGTCAGGGGAGGTGGAGAAGGTGGTGCAGGAGGAACTGTCCCCTCAGCGAAGGCAGGTGGGGGAGGAGGGAGTTGGGCAAATATGTCCTGATCCAAGGGAGCATCTGTCTCCGCAGGAGGAGGGAAGTCAGGGAGAGGGATGCATTCCTCCTCGGCGTGGAAGCCCTCGTCTACCTCCTCCTCTTTGGATGCACCTCGAGCTGCAGTTGCACCTTTGGGAGACTTGGCCTCGGCAGCAGGCTTCGCTCCGGCCCCTACCAGCGAAGGATCCACGCCTCCGAAGTTCATGAGGTCGATGAGCTCCGTGGCCTTGCGAGACGCCTCCTTCGTCATCCGTTTGATCTCAGCGTCGCGGCGCAGCTGCAGCTCCTGTTTGGAGGACTCACATAGCTGCGACACCTCGTCCTCTCTCTTCTTCTGCAAGCGCTCGATCTCCCGTTCAAGCTGCAGGATATCTTCCATCTGCCGGGTCTCTTCCTGGAGACGAGAAGAGACGGAGAAAGGGAAAAATATCAAGCCACATTTGCTTTATTCTGAAAATCAAAGGAAGCACAAAGAGCTGCATTATCCCTGAGACCATGAAGATTCAGCACTTGCCTGTGTCGATTTGTCCTCAGCTCCTTCACTCTCTTCCTCTTGCTGCCCTTCACCAACTGACTTCTTGTCCTCCTCCCCCTCCTCCTTCTTCCTCAGCGCCTCCTCCCTCTTCCTCTTCTCCTCTTTGAGTTTTCGAACACGGGTGCGCGCCACCTGACCTCGCCTGTGTTTCTGCAGCACCAGAGCCGCCTTGCGCTGCTTCACGTATCGCCTGCGCTGGATGTGCTTTCTGAAGTATTTCTGGAGGGTGAGGACGCCGGCACGCACAAGCTTGAAGTGCTTCCTGTGGACAGAGCAGGCGTCGACATGGGACACAGTGTCACAGAGTGAGGGAACTTTGTTTTTCTACTATTTCATATCAGACGGGTCTTACTTGGCAGAGAAAGTGAGAAGGTGAGCTCGGACTATCATAGCAGCTTGGCGTCGGACTTCATCCCTGTCTTTCTCTAAACGCTGCTCCAGACACTCTTTCAAAAACACCTGTGGAGTAGCAGTTAAAGAGTAAACAGGAGGATCATTTACAGACAACCCCTTTACAGTGGAAAATGTTAATCTAACCCTAACCCCTGTCTGGAGGTGTTGCCAAAAGCTCCTACTCATTACCTTGGTCTTGCCTAACTGCCACTCTTTTTTGGTCTTGTCATATTTAAGGAGAATGTCTGTGCTCCTCTTTTTATCGTCTCCAGCTGTTGCTACTTTTTCTTTCAGCATGATCTTATACCTAGATGAGACAAGAGAGATTAAGCAGAAGAAAGAGATTAGACAAGTCCTCAGAAGCAAACAGACTCTTGCGGAGACACACAAAGAACAAAAGAAGATGAAGGTAAATTCAGATTTTTAGGATATTTACCGAGAGAAAAATTCTTTGAAAGTTCTGCGGACGGGGAACCCGGCACGACGGATCTTCACAGTCTCCAGCATCCCAGAATACCTCAGCTGGTTCAGGACGACCTCCGGGTCGAACACATTTGGATTCTACGTATAAAATTTAAATAAAAAAGGATTTAAGATGCGATCGTGCTTTGAGAGAGTATTCATGTGAGTGTGAGACAGAAGCAGAACGACCTTCTCCATGTTGGGTTTAATGCAGCGGATGAAGAAAGGGTTGGACACACTCAGAAGGGCCATGAGAGCATGGAGGGAGTCCTGAGGAGACAGAGAAGAGAGGGAGTCTTAGAGTTTTTCTCCTGTGTGTATTTACAAATGCTTCTCCATGTACGTTAACTGCATTCATCACCTACCCTGAACTGGGAGCTGACTGTAGGTTTACGTCTGGCTGTTCCCATCTTCTCCTCGTTGTTCCTGCTGCCAACTTTCTCAAACAAGTCATAGATGAAGTCCAGTCTGTGAAGCCACAGAAACACAACAGATTACATGTCTACAGCTGATAGGATATGTCAGGAGAGACAACATGAATTGGATTGGGTGAGCGGGTTTCCCTTTCTTTAACATGGCGAGATGTGGCATAAGCCTTTGCAGAGGTATGCACCCCTAAACGCTCTTAGTTGTAATATGTCGAATGACTTGCATCAAAAATTCAAGATAAAGCTGGATAAACTCTAGATGTATTTAAATTTCCAAGCATTTAACCTTCGAATGACTTAAATGAACCTATCACTTAGTAAAATCTATTACAGTCTGAATTTACTACTCACTCACAGTGTGTCAGAGCGTCCTACCTGCTGTCCTTCAGCATGTTTAAGATGTCGTCTCTGAAGGTGTCTCTGTTCTTCTCCAGGATTCCTTTGGCATCATACAAGACCTGACGGAAACAGGTTCATCATAACATTTCTGATGGGCACAATAAAATGGACCATGTGTTTGCTACGTTTTATATAACTCACCTCCCCCGCATAATGTTTGATACCAAACTGATGATCAGCGAGTCTGGGCTTCACATAGTAAGGGTTTGTCTGCAGCAAACAAGAACAAGATCAACATATACATTCATATTTAATGTGATGTTCAACGGCAGCAAAGCAGCTCAACATTTGTCTGACTAATACATAAAGTGCATGAAGAAAAGTGTAAATAACGTACAGCGTGTCTGCTGTGCAGCTTCTCCAGCAGAGTGAAGTCTGTTCCTTTGGGGAATCGACTCTCTTCATTCACCAGAGCCAGTAAACCCAGTTTCTAAGAGAGAGATGGAAAAAACATCATGTTATTGTGTCGTCTTTATGAAATCAGCTCCACTTCAGAAAAGACATCAGTCCAACATTATTAGATCCTACTGGGTTTAGTTTTAGTTTTAAGATGTGTAAAAGCCATTTCTTACTTTCTCTATGAGGTCGAGACACTCTGCATTGTCCATCCAGTCGATGGCGTCCCACTGAACCCCCTCCCTGCGGAGAGGAGACCCAAACAATCATGCATGAACGAGTGTTTTACAGTATTTCTTAACTTCATATCACTGAAAAACGAAAATTGTTTAACACATTAAAAAACTTGTATTTTTATGCATAGAAATTAATGGTATATGCTAATGTTTTTTCGTTTTCTACAATTTGAAATGTTCATATCAGTATTAATACATGTGCTGTAGATGTCTGTTGAAGTGCACCTGTTGTACTCCAGCTGCTCCAGAGAGAAGATGTGCTTGTTAAAGTACTCCTGAAGTTTCTCGTTGGCGTAGTTGATGTTAAACTGCTCAAATCGATTCACCTGGAAGAGGAAACACTTCTTATAAACATCCTGTCCACATGTTGATGAGTTAAAGTCCTCACTGTAAAACATGCAGGAGATCCGAGTCAAGCTGAGAGTTCTGACCTGAAAGTTCTCGAAGCCGAAGATGTCGAGGATGCCGATGGATTTGAAGTTTTCCTTCCCTTTGATTTTCTGATTGATCTTGAGGATGATCCAGGAAAAACACTGGGAATAAAGCGCCATGGCAACAGAGTCCCGGGAATCTACAGCCTGCAGCGGTGAGAGGGAAACCCGAGGGATTGTTAGGATGTCGGGAAGAGGCCGCGAGACATCTATACCGGGGGAGAATAAACATTTGTGCATGTACATACCTGCTCTATAGTGAGAGGGGAGCAGATTTCCTCTCCTCTGAGGATTATGGATCTCTGAGTCAGGACTTCGGACAGCTGGAAGGTGTCCAGGCCCAGCAGCTCACTGGCATTGGTGGCCACTGGAAACACAGACGAAGATGTGTTATACATGTTTAAATTATCCATCTCAGTTTTTATTTTTATACTCTTCACACGAGGCATTCACTGACCTTGCTTGGTGGTGATCTGGGCTCCTCCTGCAGTCATGAACTCGATGTTTCCCAGCTGCAAGACTCCTGACAGCAGCTTGAACATGTCTCTGATCTCCTCCTCTGTGAACTCCAACACCTTCAGCGCCTCCTGCACAAGAAACGCACACGAGAGGAGATCAGGAGCTGCCAGCTTTAAAAACATGTCATAACTAACTGTAAACGTGAAACTGCGATGGTTATTACCCACAACTTTTATTGTTTGTGTATATCTAAGATAATCTGCCGAAAACCGATGAACAAAAGTAAAAACAACCTCCCAGACAGAGGCCCCAAAAAATACAAAGCAGCAAACTACTTAACTAAGCCTGTTTTAAGACATGAACTCCAGACAATGTCCAAAGAATTGGGAATGCTGCAGGAGATGGTGCTGGTCGGATGCATTCACAACGACAGGAAACAGTCACAGTCGGTAATGAAGACAAACTGACCATGACGCTGTTAAACAGTTCTTTGTCATTCAGGCTCTTGTCCTTCATACATCCTGATTGGCTGAGGTAGTGGAAAGATTCCGCAGGGTCTTCCAGGAAGTAGAGGCCTGACGGAGGAAATTTATAACGTCAGCGTGACAGTGGGAGAGATGCAAGATTTTATATCTAGTTATGGTGCGATTATACGCACACTTCCGTTAGATTGTTATCTCAAGTGCATTTCTTAGAGATAAGAAATGTTTTAGCAGAAACTAATTTAGTTTTTAAAGCCATTGTTGATTCGCTGATATAAGCTTTACTTACTTTTATGCTCTTTGGTAGCTCCCGCCAACAGAGCGTAGAAAATGTGGTAGTTTCTCTCTCCAGGGTTCTGTCGCACCACACGGTTCTACAGCAAAAACAATGCAGCAAAGCCTCCATTACCATTTCATTGTGATTCACTATGTAACACAGACAGGTCGGTGGTAATAAGTTTAAACATGACATGTGCAGGCCACAGCCTCGGACATATTCCCAGACAGAGTTACCTTTTCCAGTAAATCTGGAGGGTGGAGAGTCAAGGAAACAACAATCAATCCTGAGCTGCCTTGTCATTGCTTTGTATGATCCTTTAAGTCCACATATAAAAAATACATCTGATAAATATAATCTTATTTGGAGTATGAATGAGGATACAGTCGATGACGCAGCCTCCCTGGATGTTGCCGCACTCAGAGAAGTGAAGCTGGATGAACTTCCCGAAGCGACTGGAGTTGTTGTTGTAAACGGTCTTTGCGTTTCCGAACGCTTCCATGATGGGACTGCAGGGAACATGTAAAAGAAAACCTGAGGTCAGTGTCGTCTGCTGTGGGTGATATTTAGAATATAGTCCACCAACGACTGCATTTCTCCTAAAGCAATATTGTGACTGACCTTTACTTATCTAGAAGGACTCATGAAGCGTGCTGTTTCTTTTTCATGCTTCATATTAGCCCGATTACACACATCACTAAATGCCCAACTCAAACGATGCTTACTCTCACAGGATGTGGTCTTGCTCAGGGGCAGCTTTGAGACTTGGGGCCTCAAGTCTGCTTTGATTCCCAAAAGACTTTATCTTTTCTCTTTGAACTACTACAATTTGGAACAATAGAATAATGTGCAGGGTTACACACAATTGAATTTTTAATAACTACACCCACTCATTTAATGGATATAAAAACAAATCTAAATTCCATGCAAACAGAATTGAATCATAATTTTCATAATTCTGTGCGTATCCATGTATCTCTACTGGTCAGCCTCAGAGCTGCAACAAAATCCGAACCTTCCAACCTCTCAAATGTGGCGTTCTGATGCAGTTTTCTTTTTTAATGTTACTTTAAACTAAACATAGATGAAATCTCTTCCTCAGACTTTGGTAGGAATGTAATAAGCATTTGTTGCACTATTTTGTTGAAAGAATTATAAATCAATTACTTGAAGAATAACCAGATAAATTGATAATAAAAAATATATTTGTTTAAAAGTCACTCTACTTGGACTTGTCCTTAAAGACTTGAGGCTTAATATAGTAAACGTTATGGTAAACATTCTTATGTCAGAGGAAAGAAACTGTCTTCATCACTTCTTCCGTGTTTACCTGCTCTGGACGATGGCCTGCTCCACACGTGTGGTTTTCTCTGAAGCAGGAGTTCCTCCTGATTTCTGGCTCATCACCGACAGGAACTGCAGCAACAGTTTAGTGCTCTCCGTCTTCCCTGCGCCCGATTCACCACTGGAGCACACACGCACACACACACACACACACACACAACGCCATTCAATTAAATGCACTGTGACCTTCTCTGACATTCCCACATCCTCGTCCTAACTTGTGTAATTGATGCTGAGGTTTGATACGCTCATTAGCTCCCAGTCCATCTAAATCACGACCAAGTGAGTTGAAGGCTGAGCATTATTGAAAGCACGAGGACATGTCTGACCCCACAAGTACAGTGAGTCAGTCAGAGAACCAGACCAGGAGCGGTTAAATCGACCAGCTTCACTGAGGAGCAGGTCATGTTGAACAAAATTCAAATTTCTATATTTACTCTCTGTGCTTGATCTTTACTCAGTCGTCTGAATACGTCAGTAATGTCACAACAACTGTAATAGTTCATAGCTGTTATTATGTGTTTCTTCACCATTTTCTGGAAGTTTCATATTTTCGTGATGTAATGGACACAATAAATTAAGTTAAACACTTAAATACATTTCAAGGTAACTGTAACATTATAGTTGAATTAGCTGCTTCTATATTTTAAATATTCAAGTTTCTCAGGGAGAAAAATCTGCATTGTTAGTATTTCTTTAATCGTTTTGGGCGACAAATTCCCAACAAAGAAAATAACCTGAAAGAATATGAATTTTCAGCACCATTTTCAGCGTGTTGGCTACGACCTCATGATAAAGTATAATAAATATAAGTACAAGTCCAGGTAAGTAGGGCAGTAAGAAAAATGGAACCACCCTGTCGTCCAGTGCATGCTGGGATAGGCTGCAATCCCCTGAGAGCCTAAACAGTACAAGCACACACTGTACAGAAACAAGATGGATGGAACAGCAATGGACAGACATGAGGCCGTGAGGCAGGAATTACAGCGACAGTGTACGTGTGAACTCACCTGATGAGGATGCACTGGCTGTCTTGGCGTTTCCAGATGCAGCGGTAGCATTCGTTGGCCACGGCAAAGATGTGCGGCGGCAGCTCCCCCAGGTGGTGCTTGGAGTAAAGGTCCACCCGCTCTGGGTCGTACATAGCAGGGACCTGCTTGTAGGGGTTGACGGCCGCCAGGATGCTGCCGATGTTCGTCTGAAAACACACACGACAGTTCAGCCATTTCTATCTCCGTATCATGCTGTTTCATGGGCTGTATATATACTGTATATATAAAATCTTTTTTGGTACGTTTTGGTTTTCTTTGATGCTATAATAAACAGAGGGAAACGTCACGACTGGTTGGTTTGAACAGCACAGGTTGTATGTGGGATATTTTGGCTTCGTTTCTGGATAGTGGGCGGAAGTGGAGTCGTTTCTGGGTTGTTTGGATTTGCTTTTTTCTTTTGCTGTAAGTTTTTTCCATTTCTCTCTGTTTTAAATAAACAGACAAACGTGTTCCCAATTACAGACACACGTGCCAACAAAAACACATACAGTTCATATATGTCAAATATAAATTCAGTCTTATGCTGATATTAATCTAGATTGGAGGATAAGGGAGAACAATGGAGTGAAAAAAACAGGATATTTATTAGAAAGTTGAGGTCGAATGAATAAGATGACGGAGGACAGATTTCCATTTTGAGCTATCCGTGCTGAAACAGTCACCTTGTCTTCGAACGAGAAACGAGGGGAAAAAGCTTGAGGTCAGCATCGCCCCCATCGTGTCATATTACCCTGACTGTGCACCACACATAAAACTGTGGGACACCATACAGAGTGAACACGTGAACACACTGTGACACAGAAAGATGAAATTCAGCTGATCAGCTTATGGGAAATCCGTCTATGGACAATTTTTCATCATCTAGATCAGGTCACACTCACGTTCTGTCGTCATGGTAATCCTCAGGTTCCCAAACGTGTAACTTTCAACATATCATAACCCTGATCTACAATCCACACCTTTTATACATGTTTGTTCACAATATTGATTATACAGAGGTAGTTGTCTTTTCAAGTCCTCCGTGGTCATGAGTGAGGACGTTATATCAGCTAATGCATCCATTCATTACAGATACACATGAACAAACTGCCAGAGCATTTCTCTAGTCACTATGATTTTGATGCTATAAGATATCCGATTTATACTGTGTGTACCCTTGTAATTACACATGGATCATGCATGGGTTGTTCCTGTTTGCAGTGTGTTCACGTACACTGCTAAAATTAATACTGTGAATGTGTTTATCATCAAATTAGTGGACAAAACAGTTTTTTAAAAGGGAACTATAACCTCATGAAGCCAATAATTTATAAGTGTGCTGATTGTCTATTTTAATGCCACAGCGCAGGCAGCAGAAAGTGGCCAGAGGCAATATTTTCGTTCATTCATCCCATTCTTGTGAACACGATATCTCAAAATCGCCCTGAGGCAATTTCTTCAAATTTGGTACAAAAGTTAATAAAGTGATTAGATTTAGAAGGTCAAAGGTCCTGGTGCTGGTAATTCACTGGATTGTGGTGTAATTGGTAATTGTGACAACATCACACACACATTCAGTTCACTTACATAGATGTTATCCTTCTGGTAGCGCCGGTACAGGTTGTGCATGATGGCGGCCTCGTGCAGCTCGGCCAGCGCTGACATGTCCTCCACCCCGTCGATGCTGGACTGGTGCATGGCGTACACCCGCTCCCTGGTGACCTCGGCCTGCTGCAGGTACAACACCTGGGGCACAACAAGACAAACATACTGTCACTTATCAACACTTCATATACATGTGAATAATATATTACAGAGTTATATTGATCAACTTTAGTTTATGTATATTTATAAAGTGATATTTGCGGCTGCAGCTTTCTAAGCAGTTAGCTTAGCTTAGCACTAACAAATATTTATGTTTTTTTTGTTGTGTTGCATAAAGACGGACTGCATTGCATCGTCTATTACGCTTGTTTACTTGGCACAAGAGCGCAAACTGAAAAAAGGAAAACATGTTTTTCAAACCTCTTCATTCTGAGGTAAATAGGATTCTTTGATGTCCAGCTGTAAAGCGTGTGATGCTGCCTACTGAATGATAAAGGTAATATCTTGAGATTAAAGTAAAGAAGGACGACAGCTTGTTGCAACAGGACGAAAATCCACATGATGAGAACACAGAGCTCCCCCGTTTCATCGATGTCATCTGTCACCATGGCAACGAGAGAGCAGTCTGGGACAAGAGAACCTGACCGTGTGAGGGGAAGGAGGCAAAGTAGAAGAAGAAGAAAAAGAAGGAGGAGGAGAAAAAAGTGAGGACAGAAGGAGAGAAGATGTGTAACAGAGATGATGTGGCAGTGTGAAAGCAGCTCGGTGTGTGTATTCAGGTCAGAGACACACACACGACGATCCCCATCTTTCTTTCATGTATATAGTCCACACACACACACACACACACACACACACACACACACACACACACACACACACACACACACACACACACACACACACACACACACACACACACACACACACACACTAGTACTGGACATAATAGTGATTGTATTTCAGCATCAAGGTCATTTATTCATTCCAGTGAAATCTACTTCTCCAATAATAGAAACACGTCCTTTATAGTACTGAGCTGTTAGTGTGTGTGTCTGTGTGTGTGCGTGTGTGTGAGGCTGTAACAGATGTGTTGGAAGTCTGTTGAGAGTGGCACAGGGCCACGCTGTAGGCGCTCAGACGTCACGTTTTTAAATAAATCCATTTCACTCCAGTGAAACCCTAACACTGTCCTCCCCCCGGCTCAGAGCTGCAGTCAAAGCTCTCAGGGCCAAATAACGTACAGAGCTATTATATCGTTTCCATGAGCACCAACTGTCTGTTAATAAAATGTTTGTTTGTTGAGTCCAGATGGAAGCATGTGTGCTATATATGCCAATATACCGCTGTATTTACTTCTGCCAAGGAGGTTATGTTTTCACTCCGATCCGTTTATTTATTTGTTTGTTTTTACAGCAGGATTACACAAAAACAACTCAACAGATTTCCATGAAACTCGGTGGAACGATGGGACTTGGGCCAAAACAGAACCCAGTGAATTTTTGCACAGATGTGGACAAAGGGGCAGACCCAGGAATTCATCTCTTTCTTTACATCTCCACCACTAATTAAGATAAATCTCTGAGTCTGAGTGCCTTTCTAGTTGTTCCTGTTTTTTACTTTTCCCATACATACAGAACATAATGCAACAAATGTCCAAATATTACAACAACCCAATGAAAAACATGTAGCAGAACAAATGTGGACAAAACAGGACAAATATGTAACAAAAAAACAAATTAAAAAAAATTAAAATTAAAAAGACCAAATCTCCGGGTCTGTCCCTTGATAAGCATTAGCCTTTGCAATTAGAGATTTAACATTGACAGAGAGACTCATTACCGAGAAGAAGAAACAAACAATCAAGCACTGAATGAAGCAAAATAGCTTCTTCATTTTCACTCTTCAAATAATATCAATATAATTTAATAATGAGACCCATTTAACTGGTATTTGACAATATCATGTTTATGTAGGTGTTGCAACTGCATCCTCAACTGTCATTAGCCACCATGTTTTTCCATGTCCTGTCCTATATTTGAGTTAAGGTCCCTTTCCTATAGTTCTTTCTTTAATTTCCACAACACAGAGTCTATACGTTGGGTGAATTCCTGCATCTGTGCGGGAGAAAGACGACGGAAAGCCTCTCAAATTATCCATCAGATTCTCTCACCCTGTAGCTTACTCACTCGCCCTATTAAATCCCTCTCTCACTCTTTGTCTTAATATTCTTTTTGAATCTTTTTGAGTTCTGCTTTACTTCATGTCTCAAACATCACTTCTCTCTCTCATCTCTCCCGACGCCCGTCGCCTTCATCCCTTCCCCCTCATTTGCTTCTCTTTTCTCTCTGTTCTCTCGATCTCTCCCATCCCACTCTTCATTAATTTACTCTCCTCTCTTCTGCCTTCCCCGCGCTGCATTTTCCCACATTTCAAACGCCCTCCTGTAACCTCCATATTATATTTCTGATGTATCCCCTCTGCCTGTTTTATTCATGTTTTTCCTGATCTAACTATCTAACATGCATGGACCCTGCTCACTCATACAGATTCACTTAATGTGTAAATTGTTCAATCTGAGACCCCGGTCTGTAATTGGAGGTTTACTGAGAACAATTTCAATCTGAAAGTCAAGCATGCTTTTGAAATCCAGAGTAAATTATAGTGGAGCAAAAAATAAGGCTTCACACACACACACACACACACACACACACACACACACACACACACACACACACACACACACACACACACACACACACACACACACACACACACACACACACACAGCTATCTCCCTAACATTAACACATTCATGCCTAATCCTAACCTTAACCTAACCACAATTCACATTTTACCCCTGATCTTTACCAGGACCTAAGAAATAACTGGGTCAGGACTTTGGTCCCTGTGAGGAAATGGTTCTTAAGAGGTAAAAAAAAAACTAATGCAAAACACATGCATGTTTATGTGTATATGTATAGATATTATATTTGGTATGATACAACATTTTCGAAAGGTTGAAAAATTCATGAAAAATAATGACAAATAATCTGATTTCTATGTGTAAAAGTTGTGGAGTGCCCCTTTGTGCCTCCCTGATCTAGATAATAATTCTATCATTATTATCTATCCAGATGTTCTCTAAAAAAGACAGGAATATTTTCACTGTAACATTAAAACAAACAGTGCGTGAGCTACCGTCTGGGTATTAAAATAGCCTCCAATGCCAAAGCTGCTTTCAAATATAAAACCTTTAAACAGCAGCTAAAGCAAAGACATTCAGAGAAAACCAGGAAAACCCATCAACGAATAATTCAGAGGAGAAGATGCTGAAAGGAGAGAAAGTATGTCAGTGACTGAAATAAAATCCTTCCAGATCAATCCGGTGAGTTTTAACACACGTTTTGTACGCGGCTCCTTAGTGCACATTAACACAAGTGCAACACACACATGAGCATAATGTACTGTATGTGAAGCAGATGCACTCGTAATAAGTTTGACCGTGAAGACAGTTTGAAATGGGTTTCTTCATTTTTAATAATTCATTATTTGGAGCGAGGACGACAGCGTTAGAGAGAGAACAGAGAGAGAGAGAGAGAGAGAGAGAGAGAGAGAGAGAGAGAGAGAGAGAGAGAGAGAGAGAGAGAGAGAGAGAGAGAGAGAGAGAGAGAGAGAGAGGGTGAGAGAGACTGACATGCATTGGACTGACAGAGAGAGAGGATGAGATAATGTCAAAGTAAAAGTAGAGCACGTTTAACCAACTGTGATTTGTCTTCAGCAGTATCTCTCTTCAGGAGATGACGGGTGCGAGGCTACATCAATATTTAAAAGTGGCTCAGAAATAAAGTTTTAAACATGTAAAGATTTTCACGACGCGTCCCCCCACTTCCTCCAACTATCTAGAAATGAAGTGAAAAAATCCCAAATACGAACGATGCCATCTTGCTCATTTGGAGTCTGCCCCATAGCGATCGGGGGTGGAGCCCCGGTTACGAGGTCCCACCCAAAATACGCACTCAACCAATAAGTTAATCGAGATGTCGAGAGCGCGTATCGATACGGCTCCACTTCACGATCCGTAATGTGCAGACTCTATATAACGTCACAAGCTCAAGATGTCTGCGCCCATATCCAGGATGTTTGAGCTTCATTTTTGTGCAATGCTAGTCGTCCATCTTCCTTTACAGACTATGGGATACATTAGACCTAATATCCCCATGGTAGCAGTATCAATTTGAGCATGTGAGCACCCTGACATCCTTAGCATTTATCTCTGTGAACTGGTGTCCCTGCATCTCACTGAGCATCCACCACAGCTATTGTTCCGTATTGAATACGATCTATTGCAACACTTGTTTGTAGGATTTGGTCTTTTAATGGGATTTGTTGACAATAAACACTCGCTCAGACACACACTACACTTCTTCTCCTGTTTCATCATCGTCTTTGCTGCTTCTCTCCGCCATGCAGCACAATTACACCATTCTTAACCTGCTTTGTTCATTTCAACACAGGCACACAGGCACACACACACACACACACACACACACACACACACACACAAAGTGGATGCAATGGTCTCCCTCTAAAGCCTCTTCATCTGACTTCACAGATTAGCTGCAGAGAGTGGAGAGCAGGCGAGAGAGATGAAGACAGAGAGCTGTGGGCACAGTGACCTATATATTCTGCAGCCCTATATTCACTGGTTCAAGATACATTATCGCACAGCACTTTACACACCTGCAGCTCTCCTCACTGACCTGGGATCAGATCCTGCAGACCTCCATGGTTTTTTTATAATGGGTCTCTTCAGATCCGAATATATTAAAAGCAAAAGGAGAAGCTGCGGCCAGCAGTGCTCTTATGTATGCAGGGAGAATGGGCCAAGTTATTGATTTGCTTATGTGCAAGCATCTACAGGGAGCTGAGGTAACTCAAAAACAAATGTGACAACTTCAAATCTATATATTTAATCTAGTCTTGAGTATCCATTGTGCCAAATTCAATATTATTTAATGCATGGGCTTTGGGCAATCTGACAAAGACACCTGAATCTTTTCTAAATTGTTTCAAATAATCCCAAAAATGAATTTGCTTGTTATAAACTAAGATTTAACCTTGTTTGTGTCCGTTAAGGAGCTTTGAGGAGACATTGAAAAGAACAAGGTAAAAAGGAGAGAGTGGTGAAAATTATCATTCACCCTATTCATTTTATATATGCTCAGTTAAAAATGACTTGCAGAGCCGTATCATACATCCTGCACAAACTGGCACAATAAGTGTCTTAACTCATTTCAGACCGACACAGTTTCCGTCCAGCGCTCACAGCGACCAGTAGCATGTTAGTCTCCAAATGAGGTGCATTGAGGTGCGTTGTTGGGACATTACTATCAACTGGCCAACACATTAGATCTGTCAACGATGTTATTTTATGGGCATATTATCAAGATACCAATATGACCCTACATAAGTGGTTAGAAATGCACCTACACTCTGCCTGTTACAACCACATTGTCTGCTCTCGCACTTTCACTTTGTACACGAACAGATCCATTTCCTCTGAGGAGACAGTTATTATTTTTACTACCGGGCAAATAACAGCAATCCACCAAGGTGCAAGTGCATCAGGCTTTTAAAGGGAACTGGAGATGGCACTAAAACACACCCATGATTAATTAAGAGACTGAGTAAAATCCTTTTGAACGATGCGTCTGGTGCAGAGACCTTTTTTACTGCCATTAAACGAGCAAATGAGAGGCTGTACTTAGTGAATGCTCATTATTATAATGCTATAGCGTAATAAAAACTATAATAACCGTGCTAACTATTCACGGTGTAGCTGAGGCTGAGTTTGCAGGTATTTGGAAAAGTAACATTTTCAGCCTGATGATGGCGCTACCTTAAAACTAAGATTCATCATCTGGGGAACATGAACGCTCATATAAAGTTTTGTTCACTCTGTCACGTTTACCAGGAAACCAATATCAATAGAAACATATCACTAGCATGGCTAAAAACTCAAAACCTGAAAAACTGTGCTCTGCTGTTTCTTTTCCCACAGAGCTGGTTTGAGAAAAAGAGGTCAACTACGAGATTTAACTACGTTTATTCCTCCTCTGCCCCACAGCACTGGAGGGAATAACACATTTCATAAGCCATCACTCTGTAGGATTCTGCAAACCATACTTATCCCTCCCCGAGAGGGATCACGGCCTTGTTCCCTGAAGGTGAGAGCCGGACAGAGAGCAAGAGACAGTGTGTGTGTGACCGTCGTTACAGTTGGTGTGTGTTTGTGTGTCTGTGGTTTTGTGTGCCAGTTTGACAGAGTTGAGTTAATCTCATTATATGATGCTAAATGAGATGAGTAACTATGAGGTCCTCGGAGGGTTAGAAATCTGAAACTGTGAAGGGGGAATGTGGGTCAGGAGATCACACCGCAGCATAAGCTTGTTTCTGAGCCGGATCAGACGAAACAAGTCATTTCTGCGCTTTTCATTAGGCGCATTCAACAGAGTGTGTGTCACTTTTTCCCGTGTGTGTCTGTGTGTGTGTGTGTGTGTGTGTGTGTGTGTGTGTGTCCAAGAACGTAGTTATGTTGTGTACGCAGAGGGAGCAGAGGCATCCCCGCAGCATGTTCTGTGCTCGCGTGAGCTCTCACTGCAGCTTTCACGCTAGCTACTGAAATCCAGGTCACGTAACACACATTGTCCATAACTCATCGCAAACGTCACCTCAGAGTGTGTACGTCCAAGCTTGTGCATGTGTGTGTGTGTGTGTGTGTGTGTGTGTGTGTGTGTGTGTGTGCATACACTGTGTAAGAGTGGAGTTTTCTCTTCGTCTACACACTGTTCCCATGTAAAGTACAATCCTGTGGGGATGTACGTGTCCAATGCAGGTATACATTAGGACATCAGGGTAAAACTACAGTATATGAAAGGAGTCTGACACTGTGACTGTATCCATGGCAACAAGACGAGGAATATCTCTGAAGTGCCTGAACATGCCCGATTATAAATACAAGAATTTTAATTTTAATTTTCATACAGGGTGAAAATTCAGGCTCATCATTTTAATTTGGGCTATTACCTGAAAGGCTTTACATGGTCTGATGTTCAGAAAATGCAGACTGTCCATTGCTGACGCTCGTCTTTTCATCCTCTGTCTGAAACACTTGGTTTTAGCTCGTCTCTTTAAGCCCCTCCTCCTCATGAAGCCCAGTCTGCTCTGATTGGTCAGCGAGCACACTCAGTTTTGATTGGCCAACTGCTTCCAGCGCATATAGAAAATGTCGGGCGCCACTCTCACTTTACCTGGCCTGGTTCGGATGGTCTGATTTATTAAGGGTACATCTTGTTTTCATTTATGCTCATTCGCTGTATTATCTTCAGTAAAATCTTTTTCTTCTGTCTATATCTAGAACCAGTTCTTTGCTGACCTAGTTTCACAGATTCATTCAAATTTCATCTAATCTGATTCTAATCTAATCGTATTTTCTACACAGTAAGTTATAGAGACTTTAAACGGAAAACCTCAGATCATGGATGAGATATTTGTGCATGATCTGGGATTTTACCAATCCAAGGAGATTGGTTTAGCTCTTGATTCATCGGGCAATTTAACTTACAGCCGCCATTGATGGTCATAAATATCAGGTAGTGAATAATGCTGCAAATATAATTATATAATTAGAGTATTTCTGGGGTCACTGAGACAGACTGGGCCCCTGTTGTGCTTCCTGCTGTCACCACAAACCAGACCAGCATGGATCGCAGAACCAGAGGGGTCATAAAAGTTTGCAGGGACCTGGTACCTAGTTTTTGTTCGATTGTAGACTACGCATATTTTCAAGCTACGGTAACATAGCTGTGTCCCAATTCAGGGGGCCGCATCCTTCGAAGGACAAATGGCTACACAGCGGCGCAACTAGGCTGTCTCATTTTAAAGGTTCAGACAAATACGTCCTGCCATTCCTAAGAAACAAAGGATCCAGTGGGTAGATCCTTCCCTGGCCAACCTATCCCAGGATTCATTGCGTGCCAGTGACTCTGTCTACTAAAGCCCTGCCTTCATAAATCATGTCCTCCGCAGAATGCAGCCCCTGAATTGGGACACAGCTAATTGTAAAGTCCCTCCATGAAAAGTTCAGCCAGCATGAAGTCAGAAATTATTTACATGAGTGAATAGAAAAGTAACAATAAAGCACACACCATCATCCCTGCACTGCCTACTATACTTTCCATGAATGAATCCTTCTGAACTGGCAATACTGTCAATATTGTCAATATTCATATATGACAGCTCCATCCTGAGAAAGCAGCGCAAAATCGAGGATGAATGATCGGGCTGTGCAGCATCCACCCTCGGCAGTGAGTTGTGCTGATTTAACATGATAGTTTTGCAGCCCCAGCATTTGTAACGCAGAATCTGTGATGTGGCGAAGTGGGTCAGAGTCTGTAAGATTAAAGCACCAGAGCGACAGAAGAGGAAAAGAGTGAGGGGGAAATAAAACGAGCAAGAAAAACTGCAACATTTACATTTTTGCAATTTTTACTTTCTGATCGACATGCAAGTTTTTGAGGTTTTACTCAAAATGCTTCTGGGATTCACTGAAGTCAAAAAGGTATTTCTGACTAAGATCAGGGGGGTCAAAGGGCAGAGCCACAGGGAGAGATGGGGCTCCTAATGCATGGGTCAGACCCCCACACCCTGCTGATTCCCTATCAAATATTCACCAGCTCCTGCAGAGCGAACATTTAAACACCACCGGCTCGCAGAGAGGGAGGGCAGAGGGAGGCAGGGAGAGCCGGATGGCGGCAGGGGAGGTTAAGGACATTCATAATCCTGAGTGGAGAGGACGCCCGCTCCCATAACCAAAAGCCTGTCTGTCCCCTGCCGTGTCCCCGAACAGGAACTCCGAGCTACAGCTACATAATGAGACGATGCTTTTAGAGCAGCAGCGTCTGGTCTTTGCATGTTTCCAAAGGAAACATGACTTCATTGTACAACTGTGGGGATGGATGGGGATGTTCTTTAGGAGAATAAATGGAGTATTGAGACTCTTGAATTCGGGCTGAAGAGCCAAGTCTATTATTAGCTCCATCTAAATGCTGCCAACTGGAGCGTGTGTGTGTGTGTGTGTGTGTGTGTGTGTGTGTGTGTGTGTGTGTGTGTGTGTGTGTGTGTGTGTGTGTGTGTGTGTGTGTCAAAAACATCAGCAATCCCCCAAAAAATTTAATCCAAAGAGCAATGTGTGCATGTCCTTGCTCTGATACAGATTAGATGAGCACATGCACGCGCGCACAAACCCATAATGAGATTTAAACATTCAATTCCATTATTTTGGTGTGGGGGGGGGCAGCATCATGGCGACACTCTAACATCTGACAATACCGGAACAGGCATGTTGAGCGTTCATATTGCTCTACATCTATCAGGGCTCTCCTCTGGAGGCTGAATGTGTGTCAGAGATGAATTTTGCATATGAATGAGGAGGAGGAAGAGGAGGAGGAGGAGGAAGGAGCTGGGGACAGGAAAGTGGAGCATCATGAGCTTCTATCGATCCACATGTGGAGCAGATGAACCTGCACAGCTGCCTCTCCTTCACTCTGACCTTTTACGTGAACACACAGCAGGTGAACTATTCCAAGCAGCGACTGCAGCTTTAGCTCAGCAGAAATCTCACACTGACACTGTTTACTTCTCCTGTTCAGTTCAAGCTAATGAAGTGTGTTTTCAGATGGAAGAATATAAGCAATTTTCTGATCCATTTACAAAGTATGTTATGTCATTTTTATTCGACAGTTTTAATCAGTTTTTAGATAAAACAACCTGATAGTCTTGAGGTTTACGGTGCTGATCAAAAAAAACATTTTCCATTTCTCCCTTTCCGTATTTCCTGCCATCCCTCTACTGCCGACTCAGTAATAAAGTTATAAAATGCAACCAAAACAGAACCAGGTTTGCCTGTTTCCCTCAGAGCACACATTACCATTAGGACAAGTATTCTGCTGTAAAATTTTCATATTTACAAGGAGACGTGCTGCATTATAGTAAATAAATTGTCAGGGTCCATTTACAAGCATACGTCCTCTCAGATTTTCCAGGTCTTAACACAATCTAGTCAGTTTGCAGAATGATTACTTGGCCTTGGTGCTACATTCAAGCATGATCTCAAAGACATACACCAGCCGTGTGAGTGTGTTCTTACCTCGCCATAGTCAGTTGTGACCACAAGGGTTCCATCTCCACAGGAGTTTACAGTGGCGGGAACGAGCTGCTCCTTCTCCCGGACCCAAACACGGGCTCCCTGTGAAATACAGACATACAAAGATTGAAGTTAAGCTGTGAAAAGTGAACAGATAAAGGAATATTTAGTTACGATAAAATCACGAACCCTATGGTGAACATAGAGGAGGTTATCAGCTCTTATCCAACAGTATCACCCAAGCAAAAATAACTTCTCAGAAGAGTTTGAAATACATGACAATCCCCTTGTGGTCTACAAAAATGAAGCTGCAACACTATGGACAATCAACTAATCATTTTATTTATATTGAAGTAAAAATACACAACATTTGCATTTTCCAGCTTCTCATTACGTCAGGATTTAAATATTTTCATTTCATCATATATGAAAGTAAACTGAACTTCTATGGATATTGTACTGCAATAAAAACTAGCTTGTAAAATAGATCTACTCAGACTGTGGGAAATAGTCTAGAGAATATTTTTACTATTATCAGACATTTTATTGGCAATAATCTTTTAATCACCTCTTGACAGTAATTGAGAAGTTAATTCGCAGATTAATCAACAGTAAAATATGATTTGTAGCTGCAGCCCCTAGTGGTTTCCTTCGCAGAGTGAATTCTTTTATTGCACTGATTCTACTTTGTGTAAATAGTGACACTGACAGGTAGTTTCATCTGTTAATGTAACACAGTCAAGTACTGTACAGTTCCTCCAGTGTGTTTCTGTATGATGAGTGTGCATGGCTGCACAGACAGATGTGTTTAATGGGAGTCAAAGACTAACATCTGGACTTTCTATCAAGGTGAAGCAACACTGCTCGGAGTGCGTGTGTGTGTGTGTGTGTGAGTGTATTACTCATGTTGTGGGGACCTAAATCTGTTTACTCAGTCACATAACAGGGACTTGTCTTCCCTATGGGGACAAAAAGCAAGTCACCATAATGTAAATCATTAAATTCATAGGTGAAGAGGTGAAGACATGTGTTTGGGGAGTGGGGTGGGATGGGGCTGGGGGGGGGCTGTTTGGGGGTCAGAGGAAGCGTGCCCTTCCTGGACCTTTTCACACACACAAAACCCTCTTTCACACAGACCCTGACCTTTGACCTCCAAGCCCTAAAAGGGGCACAGTGTAACAGTGGAGAGAAGAGAGGAGGAAACGAGAGGAGAGGAAGAATGAGAGGCAGTCAACAGATCTGCTGAATAATGTCAAGACTGGACACTGGATCATTTGTGAATTTACCAAAGCACAAGCTCAGATGTCAACAACAACAATAATGCTCCATATTTCATTTATATAGCCTCTTTCTCGTCTTGATCACCACTCAAAGTACTTTACAACAAGTTTGTTAGTCACCCATTGACACACATTCATACACTGCATTCATGTGGAGCACTTTCTCCATCATACATCACTCACACATGTCGTCAGGGGCAAATTGGGATTCTGTATCTTGCCCAAGGACATGCAGAATTGGGAAGACTGGGATCAAACCACTGACCCTCTAGTTTGTGGACGGCCCGCTCCACATCCTGAGTGACAACCGTCCCCATAATGAATTGATTTGTTTGGTCAATTAACAAAACATAAATCCTCAACTATTCAAATTGCTTAACATAACTGATTAATAGTTGTAGTAATTTATTTTAATAGTAAAAATATCATCACATTTACAGGTTTCAGCTTCTAGATTGTGAGGATTTGTCACTTTTCTCTGTGTCATTGTAAATTAAATACTTTGCTGGGACTTTAGGAAAGTTTGATGGGCATCTTTCACCATTTTCTGACACTTAAAAGTCATGAAATGTTTGATTGATTAAACAATCGAGAATATGATTGCAGCCCCAATAGCATTTCATTCACATTCTCTGTCTTGTGCAGCTGATCTCACCTTCCTTCAGGTCTAGATTTTAATCTGGATGATCATTTATTGGAAAAGTATTGACAATGACTGACTTCTAGTTAGGACAAAGTTTCCAGTCATACCTACTTAAATGTGAAGACTGAGAAGAGGCTGGAGTCCTGAAAAGACACCAGATGTGAGCATCTGCATGAACTGAGTAGCAGGGGACGGACCGAAATGAATTGTTGTAGCAACAGATGGTCCCACACCCCGGAGCATCGCCTGACAACTGTAATTTCAGTCTTTTTCTCCTCTTCTCTCTCTTTTTGTTTTGCGTCTTTTTGCCTTTGTCTTGCACAAACACACAAACACACAAACACACACACATACGCTCACACACTGACGATAATAGAAAACCAGAGTTGTGCCCCAGGATACAGAGTTAACCAGGCAGAGAATTATTCACCCTCACACACACAGTACACCACACTGTACATGGACGTTACCCTACTTTACAGTTAAGTTGCCAAAGGTGAGGTTTGGGGGGGGGACGTCAGAATGCTTTTGGAGTCAGACTTTAAAGCTGCTGCTGTTTTCTAAATATAAACTCTTGTCATCATTGCAACTTCGCAGCCTCAATAACACTGGACATTTCCCATTCCAGGTCAAACTAACTAACAATGGGAACCTTGTGTTATGTTGAGCTTATGTTACAAAAAGTACTAAATATCTCACATTGAGATAATCACAAGAGTTGTTGAGGATTCTGTACGAGCGAGGAGGCAAATAAAACATTTGTTTGGTGAACTTTGACCTGCGATATTGTTACAGTGACCATGCCCTAACACACAAACAAACAGAGTGCATGTTAAAATTATTAATAAACAAATCAACAGTCAGTGCATATTGTTAGTCTGGTAGATTTGTGTTATGATGCTTCTAATGAAACTGTTACACTGACGCCGTTAAACGTTTTTCGGAGTCCGTCCGAGCTCCGTAATTCACTCATAGACTGTATGAATTCACTGCATGTTAAATTAAATGCTAATTCACTTTGCATGAACGAGCCTCGTACATCGAGAATCACTCGGTCGACTGAAAAATTCAAGAGCCTCCTCTGCTCTCTCTCTCTCTCTCTCTCTCTTGTTCTCTCCTCAGCAACTCTCTATATATAGCTCTCTCTCTCTCTCTCTCTCTCTCTCTCTCTCTCTCTCTCTCTCTCTCTCTCTCTCTCTCTCTTTCTCTCTTTCTCTCTCTCTCTCACCCGTCACATTCCAGCACATGGAGTCGTTACAATGGCGATGATGCTGTGACTTGACCTGATGACCTCCCTCAGGCTATGAGGCTCCGTGCTCACAGTTCACCAGCTCTTAACTACATCCTGTTTTAACTGATAAAACGACCTCTGACCCCACTTCAGGCCTCTAATACTGCTCCTTGAACGCCCGCTCTCGTGGCATAAATAACACTTTAAAGATATAAACTCTTCTTTCTCTGTGCAGTTTCGGCTTCGTTCGCCATAAAGAAGAATATAATTGCTTTCTCTTATCCGTCTCCACTTTAAGTAAATGGGTCTCTCGTCCCCGGATCGATGTACTCAGTCCGAGCCGTGTGCAATCACTGGGGCAAGCGCAGCGAAAGGGAGACAGAAGGTTATAAATGACCTGCCATCATTACAACCTACACCCACCAACACCCTTGTTCATCCCCTCCTCTTGGCGTCCTCACTTCTCCCCTCCCCCTCGTCCATTACAGGGCCCAGACAGGCAGCAATGGTCGTGCATGACAACAAACTCCAGGTCTGTCTCCGTAAAGCGTTACATGTGTAAAGCTGTTTTCAGGGATGAACTCTGGACAATGTCTGGCAAATTGGGTCGGGACGTTTTCTGGAGTTTGCTCTTCACACAGGAAGAGCACAGCAGGAGATTGTCCCGGTCAGACGCGTTCACAACAAGAGGAAAATGTCCGGAACATTCAAGCAAGGAGTGGCACCTGGTTGGAGAATGCAGGAGGCATTTTGTTTATAGCACATCGACATCAGCATTGGCTCTTAACACCAATAGGTCTCAAATCCGTTTTTATCATCCTGAGATATTTGTATTCTTTTTAGTATTTTTGGTTTTTCTTTCAGTTTTGCATCAATCACATCTTAGAAATGTTTTCTCACATGGCCTCACCGATATTTTGAGGGCATTTAAGGGCAGATGGAAAGAATTGTACAGAGGAACTGATTTGGACCTTTGCGTATCACATGCACAAAATGTCAACTTCAGTGCATTTCCTGAAAACAGCTTACGCCTCTCACTCTTTCCCTGCTCTGTGAAATCCAAACCGGAACACGGTCAAACCCCCCCAGGACTCCATCTCTGTCAATCATCATTTCGTCAAGCTCCATTAAATCTCAACTCTTCTCAATTGTCACTTTACCCTCAAACACGACCTCTGACCTCACATCTCACGCCCGGCTCTCTCTCACCAACAGGAACCAAAACGTCCAGTTCAAGAAAAATTTCTTTGTGAAGGTTAGGGGTCATTCCTCGGTGCCATGTTGTCCAACTGTGAGGAGTCTAAAATAAGTGATCTTTAAAGTACATTGAACGATTTATAGCTTAATCTTCTCTCAGACATTCGTCTTCCTCTGACTGACTGGATGAATGCACCACTTATTCATAATGGAAAGACCTGGCAGCTGTTGTAGAAACATCAGATTTATCAGGTTCAGGAGAAAAACGAGGGAAGTCAAGATCAGAATCAGACTAAATATAAACTATACAGCTTTTTTAAATTACTAATGTTCTGCACCAACAAAGGAAGTTCAGAAACCTGGACACAGTGTTTGAATGCCACAGTATCCTGCTTTTCTACTGCAGTCCTCCAGGTAACATATCAATGTTTCTCAAAACCAGCCTAAGGCCTCATCCAGGTTTTTGAAAGCAGGAAATTGGATACTGGCGTGAATTAATGCAGTTCTTCTGATGTTAAATTAACCTTCCCTGCAAAAAAGATGTAATCTAGTTTGTGAAATCTGGAAAAAACAACCAAATTCACATCCAGCTTCTTATGCAGCTTTTAGCTACATGTTTGTTCGATTTTCTGACAACATCGATTTTGAAGCAGTGTCTCTTTGGCTCTAAAATCTTTATCTGTCATCAGAAATTCCTTGAAAGCACAGGAACTTTTTATGAACAGTCTCTGTTTGCAGCTGCATAATAGAAAAATCTGATCTTTTGAGGATCTGACTGTCATCCTGTGCAAGAAAACAATACCTGCATATACCTGGAATAGCTAAACTCAGTCAAATGTTTTTAACCTTAATAAAGGCTTATTATTTACAGATGATAAAAATTGAGAAACAGAGAGATGACTGTCCTTCTGGAAGTTTCATTATGAGGAGCCATTTTTCTTGTTTGTTATGGGTATGAATATTGTGTCATATGTATCAAGGCCTCAAAGCTGAGGTAAAGGCAACAAGGCCCAGACCTATGAACAGCTGCATGAGTGTGTGTGTGTGTGTGCTTCTGATAAAGGCCTTGTTTATGCTCGGGTGATCACAGGGACGACCGTGCCATTTGACTGAGGCATCGCCCTGGAGACCGTCTCTGATGTGCTGAGAGACACTCATGCCCAAACTAACTGGTGAATCCTCGTCGCAATCATACGGTCAGTGTCTGCAGACGTACACACACACTATGAACCTCAGACTGCAGATGCAAAAGACTCACAACTGAAGATCAACACATCTTGTCACACAAAAACCTGTCTTCTCTGTTTCAAGAGACGATCGTAGGAAATATACAAAGCGCAGAAAACCGGTACCAACAGTTAAAAGTACAGAAGGTTGAGGAAGACACAGACGGACACAGATAAATAAATGATGAAACAAACAGCTGACTGGTCACCAGCTGATGGAAGATAACTAACGACCAGCGTGGAGGACACAGACAGGTCTCATGAGACCAAAGGTCAAGGGTGCATTCACAGACGACTTTGAATGTGTGTGTGTTTGTCTAGCTCTCAGCACACGCATCAATAACAGTTGTTACTTGAACCACAACGTCAGAGCCACATCTGACACACAGCCAAGATTCACAAAAGACAACTAGAACTCAACATGATTATATCCTCCATGTCATGGAGACGTCTACTATTGTGGGAACTACAGGACAAAGACAGGTTTATAGATGTATTTATAGACAGATGTTGTCACTGCAATGGTGTCGCAATCGTGCAAGATACGGCCACGAAACTATACAGGTGTGTATTTGAGTTCTTGAATGAAGGGCGAGTCTGATGATGGGTGTGGTCTTTTGTTCTTGGTCAGAACGTCATCATGTTGACTGTCATGGCAGCTGGTGTGAGGCCATCGCAAACTAGTAGCCAATAGTTCAAGCTAGACGGTCAGGGCAGGACCTTCTTAAGAACTACATTATCACAACCTCCTCCACTGTCGCCATGTTTGTTGTTGTCAGAAACTCTCGACTCTGCGCTGTCCACTAAGGGATGTACAACCGTGCCAAAGTAAAGGATGCATGTTTTCATACGTAAAGGCAGCATATCTGATTTTCACGCTTTCTATTTCCACCTGAACAACTTCTCATATGAACCAGTCCTTTCCACACATATCCCACAAGGTAGAGGATTCCTACACTATGTGCTGCAGAGCGTTGTTTCTGTCCTTTTGGCACGAATGACAACACTGGTTGTGCTGCAGGTTATTGTACACTACATGAGACAGATGTCTTAGCTCTATGATCTAGATCCTGGAGTGCAGCCCTGTCTGTGTTAGCGACCTGAACGGTGTCAGTCCTGTTCCGTTAAAGGTGACAATACAATCACCTTTAATGGAATATCAAAAGCTTTCAGAAGATTACGGCTGCTGGAAGTAGAGCAACAACATGTGTTTATGTGAGCGGACGTGCGTGTGTCTGTGTGTGTGTGTGTGTGTGCACACGTGAGTGTCACCTGACGATATGAGTCACATCCGACAGTGACATAGATTACAGTTTAAATCAAAAACAAATGGATTCTAGGGTTAGAGAGGTGTAGAGAATAATCATATTTTAATCAAAGGTTGCATAAGATAACTCACTATTATTTCCCTTTAGTAGATTTACAAGCAAAAAACATATATTTTCTGGTTCCACTCTCTCAAGTGTGAATATTTGATCCTTTTCTCTGTCATACATGATAGTAAAACACTTTGGATTCTGGAAATTGAAATTATTATTTCCTTTACTGATGAATGAGAAAATAATCAATCAACATGAAAACGATCACAAGTTGCAGCCTCTTCCTGGCTTTATACAAGCAATATCAAAAAAAGCTGAATTATAAAAGTCTTTATTTTAAAATGTCTCCTTTTCAAAGCCTTTCCAACCCAACAAAATGGCCTCTCCGTTCTTTGTGAGAATATTTGACTAATGTAGCACAAAAAATAAATAAACTCACACTCGGAGAGAAGCCATCAGGTCAAAGCTCCCACACACACACACACACACTTACAGTGGGTACAGAAGTGGCGAGTGTGTGTAGAGTGTTCTGTGTTTGGCTGCGGTACAGTTGTTCTGGAATATGTGAAGCTTTAGGAGGATAACCTTTTAACCTGTCCTGGATTCCAAAACAAACACATGAAAGATTTATCCAAAGTAAACCAGATCAGAGTCCGCCGCCAAATTACAAGCAGGGATAAAGGAGGCAGATTGAAGCAGCTGTTAATGTTATTTTTGTGTGTGTGTGTGTGTGTGTGTGTGTGTGTGTGTGCACATGTGTGTGTGGATGTGTGTGTTTCTACAGTGCAAATCCTCTTTTAGAGGCCAGTTTTGAGCAGTCTGCTAATTATCACATTCTCTCTCATCTTGGATTTAACTACAGTCACACACCCCCCACCCCCCCTGGCAGCCTGGCAACAAGACTCCCCGGCAACAGTGTGGAAACAGGGTACCATGGAAACAGCCTCTCTCCTCCCAGCATTGGTGGGTGTCGGGAGATGGTGTTCAGGTGCAGAGGATTGTGGGATATGCTGTCATGTATTTAATGTATGTCTGCAACTCTTTGTTTTATACACTTGCATGTGTTTGGCCTATATTTCTTGAGTCTGGTGTTGGATATTGTTAAGATTTGAGAAAAATTAGTGATGTGTAATTTTACATTTATATAAATATACGGAGTAGCCTAAACAACTTAATTGACTGTAGGTTGGAGAAGGCGTGTGTTTTAGAAGTAGCTTAAAAAACTGGATGAAAACCAGATTGTGTTGCCAGTTTCCAACATTGTGAATGTCTGACCTAAATGACCTAATTCCCTCATAATTTATCTGACAGCTCTAATAACTGCAGCTGACCAAATTTGGTCAGCTGCAGTTTTGTCAATTTGACCGAAGCAAAAGTACAATTAAAAACTATATTACAGTCATTTTTTAAGTCATTTTTACAGAAAAAAGGCCAAGATCCTTCTGCTGTTGTGTTTTATATGATTGTAAACTGAATATTTCAGGTTTAAAAATAAACAAGACACTATTTCATCTTGGGTCTTTTTTTGGCATTTTTCACTATTTACTGATACAGATGATCAACTGATTCATTGAGGAAATAATCAATAATGACAAAAATTGTTTAATTGCTAGTTGCAGCAGTCCAGAAATTCTAAATGATGACACTATAACTAAGGAAACACAAATCATGAGTGAATAATACAAAACATTAAATACCATGTAATGTTATTAAAATGAAGAACTCATTGTTATATTAATTGTTATCAAAATAATTGTAATAATTAATCAAGATATACATTTTTGTTCATACTTCCCAGCTCCATTATAGCCCCTTTAAGAGAAGCATAGGTTTCCTAGAGATGTTGTTTCATCGGTAAAACAGCTTTAATGCAATTTGACCGAGCTTTACTCTCACAGAACAACCATGAGAGTGAGACGGGTGGAGGAGGAGGGAAATGTGAGGGAGTGGAGAGACAGCACTGGAAAAATGCCAGGAGGAGGAGAGAAAGTGGTTGAGTGAGCGAGATGGAGAAGCTCGGAGAGAGTGGCCGCAGGGAGAGAGAGAGAGAGCATCAGAGGGAAGGGAAAAGAGAGGAAAGAGAGAGAGAAGTAAAACTGATGCAGCTCCTGAGCAGAACAAATGTGTTGGGAGCTGCTGAATATAGGTCACACATCTCCACTGACTGCTACCTTCCCTCCGCTGAGAAAGCTTCCCGCAGTATGTGCTTCACACAAAACCCTGCATAATTTGGACGACAATCTATGGACACGGCTCTGCTATTTTTACCCCTATGGCTTTGTAAGTCAACATGAACTGCACTAAAGAAATGACCGAATTAAAGATGCAAAGAAATCACCCTCGCAGCTGCTTTGATATTGCTGTGTTTGCATTAATGTTTCACAGCTCATATGCAAGCAGCCACACAGAAGGCATCCAGATTATTCATATTTTAACGCGGTTCAAGTTCATTCCCTGAAAAAAGCGACTTCAGAGTGAGACCACTTTCACTGCTCTGTTACTCTTCTTATTATGGTGTGTGGTGGCCACTCACCAAATTACAGTTGTAAATAATAATTTACAGCCTTCCAGAGGGGAGAGAAGGAGAAAGAGAGGAGAGGGCAAAGACAGGACAGAAAGTACGGGCTATAAAAAGAGAGATATGATAAAGCGACAATGACAGAAGGTTTGAGATAATGTGTCACGCCGTCGCCAACGCTGTTCTCTCTGCGTTCACACCTGTCCGTCACCCGGCTATCAGTTCATGGTGGCTGTGCACCTGTAATCCTGTCCAAACTTATCACCAACACAAAACAAAATGTCACCACTGAGACCGAATGTCATCTACCTCCCCCTCACACACACACAAACACACACAGGTGTTGAGAACACAGAGTATCTTGATGTAGCTTCTTGGTAAATGGCACAGACATCACACTGCTCTGCTGTAATCTGAACACAAAGGCGTGAAGATCTGTGGTTTCCAGGATACATGCAACTTCTCTTTTAGTAAATATAAAAGACATTTTAAAGAGATCCTCAATATGGTATGAGAAGAAAAACAATAGGAATAAAATATGGAAATAAATCTTTGCATTGTTACTATATATTGCCCTGATATACACAATGTAATTATGTGGAACATTTCCCATTTTATTCTATCAGGAAAACAAATCACTGCAAGGTCTATTTCAGTAGCTGTTGTCTCAGCAGATGGAGTTTTCTCATTTGTCGTAGTAGATGTTAAAACCTCTATTGTCTGTGTCATGTGTAGGACTTCTCACCTAGTTTACTGTCTGTTGTCTGCTCTGTTTGTATTAATTATATTCTAAAGTTCTTGGAAGTATTTGTAATGCAGTGCTGTGTTTGGGTGATTCCCTAAATTTCCCTGGAACTTGAACTTACCTTTGTGTATGAAAGGTGCTTTATAAATAAAATGGCCTTGCCTTGCCGTAATGTGGTTGTAACTACAGCTGACAAAGTTAAAAAATAAGAGTTGAGATTTACACTAGAAAAGTCAAAGCATATAAGGTATAAACTGAGGGTCAGTTGCATCACAAGTTCTTAAACTAAAATGTGGAATCAACTAAAACAGTCATCAGCACAAAAACTATTTATAAAGTTTGATTATTTCTTCCTAAATATTTACACTTAGTACTGTACTGTCAGTTGTGACCATGTTTCTGAGAGGTCTGTGACTTTTAGACCATTGTACTGTTCATAGGGAACTGAACCAATTGACTAAGTTAACATTAGCTTTTTACATACAGCTCCTTTAGATAAGAGTAAAACATGATATTGTGGAATATGATCGTAATATCTGACCATAACTGACCCTGAGATTTTACATTGTCTTATTAAAGCCCATGTGAGTTGTGACTGTTACATAGCTAACATGAAGTTGAGATACGGGATATGTTTGTCACATCTGACCTGACACTTGATCACAACTTTTAAATCATGATGTAAACCTGATGTAAAAAGATTTTTAAATTATATTTCACAACATACACTAAAGTAGGGACTCTAAAGTTGACGATTGACCTAAAATCAGCCAAGTGTGCAAAACCAGATGTTTCCATCTCGCACTAAACTGCATAATATATACAGCTGCTCTAAAACACATTCTTTTCCATGGAGGCCTCCTGAATGTAAAGGTACAGTGGGTTTACAGAACTTGCAGTAAAGGTCACATACTTTCACATTTCTCTCTCCATCAAGAGTGAGTCATAATACTTAAAGGGACAGCACCCATTTACAAGTTGATATGGTTCTTGGTCTTATGAAATGTCTAACATACTTGGTCAAATACCCAGGTCTATAAAACAGCACTTTACCTGTATAAACAGCCTCACGTGACCTGTTTTGAGTGCTGTCTTTAAATGCTAATGCAGCCCTCCCCATGATTTTAAACATATAATTACATATTATATGATATAAATTATCAAATATGCATCCCATACTGTATCCCTTGTTGTCTGGGTTTAATTTTCCAATCCATAATGTCCCTCCATCACTACAAGCACAAAGCAGACAGAAGAGAGAAAGAGAGGGGTAACATCATTTACCACACATTGGTACAACAGCGGAGAAAGCAGAATGCGGCTGTTATACAGTCTATGGGACGCGAATCTCGTCCGTGTGAACAGCCGGCGGCTGCTGCTGAGAACGGCGCTGCGCTGCTGCGCGCCTTCGTCGTACAACCTGCCGCGAACTACTGCCCGAACTACTGTCCCGGCAGCTGAACACGGAGTCTTCTACACAGCTGGCAGTGGAGACAGGGGCCGAGCGCTGGCTGTTCGGGAGAGCATTTCCTGGTCAGCCTAGACTGTATATAAGGTCAGCCCGATTCTGCTTCTCCGCTTGTGTTGTACCCGTTAATGGTTGGTAGTGCGCTGAACACTAGTCTTCCACACGGGCTGTGTGGCACTCCAGCTCACGACGGGAGAGGCGTCGCCAGCAGCTGCCCTCCCAGCCCAGCAACAATGCCACTGGAGTGAATGGCTGACCAGCGGAAAATGTGTCCGTGAACAGCCGCATGGAGCGGGCCTCTGTAAACGATCAGGGCGGGGACGGGGGGCCAGACCATGTAGGAGACTTCAGTTCTGTTGACACATACCCAGAAGGCATAGTCGCCCTACGTTTTGACTAGAGGAATAACAAAAGTGTTTTCCCAAGTTTTGGTTGGTAGACATGCAGATACCCATTAACTTACACTAACAAGTGGATTTGCATGCTATGTCCCTTTAAGAATAACTGATGTAAACCATTGCAGGTGAAGGTACTGTATGCTGATAAATGAATGTAGATGTAATTTTTTCCAATAGCCTGGTTTATATTTGATTCCCAACACTTGATACTGCAATATACTGAAAAAAGTACAAGATATATGACACAACAACATAAAATTCATCCCAAAATTACATTCAAACATTCTGCTTTTAGGTTTTAATGTCCCTCTAGTTTTCTTATTGTTGCCTCAAATGTATCCAAAGGAACATTACTACTGTTTTCCGTCTACCGTAACCAGAAGAGGATTGGGTTGTGTTTTTATTTAGAGCACTTCATGTCACAGCAACAAGCATATTCTACTACTGACCAACCATTTCAGAAATGAGGGGATTATACAGTCGTCTAATGCCACCTGACATTTCATGCTTGGCTGGCTGGCCGGCTATCGTGTTTTCTGCCTGGGTTGAGACAGAGACAGAGAGAGAGCGGTCAGCTGTTCACTCTTTCTGGTTTAGAGGATGGATATAGCGACAAATGGAGGAATGCTGCAGGGATATAAGACTGAGGGGTGGAGTGATCGGGACAGCGGAGGAATGAAACTAAGTGGATGTGGGACAGACAACTCCCGAGAGGATTGGATACTCAGTGGCCCACTGCATGAAGTCATATTTCTGGGTATCAGGGCTGTGAGCCTGAACATACATAACTCAATAAGTCACTCCATTTTCAAGTCTCGCATTGGCTTTCAGAGTCTGTGCTGTGCAGGGCTGCAGGGTTGGTTATGTGGTGGTCTGAGAATCAATGGTGGGATCGATTTATCGCACACAGACTGATGGGAAATGGAGCAGCAGAGATGGTTGTAGCATTTTGCTGTTTTGCTGTGTGACAGTAACAGTTGTCACAGTAGTGTCGTGTCACCATTTACCCGTCTTATTGTAAATATGACACATAATTGCTGCGACGGAAAAGGCCTTGTATTGACACCGGTGCTTGCCGTGGCCTTCACACATTCTCACACACACACACACACACACACACACACACACACACACACACACACACACACACACACACACACACACACACACACACACACACACACACACACACACACACACACCAATAAATGGCATGACATCGCTGCCAATGTGAGAGGCATTTAAACCCATATCAGATTAATTTAAGAGGGAGGAGGATAAGTAGCTTGGAGAGGGCGGGTATTGAGGGGGGGGGGACAGGACAAGTTGTTTCATCAGATTGTGTGAATGTGTGTGTGCACGTGCCAGTGAGTGGTGTGAAGATCACAGTGGAAATTTGGGAAGGGGGGGATAAAACTTGATCTGTCTTGGATTAACAACAGTGAGGAAGGTTTGTCAAATAAATCCCACAGATGAGAGGAGGCACTGGGAGAATGAGCAGGAGGGTTGAATTACTGATTTACCTAATATTCAATTATGACACCAGTTTTCAAACCCCTCCTGTCTCAACTAATTCATTCACACACACACAATTATCCTTCCTCCTCCTCCTTCCTCTTCCTCCTTCTTCCACTTTCCAGATAGCCACCCTCCCCCTCCTCCTCTTCCTCCCCACCACCCCCCTCCTCAATTCCTGCAGACGCGTACCGGCCCGTATCCACCCTGTGGATGCCCGCTGCCTCCCCGACCACGGCGCACTGGAGAGCAGCGACAGGGAGCCTTCCCTCCCGGGCAGCATGGTGTTGCTGCTGGAGGCCAACACGGTCTTATATATATACCCTCGGTTGACAGATTGGCTTTAATCCGAGAGCAAGCCTTATGGATGCAAAAGCCCGTGTCAGCTCTCGTTTGGCCAATTTATCTGCGGCTCTGCTCTGAATTCGTTCACCGAGCGAGCTGGCACCACAGGCCCCCTGCGCTCTGCAGGGATAATAAAATAACAATAATCGATATATGGATGACCACGCAATGACACAGGCCTATTCCTTGTGTGTGGGGGGGACACTCAGGTAATGGTTCAAGTCGAGAGAAGCAAAGCAACACCTGCCCCAACCGAACCCGATGTGGATCAGTGAAAAGAGAAACACAGCAGTTTATACAGGTCGTGCACGGGTGCAAATCCAAGCGCTGCATCAAACGCTTAATCTGTCATTCATGTTTAGCTGAAAACCGGTGACACATTTTCCGCCGTGGCTTACCTCCGTGAAGAACGCGTCCATCCTTCCCTACACTCCTCCCAGACGACGCGCGCCCGGCCCCGCAGAGCGCAGACACCGGCTCCGGTTACGTGTGCGCAAATCTCGCCGACGGAAAGGGCGAGCGTGCCTGTCGAGATGGGGGGGAAGGTAGCGCTGCCTCCTCCGTGTTGGTGTTTCCCATTCACCGGGCGTTTGTCTTCATCTCCGGGATATGCTCAATATGCTCACACACACACACACACACACGGACACGCACCTCAGTAGCGTTGGCTCTATGCGCAAAGGAGACGCCACATGAGGAGAATCCAAGGAGGCTGTGATGAAGTATTGAAAAACGTCCACGCCAGGGAGCCGCTGCAGGAGTGTCTAATTGAAGCGGCCCAGGTCCTGCCTCCTTTCAGCGTTCAAGTGTGTGTGTGCATGTGTGTGTGTGTGTGTGTGTGTGTGTGTGGATGTGAGTGTGGTGCGTGGGGTTGAGAGAGAGGACCAGTCCGGGGGCAGAGTGAGCTCGACGCTCTCCACCTCACGCACCAACGGGGCGGTGCAGACTCAGCCTCCTTCAAACACACACACACACACATCCAGCTCATGCATACACACACATGCACACATACAGTACAAGGTGGTGCATTCTGAAGCTTGACTGCAGGTTGAGGGCTGATGTGCACATCTGGATTCTTATTTTTATCTCCAGTCACAAGTGGGATCAGGGAGCCTGTTATGTTTTGGGGGGGAAAACTGAAGAGATGAAAGAGCATCTGTCCCACTTGGCCCAATTACAGGTGTTGATCCTGAAATGATCCAGACAGCAACTCCAGCCTCAGCTTTTATATATGATTGTTTTTTCTTTCCAAAAGAAGGAAAAGCGAGGATTTATACAACAAGAAATAAAGAGTGTAAGACCAGTATCGCTCCGCTTGACAATTTCAGGAAAAACAGCTGCTTTTACTGAGGCGGGTGTAGCTTTCTGTCTTTCATTCCTGTATACTGTACATAATCAAAAACCCAAAGCCAGTGGTTTATAGGATGGTGTGTGGGTTGGTTGTTTGGTTGGTAGGTTGGATGGTGTGTGGGTTGGTTGTTTGGTTGGTTGGTAGGTGGGTTGGTTGGTGTGTGGGTGGGTTGTTTGGAGCTTTTTGACATTTCACTGATTTACAAGGAATTTACCTATTCAAGGGACTGGCATATACAAGTGTTTGCAGTTTGGTGCAGATCCAAATAAAAATATCATATGTATGGTATAGTAACAAATCGGGCTGCAAACCTGTATCTACCTTCAGTAGATAATCTCCAATTATTGTATCTTCAATAGTTTTAGAACTATGTCCAAACAATATGACAGAGTTGGTGCTGAACTGCAGAACAGATTGTTTTAACTTTATTAATGACTATGAATTACTTGACTTTACTAATGACCCAAAGGGTTTTCTCATTCTTTGCTTAAAGGTGATCTGAAGCAATGGTGACAGATTCACAAACCCATAACAAAGCTACTAGTTTAAACTTCCAAAAAGTGCTACTGCTTTTTCACACCTACTTTGGATGTGTAGAGATTATTGTTGAAAGATGAATTTTAGAGTTGATATGAATACATAACAACGTTGAGGAAGAAATCCCCCAGCACTCATTGACAGGATGTCTAAATTAGCCATGAGGCAAGAGCTGTCAGCACCATTCACTCTCATGCCAAAACCAGACCACAAAGAGACAGAGCGAGGGGGAGAGTTAATATGTCTGTATGATCTTTCCTAAAAAGCCTCCCCCTCGATTCATTAGGAGGAGGAGGCTTGGTTACAGGGTAAGTCAGAGCCTGTGTGGGGTGAAAAATGATATCTCACAACACACTCACATATACATGGGACCAGAGCAGAACGACAGGGGGTAAAAAACACTCCCAAATCATAGAGGATAACACAGTGTCCCCAGTGACACATGCTTGTATGAATGGAATATATAGACAGCTGGTTTATGTGATGTGGACCGTGTGAGGTTCTATTCTCCTCTTCAGAAGACCAGGCAGCAGGGGCCAGGTGCAGCTATCAGCAGCCCAGCAGGCTGAGGCCTCTCTGGGGTAAAGTATTGTGAAGCTCAGGCTGCTCCCTCTGGAGCCCTGGAGGTATAGAGGGGGGCCTCCTAGATGCATGCGTGGACGTATTATTTAGCGTTGCCCTCCATCTTCATCAGGGAGACAGTCCAAAGGCTAGACCCAACAACGGGGGCCCCACTTTTTGTTGAAAGTGTGTGTGTCAGCAGGGGTGACGGGCGCACACACGTGCACATACACAAACAGTCAGGAAATGAGACCTGATCTTTATAATCTTTAATATGAATGGACCCTAAGGGAAGAGAGAACTTGCGGGATGAACCTGAGACTTCAGCAGGACTGCACACACTCATGTTCACTGTAACCTGAAGGAGAGATTCTCTGTTCTTACAGTGAAGTGGCCACAAGAATAATAGTCCTGATAGAAAAGCCTTTGTTCAGTTTCTTTACATCCAATCCCACCTCTGAATCCATTTCATATGATCATGTGGCATCTACTTACTATTATATGAAAACCCATGTAGACACGGGGAAAACATGCAAACTCCACATTCATCCACACAATTCTCCTACAACCTATTTGCTGTGAGGTGACAGTACTGCACCCCAGTGGCACCTCATTACAACCAGAAAGATCAAAATGAAGAATCAAAGAAAAAATCTGATATTATTACAGAATTACATTATATATTAGTTCTTTAATCTGTAAATCTGTTTATGACCAAGCCTCAAAAAAGGATTACAAGTCTTTGAGTCTTTAATTACACAGGATGTTGAATAACTGACAATGTTATTTTGTTGTGATGTGGTCAGGTTCCTCAACCTGTTTGTTGACAGAGGACTCTCTGTTTGATTATCTGCCTGCAGCGCTGCTTACAAATCATAATTGACTTATGTGATCTCTGTTGTTTTCCGAGAAGTTTAAATTTTAATGAAGTCCTGCTCTGAAGGACAAAAGTTTGAGGTCGATGTGCTGATTGTGGAAGATTTTGAATAGACCAGGTATTTACTGTAAGTTTTCACTGAAAGCTGTAAAAAGTTATTTGATGTGGTAATTAGTCGATCAACTGAAAATCCATCCTCTATTAATGATTGATCATCATTTAGGTGATTTACCAGGCAATTGTTTGGTTGTACCTTTTTAAATACGAGGATTTGCTGCTTTTCTCAGTTTTATATCATCATAAACTGTATATATTTGGGTTTGAGGCTGTTGGTTTGACCGATCCTTATAGTAAACAATCAATATAAAAATCTTTGTCAAAGCCCAGGTAGTAAGGTACGCTAACACAAAGAAATGCTTTATTGATTTTTCAAAATATAACTTTGTGCTAGACGTCCTGTTGTAGCTCATACTGTCTGCACTAACCCCCTCCTGACCAGTACTCCAGGGTGCGTAAAACAAACGGCCTGGACATAATTTTTGATCTGGGTCTGCATGAAAGTCAATAGACCAAATGCAACAGCCACAGATTTGCACAGAAATGTCCTGGGAGTGCAGAGGCGAGGATGGGTAGGAGGGTTGGGGGTGGGGAGGAGGCTGCAGCTCGTAATTACATGGCTAAAAGCCATCGACCCAAAGGGCATCTCATCTAACATGCACATGTATACAGGAACACACAGATTCAGGGAGAGCCCCACACACATACATTGAAATACACAGACATTAAAAGTCTGGGCTATTAAATTGTCATTACCATGGTAACACCAGGACTGAGTGACCCTCAGCGGTCGAGAGAGGGATGGATGTTGTCCCCTGCAGGTCAGGAGCAGAACTCTGCTTACTCATCTGATCACAGTGCTTCTCCTTCATGTCTCCCTCTCCTATTTCTGTTACTCTGCATACACTGAGTGTGTGCGAGTGTGTGTGTGTGTAAATCAGAGACGAGTGTGTGTTGTGGACAGGTCATCAATAGGTCCTCTGGTCCTGTGGGTGAAAACGCAGACAGATTACTGAAGAGCTCAGACCCGAGCTCACCCATCCATGATGCTGAGTCTTCGTTAATGTTGGAGCACGCTGACTAACAAGTCTAACATGCAGTTAATCACAAGCATATCATTTCATCCAAATTGGTGTGTATGTGTGTGTGTATGCGTGCACATGTCATATGTTGCATGTGCTAATAGGCATCACTCACAGGGTCACAGCCAATCAGCTTTACGAGCGCAGCATCCATAAATCTCTCTACATTTATTACCCCTCTTTCTCTTTAGGTCGCTCCTCTCCTGTGACCTTACTGTTTCACTGCAGACACATCTGTTTATGGCCGTCTGAGAGGACACGCTGAATCAAAGAGGCGCAGAGAAAACGCTGTGTGAAATGCCCTCATTGATCATCAACCTTCCTTTGTACTGGTTTACTGGTAAAATGGGACAATCCAAAACAAGGCCTGAGGGTCAAATTCGGCTCTGAACAAGCGCTCTTTTTTTCTAAACGGTCACAGAGAAACAAAGATGCATTGTTTAGACCAATTTGCTGCAAGTTTTAGCGTGAAATCTATAACCTATAAATGTTATAATGTTGTAAAGCAATCATATAAATAAATCACCTCAGAATTCTTTGAAATAAAGCTTCTTGTTACATCCTCTCATCTTTTTTATATTAGATTTATTCATTCCCTGAAAAAATGCACTCTTTTGAGATGACAAGAAGTAGCTGTTATTACAATAACTGCAGAGGCTTTATTAAAAGCTCATTTTCATTTGTCTAAATTATGTTTTATGCGACTTACAATGACGCACTCACACACAGTAACACTTGAGAAAATCCAATACTGAGCAGATGAGGTTACTTAGTGTCTCTAATTTAATGCATGTTGAATTACACGTCATATGAAACTTCTGCGGGCAAATACTGTCCACAGCAGAAGGATTTCAACAGCAGTCACTCACATAGTCAGATGTAAATCTACTCAAATTAATTGAAAACCATGTTTACGTGCACCACCACTTCCGCCAGCAGCTGGTTAGCTTAGCTTAGCTTAAAGACTGAAAATAGGGGGAAAACAGCTTTACTCTGTCCAAAGGTAACTAAATCTGCCTCCCTGTTTTTCTTGCTGACTCCTTCTGATTTGTGCAAAGATCTACTGGCCTCTAGCTGTAGCTTCATATTTACTGTAGCCTACAGATGTGAGAGTGGTATCAACCCTCATTTCCCAAAATATCAAACTATTCCTTTAAAGTAACCCGCTGAAGCTAATATTGGGTGTTTCCATTGCTTTGTCCACTCGCTGTTCCTTCAGCTGGTCTCTATGCATCTTCACACACCACCGTCTTTCATCTGTATTGATTGTTACCACTTTGCTGATATTGACCAATAACCTCTCTGTCTGGTGAGCGGGTCTGAAGGGCGTTTGCATGTCTGGATGTTGAAGCTGCATAATATTAATGTATTTTAAAAAAGAAGAGCGACAGAGTTAAGTGTGGACAGAGGAAGGACAAAAAGACAAAGGGAGCGAGACAAAGACTGTGCAAAGATACATTCTGAACTGCAGATACGTAAATAAAATCATAAATATTATATATAAATATATATTTGTCGTACAAATGTAACAAAGAAGGTAAAGAGTTCAGGTGAAAATGTAAAATTAAAGAAAGAAGAGCTACAGTGGTGCATGTGGGGTACGATCCATGTCGTCTGGTGTCAGAGTTCACTCCCTGAGGACCATGATGCTGAGCAACACACTGATTCATGGATTCATGTCTTGTGCACAGCGAACACACACTCTCAGAGAGTGACATGCATGATGTCACCTGATCTGTATGACTCATGCAACACACACGGTTTTGGGATTCAAAATGAAATCACATTTAGGAGAATAAAGAAGAACTGAAGAAGGTCATGTTGGAGAGAACTTACTGACCAGGCCTCTTTTTAAATGGAACAAATGGACTGTACGTGTTCAGGTTGTAATTACTACCAGCACACCATGGAGTATATGTATGATGCTGATACATCCACTACTTTTAAAAAACCATTAGGCCAAATGTGCCATGTCAGCAACTTATGAATGAATGTTTGACCTCCCCCCCTCCACCTGCACTACACAGATGTATGCGTTTTCCCGATTGCACTTTTTTATTTTTTTACGTTAAATGTCATAAGTCTTATTATATCTTTCTCTGAGTCATACGAGACAAACTCGCCCCTCTTCTTCCCCTTCATCGTTAGAAGATGAAAGCAGAGATCATAGATCTCTTTGTTCAGGTTGTTTCTTTTTCGCTTATGTAACACACACTCACGCTCACTCACATGCACACAAAAACAATCTAACCTATAATAGTCATATATCTCCACTTGAATCAAACACGGACAGGGAATTGATATCACAGTGTTGCACACTCTGTGTGGGCCTGTGTGTGTGTGTGTGAATCAGTTGTTAGGTGCAGCGTCCTTTTGCTTCTTCCTCCTCCGCTTTTTCTTCTTCTTTTTGGGCGTCTCCTCAAACGCATCAGTCTCCAAAGGATCAGGGAGGGACTCTCGCTGTTTGTTTAGGACAGTTTTATCTGCAGGTTTGTCCTCAGGCTGCCATGTTTCTTCGTCCCTGTCGCTATAGGGGTTTCTTTCTTCTAGGGGTTGCAGTTTGGCCAACTTTTCGTTGGCCTCATCCAGCGCTTGGCAAAGCTGGAGTCTCCACTCTCGTTGCTGGCGACCGCGGGCCCTCTCCTTGCCCAACAGATGTTCAAGATATTTGACATCTCGTTGAAATGCCCGGCAATCCCTGCAGTTGTCCTGAGCGTTGACCTGTCCAGTGGTTCTTCTGTTGTAGGCCATGGTGATCAGTTTGAATCAGGAGCAATCTTATTGTTCAGCTGTTTGTTGCTGGTTGCATACATCCTCCTCACAATGGTAAGCCACAAGATGATCAGTAGGAAATTATGTTAGTAAGGAGGTGCAGTCTTATAGGTGTAAAATGTCCTTTAATGTCCAAGATCAAAGCCGTTTCATCAAAGCCTATTTTACTGACAGTACTATACTGTACTGTATAGTTACAATGTCTTCAGAAACAATTCTGTAGTTTGTTTGATGTTTTTATCTGTGTGTGTGTGTGTGTGTGTGTGTGTGTGTGTGTGTGTGTGTGTGTGTGTGTGTGTGTGTGTGTGTGTGTGTGTGTGTGTGTGTGTGTGTGTGTGTGTGTAGATTTCATATGTGGGGTTTACATGGGTGCATGCACGGGAAAGGATTTGATCTAATTAAGTTGCTCTAGAGAGATATGACTTCATCCTGTTTCCCTTTTCCCTACCCCCACCCAGAGCACCCCCACCTGACACGCCCCACTTCCCCACCCTGCTAACCCCATGCACCACCCATGGGCTGCATGGCAGCATGACAGCATGTCTTTGGAACAAATTAGCTGTCAATGCAGCCCTCTAATTCCCGACAGACAGTGGGGTAATTTAATCATCCGGCTATAGCCTGCAGCAGAGCACACATGCTTAGAGACATACACACACACACATACACACATCGGCCAGTTTTAGAAGTGGAATAAAATTAAACTACCTTATTTTTTATTTATCTTTAAAATTTTATGTCAATGCTACATGTAGCCTATAGGAACTTAATCAGTAAGTAAATGCTGAGATAATCTATTTAAGACTCCTTTTGTTTGTATTACATCTGATGGGATCAGCAAAAAGGTTAAACATGTTTTCAGGACAGAAAAATTTGGAATTTCTTTAAACCATCTGCAACATCTGCATTTAACTTTTTTAAATTATGTTTTACTTAGTTATTTTCCTGTACATATACAAATTTAAGTAATCAGACATCAAACATGACCCATCAATTTAGTGTAGAGGCACAGAGAGACTCTGACTTACAGTTAACAGCTTTGAATCATACAGTGTGTTGTTTCAACATCTCGGTTCCTGTGCAGTGCGCTGGGTGGTGACAGACTCTTTCTCCTGGATTAAGTTGAATGAAGCCTAATCCTAATCAGAACAGATTAAATTACGCAGATCACTATAATAACTGGATTACACGGACTCCCCCCTGACTCAAGACACCACTGCCCTTTTTAAATGTACACAAACAAATACACATACTGTCAGGCATGCATGGTTAAATAATTTGTTCTTTATTGCATATGTGTACGGGAGAGGTTAAAATGTATTAGATGAATGAAGAACCGGTAGAACTGTCAGATAATAAACAGTAATATGACAGTGTTTGTATATTCGTGAGTGTGTTTATGTTTGTGTTACTGTTGTGTTGCTCTATAACCATGTCTGGAAGTGAAAGTAATAATTAAATCCCAATAATTTGATTCTCGCTGGAGAGACTGGTTAATGAAATCCTCATCATTAAGTCAAATACACAAAGGTATACACGCACACACACATGCACATTGACACACATATAGCCCACACACAGTGATGTGTTAACAGTGTAACTACTGCATTGACACAGTGAACAAAAGCCCAGCTGTCATTCCAGAGGCTTAACAATCATATATGAATATTCATCACAGCAGAGAGCGACAGAAGATGAGCTTGGCTTTGCAGAGCATCATGTTTATACTACTACTGAATTCAACTACTGAACGCTCATCAAAATCTAATTCATACAATCTTATGTGCAAAAAAAGAACATTCCACATATACTGTATAAAGAGTCTGACATGAGTGTTTTACTTTAGGATTCAATCATTTCCTCATTATTTGTTAATTTACTTGGTGATTTGCAAGGAGAGAAGAATACAGTTTCGACTGAGATAGAGAAAATAGGATTTCCTCAAAGAACAGCTACATTTAAGCCCAGGTAAATATTAATTAATAGTTCACATTGTTATGAATGAACCACAGTCTCACTTTGTCCTGTAATTAATAAGAAATTTGCTTGCTATTTTTTTAGAAAACTTCTTGAGGAAACAATTTGTAAAACTGAAATAAAGTGTTACCCTCGATACCTGCATGAAGTATAATTCATCTGCATTTGTTCATGTTGTACATTAAAAGTGTCTCTTTAGGGAGGTGTTGCCTAATGTCATTTTCTGTCGTAAAGCAAAGTAAACAATGAGGTTGTACAAAAATCTGACTTCAAAAAAACTATAAACTTTACTATACACAATGTGGAAAGCTGCCTTCAGTTTCATCATAACAAATGTATAATACAATACGTAGTACATATTGCAATACATTGTCTTAGCAAACGCGTTTTCCCAATAAACTGTCAAGTGTACATACATATTATATGTTATATTCACTAAATGACACCATTACACCATTACACTGTATCAATATTAAACCATTCTGAAACTCTGCCAATAAGTAGTGCTCTCAAAACTTTTCTGTCCATCGGATTGTTTTCTATCGCACTCCTGTTTTTATTTAGGCCATATTATTTACTAAACTAACTCAAACACATTAAATATAATGTTATTACCACTCATAAATCCAAACTCCAGGTTACATTTGTAAAGCCTTGTTTGTTATATTCACGTGTTGAGAGGGAGCCTACTTAGTTTGACTATCTCCTCACTGCTACACCACTGAGTAATAGGGGATATATCAGGGATTATCATTTATGTGATCGTATATAGTATTATTTTTATTATTGTTATATATAAGTTTCTTTCATTAATCGACCAAACAAAACAATTTAAATGCAAACACAAGATCTCAATTCTTGAATGAAAAGGAGCAGAAAGAAGAATCTTATATAATCTTTGTTTATTATTATTACTAATACTAATACTTTATTCAGAAATATTGAACATAGTATTGTACTCAACAACAACTATTACGACAATAACAACAACAACAATTATTATTATTATATTAATAATAATAGTAGTTGTAGTAGTAGTAGTGGTCGTGCTTCTGAAAACGACCAGACGATGGTAGTAAAGACCAGTTGAACAGAAACAGAGTCGGGGGTGAGGAGCCATCATGGAGGATCATTACAGAGCGTGTTATTGACAACCGGAGAGCCCGCCCCTCTTCGAACACGATTGGCTGCCGAGCTCGCGGTTGGAGAACCCCCTCCTCTGATTGGACGGCAGGCGCTGACACTCAGCCGCGGCAGACGCCTCGCTGCTGTGTGGAAACTGAAACTGAGAAACAACCGGAGACTGTTTTTTAACAACACGGACACCAGAAGAGGAACCATCGCGCCTGGGGGGGATCTGACTGTGACACGGCCGGGGAGCAGGTGAGACTCGCGGTGACAGGTCCCCCACATGAGGCGGGACGGGGGTGGTTGTTTCGGGGAGGTGACATGTTTTTATCTCGTGCGAGGAAGACGGGCCTCTGCTGTCAAAGCTCCACAACAACACCTGAACCCGCGGCTCGCTGCTGCTTGTTACTGTTTCCACTCACCAGCCATTTCCCCCCCGTGTGGACTCAGCCTTGTGTTGTCCCTGCCGAGGGGAAATCGACTGTGTTCGCTCTAAAAGACATGTCTGTCTCTTCCTCCTTCTTTACAGCTGGGCATGTTGAGGAAACACAAGAGCTGGGCGGGACGGGCTGTTCTGCAATGGAGGTAATAAAATGTCTTCAGCTGACACAAGCTATATCATGTATTTCCTTTGAGAGGTGAACCTGTGTAGAACACGAGCTAATTCTCATCTGGAGCGGCAGTGTCATGTTCCCATGCCACAGGAACCGCCCCTTTCCTCTTACACAACATGATAGTGTTGTTACTTCTCAATAAGACAACATTTGCATGTTCAGATATTATGGTGCCATCTTGACAGTTTCTCTTTGCACTTCATTGCTTCCCAGGTGCCATTATTTGTACTTTTTCAGTTGTATTCTGTAGCATGTTACTATGGTTTCGTTTTAGCTTAGTTTCTATATGACTGACCAGAGCAGCTGTAATATCCAGGTGTTATAGTAAAGTCAAAGTAAACTGTCAATTCTGCTAATGTACAGGACATCGATGGGATTGAAATGCCGTTTCTCTCTGATCCCCGATGTAAACATTTAAGTAGACAGAACATAAAGGTACACAAAAATATGCAACAAGCAACACAATAAGTACTCAAAACATAGTCCACAGTACAACATAGTATGCAGTCATAAGGTACACAGTGGATAGGATGTGAGTAGTGCTTATTTTAAAAGATAGTTACAGATTCTGACCACACACCCCTACCCACTCAGACAAATGTTGCACACACGCACGTGTCTGTATTAGGGCAACCTACAACCACACAGCATTTGAAATTGTGGTTTGTTGATTTGACATTTAGCTTATACAGTTACATAAATGTACATCAAAAGTAGTACAGAGCCACATATGACCACATAAAACTGCAGAGAGAAACAAGAATGGCGAGAGCATACCTCTGCAAAGGTCCAGCCAACCTGCACGAAATTACACACACGTGTACATATCTGTACTCACAATATGACATTTGTTTTTCCATCAACATCCATGAATTATCCCATTGGCACCAGGGACCTGGACATGTGGCCATTTTGCCCATGTGATAATCTGTCATTGTTACAGGCACATTTCTATAAAGAAATTGACCTTGCAGTTAGGACATATTTCTATAGACACATGTATTATACTACCCCTGTGAAGCCTGTGCAGCATGAGGAGGCTTCAATATTGAAGAAAGGAAAATGCACTTTAACCAGGTCTACTTTTGAACCTTCTTATCTTCCCCTGCTTTTCCCTCTTGTCCAGGCTGTAGCAGTGGGTTCGGCTACTTGGTGAAACTGAAGCGGCTGTCACTATGGCACACTTTGACACAGAGTACCAGCGGCTGGAGGCTTCCTACAGCGACTCTCCCCCTGGAGAGGAGAACCTGCTGATGCATGTGCCCGAAGGAGGCAAATGTATGACAACACACACACACACACACACAGAGAATACAAATTGATAATGAATTTATCGCATAGAGAATCACATTCTTCTCTTCTTTTGCAGCCCAGTGGCACCACATAGAAAATCTGGACCTGTTTTTTCAGAGAATATCCTTGAAAATTGTTTTGGCAAATATTCTTTTTATTCTGTGAATTGTTCTTTCCTTTCCTTAACATTCTGTACGTCTATAATCTGCATCAGAAGAACGGATTCACCTGTATGCTGCTGGGAGAGATTTTTGAGCTGGTGTACGTATACTGTCTTTCTTAAATTTCGTTTTTCAGACTAGTAAATGACGTCTATGGATTGTAATGTGCCTTATATCCATGTTTTCATGTTTCCTATTTCTTCCCATCCTTCCTCTCTCCCTCCTCCTCCTCCTTTTTTCCCCCATGCAGTCAATTGCTGTTTGTGGTCGGCTTCACCATATTTCTAGCTAACTGTGTAGATTATGACATCCTCTTTGCCAACAAGTTCGTAAATCACACGGATTCATCTAAAGTTACCTTGCCAGATGCCTTCCTTCCAGTAAACGTCTGCAGTGCTCGGTGAGTATTCACATTCACCCCCATTGTTTCTTACTTACTAATCATGTAGTCCTACCATTTGTGTGACAGAACATAACTCAAAAGATGTGATGCTTGTGATTAAATTATGAGAATAGGAAGAATGCAACCTTAGCACCTACAACATTTTTAAGTCCACGCACTTCTTAGACGTGACATTCGCTAATAGCTAATATATCACTTTTGACATCCCCTCTGTCACTGATAAAGCAGAAATGTGTTAGCAGTGAAGTTGTTTACCCAGACAGACCAAAATGCTGCTGAATACGTTTCTGTACATTTGCATTTACTGATAAAAGTTATTATTTTTTGTCCTCTAGTATCCAAGACAATGTGTTTGTGATCTTTTTGCTGATAATCTCTGGGGTGTTCTGGCTACATCGGCTCGTCAAGTTCATCTACAATGTCTGCTGTTACTGGGAGATCCGATCCTTCTACATCAATGCCCTCAAGATGACCATGGTGAGTCAGACAAATACTGTCATGTGATTTGTTCTGTTCACATTAAATGGATCCCGCAAGATTTATTATAGTCTCAGATGATAATGTTTTGTATCATGTAGCCTTCACCGAGCCTTTTCTTCTCAGTCAGAGCTTCCTTATGCAACATGGCAGGAGGTTCAGGCTAGGATAGTGGAGATCCAGAAAGAACACCAGATCTGCATCCACAAAAAGGAACTGTCCGAGCTCGACATCTACCACCGCATCCTCCGCTTTAAAAACTACATGGTGTGTTTATTTGTGATGAAATCTAAATAACACAGTTCAAAACTATTCATTTTTTAACACATCTGCATCTATTTATAAGATAAACATTGTGACCTCAAACCAAAGCTGTCTTCCTGCTCTTCTCCAGGTTGCCATGGTGAATAAGTCACTCCTTCCTGTTCGTTTTCGACTTCCTGGACTTGGGGACAGTGTTTTCTACACTCGGGGGCTCAAGTACAATTTTGAGCTAATCTTCTTCTGGGGACCAGGTGTGTGTATGGTCACTGTGATTCATTATATTTGTACGGTATGTATCTACTTTTGATTTTCGTCTATTTTACATGCATGCATTCAAATATTTGTTTCTTTTTTTGTTTCTCTGTAGGCTCTCTGTTTGAGAATGAGTGGAGCCTAAAACCAGAATATAAGAGAGGAGGCAACAGGCTGGAGCTGGCTGACAGGCTCGCGTCTCGCATCCTATGGATTGGCATTGCCAATCTGCTGCTGTGTCCGGTCATTCTGGTGTGGCAGATTCTCTACGCCTTCTTTAGTTACACTGAGGTAAAGGCTCCAGATCAAGATACTTACTCCAAAGACCTTATTTTTTTAAATAGTGCTCTAGACAATAGTTTGTTGTGTGTCCCTTTATGTAGGTGATCAAGCGAGAGCCTGGTTCTCTGGGAGCGAGATGCTGGTCTCTCTACGGTCGCTGTTACCTGCGTCACTTCAATGAGCTGGACCACGAGCTCATGTCACGCCTCAGCAAAGGTTACAAGGTTGGTGGACTAGCTCATCTTTTTAATAAATGCAGAGAATCCCTCTGTACATGGAAGTTCAGAAAATCCCATGACACACTGGTACTTCTCATCCATGCTCATAGTGTTAATCATTAATTTTGTTTCCTCCTTTTCCTCTTCCTCTTTCCATTCCCTCCAGGCTGCGTCCAAGTACATGAACTGTTTCCTTTCACCACTGCTGACGGTGGTTGCCAAAAATATAGCGTTCTTTGCTGGGTCTCTCCTGGCGGTTCTCATCGCCCTGACCATCTATGATGAGGATGTTCTCGCAGTAGAACATGTTCTGTCGTCAATCACTCTGCTGGGAGTGTGTATCACAGTCTGCAGGTCAGGATGAGTGTCATCCTGTTAATCTGTCTGCTCGTCTCATCTATTTAAATGCACACAGTTGATTTAAGGAAAGGAGGGAGAAAAGATTATAGTAGCACAGCCTACATCAGCTAATCAGTAAAACTTAATACACAACTGACACTTAACTAGTTAATCACTCCTCCCTTTTGAAGTATTACCTTCATCACTGTAAAACAAATATCAAACTTAATTAAAAACATATACAACATGGATAAGGGACAAATCTCCAACTAGAAAATTAGCGTATGTTATCCCTTAGCCATTCCTTTATTGCACTTTTAAAGCTACCCAGATTTATAATCTCTTTAATGCTCTTGGGCAGTTTACTGAAAATGGGAATAAGAGGGTTTCCTCTCTTAAGTAGCTTCTGACTACTTAATATCTGTGTTAGCTCTGAATTTAATTCTTAAATATCGGGGAGTTCTACTAACAGATGGTGCAGCTCTGTTTCTTACTTAAAACCATTCAAGGCTCACAGAATTTCTTAGATTCTGACATATATGGTTTATTTTTTAATTCTAGACCTATATTTATCTAATACATTTTAAAGGTAGAAAAGTCTTTTGCTTTGATTTTTGATTTTAAACCAAGGAATCAGTTTATTTGCCTTGTATGGAGTGTTTTGTGAGGGCAGTGAAAGCCAGTATCCAATATACTTCAACTAGCATTGCAAGATTTAAGTTCTAATTCTCCACCATCTCTCTTTCTTCAGGTCATTTATTCCTGATAAGCACATGGTGTTTTGTCCTGAGCAGCTGCTGCGGGTTATTTTGGCTCATATCCACTACATGCCCGACCACTGGCAGGGCAACGCACATAGATATGAGACCCGTGACCAGTTCTCCCAGCTCTTCCAGTACAAAGCAGTGAGTACAAATACTGATTAGGGAAAGAGGCCGAGACTCAGAATAGCCACATTTCAATTCACTTGAAAATGTCAACACTTGCAAAATATCGACAAATCCTCTCAGAGCATGAATTCCTATGTCACTTTCAATGCAATTGCAGTAATCTTGAGAAGTACACACAGATTCATTTTCTAATAGCAAACTTTACTTTCACATTATTATATGCATTCATACAGTGTCATAAACCAGACCATTAAAAACCACTGATTTCTGCTGTCGGTATATGCTGTCCACTGAAGAAATTTAGAGTTTCAGTATGAAGTACCTTGTTGGTACTTGTTAGGAGAGTGGATTTACTCTACAATCCCAAATTTTCATATCTGATGGCACCTTAAAACTTTAAATCTGTAAATCACAATAGTTCTTCAACATTTCAGTTAAAATGAATAAATAATATTATTTTTGTTAGAATCAAATATTCAGGTTAGTTTTTGTAAAACTTTGCGCAATCCCAATACCTGACAGTTACATCAATGTTGTCCAGGTCTTTATTCTAGAGGAGTTGCTCAGTCCAGTGGTGACTCCCATCATCCTGATCTTCTGTCTGAGGAGAAAGTCTCTGGAGATCATTGATTTCTTCAGGAACTTTACAGTGGAGGTGATCGGGGTGGGTGACACCTGCTCCTTTGCCCAGATGGACATCAGGCAGCATGGACACCCTGCGGTAAGGGACCAACACATCATGTGCAGTCATACACTCATGTAGACACAATTGTAGACACATTTAACATACTTGCATATAAACTGATTGGCATGCATTACATTCATTAATTCAAAAGTAAAATAATGAGTATGTCTTAAAACTTTACTCCCTCTTTAGTGGATGTCAGCAGGGAAGACAGAGGCGTCTATCTACCAACAGGCGGAGGATGGAAAAACAGAGTTATCTCTGATGCACTTTGCCATTACCAACCCTCAGTGGCAGCCTCCTCAAGAAACGACACACTTCATCAGCCAGTTGAAAGAAAGAGTTCACAGAGAGGCCACCGGGATTCCTGGAGACACTCATCCACTCTCAATGTCCGAGTCTGAGGTATGGAGACAAGCTAACAGTCATGTTCTCAATCACAGTGATCCGAGGTTAAGTTTCCTGACATCTTCAGAGGTAAAATTAGATTTACTCTGTTCTCTCCCACCCTGTCTCTGCATCTCTCAAATTAAATGTGCTTTACTGGCATAGAAGTTTTAACAATAAAATAATATAGCCAATTGTATGGAAATACAATTTTGCCAAGTACACAAAAATGTCTTCTCAAATTTTGATGTCATTTACCTCATTGACATATGAAATTACATAACAGAATTTCTTAAAGTAAACAATCCTTAATTCTTTGAATGGTTTACATTTCAGGAGGAAGTGCATCTCTGTCTCAACGTCTTGCTATATATCTCTCTCTCTCTCTTATAGCCGAGGAGCCTCGTTGCAAACCTCTTGGCAGGTCCCTCCACGCTGGGCTCTATTCATTTTGGCAGGGATAGCTATTTAGCCAATCATGCAGCTGGTGTAAGCGACGGAGCATCTGCCTTGCGCTCTCTTTCCCCAATCAGCAGCAGTCTGCACCTCAGAGGAAGTTTGAGTGCCTCTCACCAAACTGCAGGCTGCCACACGTCAGCCATGAGCAAGGCAATGGCAGGCTCGGGGTAAGAAACTAATACTTCTAAAATATGCCTCAACTCAAAACATAGTCACTTAGCTGCTGTCTTCCCTGTTCTCATCCCCAGTTCTTCCTCTTTGTATCATAATTGTCTTCACATTTGTTCCCTCTCCTCCTGTAGGACTGATGCCAGAACTGTGAGCTCGGGGAGCAGTGCATGGGAGGGTCAGCTCACCAGTTTGGTCCTATCAGAGTATGCCTCCACTGAGATGAGCATCCATGCACTTTACATGCATGAGGTAAGTACGTATGTGCACACATGAGAGATGTTCATAGAGATCCTCTCCATCCTGGGTCCCATGCATTAGATGTCCGACAGTATCTTTGTGTTTTGTCCTTGTAGCTTCACAAACAGCAGTGTGGCGAGGTGTCTCGTCACACCTGGCACAGGCAGGAGAGCGATGAAAGCAGTGACAGCATCCCAGATGAAGTGAGGAGCCAACCCACCCCTCGTTCTAGAATTCTACCCCGCTCACATACTTACCCCACCACAGTTCCCAGTCCCAGTGCCATTCCCACTTCAGCTTCAGCCACCAGCAGTACCTTCATGGGCCAGGAGGCGGCATCATCACAGGGAAGCAGCCATCAGAGAAAGGGTGGACCAACCCCTGGTATGTATTACTGTTTGTGGTTATCTCTCCAGTTGAACCGTTATCAAATGTTCCTTTAGAGTTTTTCCTGCTATTATTTTTATATGTTATCTAATATAATGTTACCTATCTCTTGTCTCTTTCTAATAGTACATTAACATTACATTACAGATCACATTAACTCTTTTGATACTGTCACAAAGGCCTTGCACTTCTTTTAGCACTGTTATTTTTATGAATGAAAACAATGGATAAAAAGAGACGTAAGATCAGTTTAGGAGAAGAAATACTGGGATACAAAAACAAGTTGTATGATGCACAAAACTTTCTCAACTCTCTCAAAAGTGAGCAGCTGAGTTTTTTTACATCTACCTCAGTTATTCTAACACTGGCTTAATACAAGAACTAAGTGGGCTAATGCTATTTAAGTATTTGCAAACCAACTGAGATCACTGCAGTGCCGGTGCTGTACAGATCAGTGTTGCTGAACAACCAAACTTTCTGATCTCCAGACTCTTTTGGTGCAGGGGGGAAGGTAGTGAGGTCAGCCCGTGTCCCCATGGGAGGGTGGGCAGAGGACGGTAAGGGAGCACCACGACACCACGGGCCAGTGCCGGAGGAGAGCTCAGAGGATGAGATGCCTCCTCACATCCAAAAGGTGAACACTGTTTGTGTGTGATTGGTTGGGATGGTGGTGTTGATTTGCCCGAGCAAATTGCAAGTAAACTAATATTTTTGTTCTCTCCGTCTCACTGTAGATTGCATAACTGCGCCATGTGAATACGAATCATCGCCCCGCCCTCCATAGATAACTCATCATATCCTCATCCTTGACCAAATCTCACCCCAGGATTGACCATCTGATTGGACACAGATGAAGATGAGAATGCGAAAGATGTGCCATGATCCCTGAAAATACTCCAGTAGTGAAACCATCTGGACAAGTTTAGAGTCATGTTGCCGTCGGCCATTAAAAGACACAATGAGCTTGTGACATCCATGATGTACTTTATGACTTCCTATATGCCTAGACAAGGTAAATCTATGGAACGTCAGAAGAGGACCTACAGGATCAAGTTATTTACAATTGCTATTGATAACGTTACATAACTCTACAGTTTTTATAATGTCTCAAGATTACATAATGAAAGTATTTGGGTTGCTGTGATGTAACAATAATTCTAAACACTCCTGAGAAACAATTTGACCGCAAGGTGATCGCAGTAATTCAAATTGTGCTCTTTTACAAATCAGATGTTATCAGAAGTAAAATTTGAAGAATTTATTGTGTCTAAAAGTTACAGCATTTAACCAGGATGTGTTAAAAAAGATGTTGGTAATACATAGACTTTCATTGTGCATATCTGCTCTGGTACCAACAGCAGAAGCCTGTGCAGCTTGCATCTCTGTCAATTTTTAATTTCATTGTGCAGTCATTGCTTTACCAAGTTCAACTGACTTTTTGAAAATGTTATCAAACTTTTCCTGACGTTTGGCCCAGTTTGCACAGCTAGAAACTAATTTTAAAGATAGATTGTACAAAGAAGCCTGGTATTTGTAAATAAATGTTATCGGGTAAAGTCACAGAAACCGTACAGAATACTGAATTCATCACATTAACACAATTGTAAGGCCAGAATTTTGTTATGTCTAACCAGAGATGCTGTGTGTGAGCACATTTTCATCTGATTTCACCCAGGTTTTACTGTGTACCTGTTTTATTGTTTTATTGGTTCTATTTTTCTATGGGTGAGGTGGGCAAGCGATGCTGTTTAAAGCATGGGATATTGATTTGTTGTCATACAAGACGCCCCCCCAGCACAAGTGCATGACTAAATCCATCCATCTTCTGAAGAGTTGTACAGACATCACCCCAAGAATACTGACCATCCATCAGATCCTGATCACTCACAGCATGACTGTCCTCTGTGCCCGACATTAAGCCACAGTTCTTTAAGAGAAATATGCACTTTAATCAACTGAGGGATTGTTTGTATGTTTTCATATAGTTTTTTAATTATTTTATTTATCAAAAGGGACGTGTCATGACGATTGAAGGTAATGTTGTGGTTCAACGCTGTAAAGTTAGATTAAAAAAGTGATCACTGTCATTTACTCTTTGTTTTGTAGATCCTGTAAACTACCATTTTGTACAGCTGCAATCTCATCTAATAAACACGAGTCAGTGATTTTGTGTTTACACTGAAAAAAGTAACGAACAAGTGTTGAGAAGTTTTATGACGATGGCCGTGGACTGGCTGGTTAATAACGCGCCGGAGAGTCGCTTTAACCCAACGTTGTATTTTTACTGTCGCGAGAAGTCTGAACGGTGACACCCGCAAGGCCTGAAGGCTAACACATTAGCAGTTAGCAGCTAGCCCGTTAGCTCTTTGCTACTTGTGCACAGAGCGAAGTTAGCCGCTAACAGCTAAAGGCCTAGCTGCTAACTAGCTAGCTGCTAACTGCGCTTAGCATACATGCACAAGGGGTTAGCATGCTACCCTATGTGGCTATTTGGCTAACATAGCATCTAGACAATTCTATAATATTGCAAATTATAATAATCTTTTATTTTTAATGTAAATCAGCGTATACAAGTTTTCAGAGCCCGGATAGCTCAGTCGGTAGAGCATCAGACTTTTAATCTGAGGGTCCAGGGTTCAAGTCCCTGTTCGGGCGAACATCTTTTGCGTTGCTCGGCCCTTCGGTGAACCTTTGCTAGCATGAATTAATCCTTTTTTTTTTTTAAATTAACAATGTCTAAACTGAAAAAGAAAAACGAAACACGAAGAGTTGTACTACATTGTGTGTAAAGTCTCCATTAACATTGAACATGAACTAGCGTTATTCTAAATTTGCAACATTTGATCCAGATGCGCATTAACTACGACGCAGGTGTTTGGCTAAGCTATCATGTTACATTTCTAGCATGAAGGTGATGGACACAAATTCACGTTTTTCACGGAACTTAAGTATACACATAAAACCTTAATAAGCAAACGTACCTGTTAATGTTCGTGATGTTCTTACTCTTCAAATGAACTTCACTAAATGGAGGGCTAGCCGTTGCCTAAAGTTAGCGATAGCTTGCTAACTTCACGTATTGCGCACTTCAGGTGACGTACCAAGTTTTTTTTTTCAAAGGAGTAAAAAAACGTGCTAAGAGAAAGTTTGATGGGATTTATTTGTCTTCCATTCACACATGATTCATGTCCTCAGTAACAACTTTCAACAGTAACTCCGGTGATGCATGATGCATAATGGGTTTAATGTATAATCTTGGTTCTTGAAGTTTTATTTTCATAATATTTGACCACTGTGGTGCAAACAGGGATTCTTCTCCTTTAAACTTTACACCAGTGATTCTCAGAGAGAAACCTGAGTCCTGTAAAGAAACAGACAAATGTGTTTCTTAGTGAAAAAGAAAATAATAATAATAATAATAATAATAATAATAATATAGTAATAAAAATAATACACTTTTTAAATACAGAGTTTAGAAAGTAACTTGACAGCAAAGCAAGAAAAGTCAATAAAAGAGAAATAACAATCAGTAGGATGTGACAAGGAGGCCAGAAACAAATTAGTGTTCAAATTAATAATTAATATAATAAATAAAGAGCTATGTCACATGAAAACTTGAACACATAAATGCAGTAATATGACGGTTAAAATAAATGAACAAGTAAAAGAAAAAGTGAAAAGAAAACGATAAAAACATGATAAAAACACAGTAAAAACACAACATTACATGAAAGCAAGTCTATAAAAATATGTTTTTAAGAGGTGATTTTACTTCTGCGAGCCTTATCTCGTCAGGTAGGCTGTTCCAAAGCCGAGGGGACCTGAGGGCAAAAGCACAGATCCACCTGAGGATCTAAAGCTGCGTGCAGGCAAAGAAGGGGTCAACAGTTCTGTGATGTAGCTTGGGGCCAGACCCTGGTCTGCTTTAAAAGTGTTCAGTAAAATCTTAAAATAAATTCAGCCAATGGAGAGAAGCAAGGATCGCGGTGATGTGATGTTGCCTTTTATAACATTTATCTTTAAGTGCATGTGTGCAGTTCAGGAATCTTACACATTGACTGGTGGGAGTGGGATAGGTGCTGTTGCATGGTGTAAGGGGGGTAGGTGACCCCCTGCTTGTCCTGCTGGGACGCCTGATGATAACCATGGAGGGTAACTGATAGGAGGCAGCTGTGTTGCTGCAGGGTGAGGACCGTAGTGATGATGATGATGGACAGCACCTCCTCTGGTCCTGACATCTGGCTGCACAAAAATAGGGTTTCTTTGGTAACTGTCCTGGAAATATAGTTTTTGGGACTATAAATAGAGATGACAGTTTTGTAAAGAGTGGAAACGTTGTGCTTTGATTCTAAAGCAGGTTTCAGACATACACTGAAGTTTTCATGTTGACTAACCCAGACAATCTCCTCCTGCTATCTTCGTATTTATAAGGCAAACTCCGGAAATTGTCTGGACCCAATTTTTCAGACATTTTCCGGAGTTAAGGTCTGAATACAGCTTAAGTCAGAGAGAGTGTGTTTGTGCTTACCTGTCCAACGTGGGTGGCACAGATATCGGGTCCCCTGGTTGGCGACAGGGCCATAGGAGGCATGGCTTTCAGCAAAATGTTGTGCATTATAATCTGGTGCATCTGGGCATTTTGCATCAGCATCAATTCCACCATGTCTATAATGCAACATACAAGAACACATATTCTGTATATGAACAAACATATGAATACAGGGAGACTCAAATAAGCAATATCTCAATCTGCTCATGTATACCCTCTTTGACGCTGCCTGAACGTAGAGCAGGATACAGCTGAGGCTGAGGAATCTGAGCAATCAGAGGCTGCTGTTGGGGCAGCTGTTGAATGATGGTGGCGGGATGCTGGGGGAGCTGAAGAGAAAAAGAAAAAGAGGAGGATGTGGTTACTTTTTGCATATTTAATTTTCACTATTCTTACACTATTCCTGGCCTGATTGAAAGTCGAAACAACAGATCTGGTGGTCTGGGTTTGTTTCTGAGATTAATGCTGAGTGCCTCACAGTCTGTTGAATGATGCGCGGAGGCACAGCAGGTGGTGGAGGCGGCAGGAAGGTCAAAGCCGGGGCTGGGTGGTGGATGTGAGTGGGTACAATGGATGGGAGTGCTGGCGGCCGCGGTGGGACAGTGACGAAATGGGACTGGTACTGTCTTCTGGACCCTCCCCAGGTGTGAGGTCTATGAAGGTCTTCTAACATATGCTGCTCCTGTTCAGGAAATGACAGTTACAAGTGATGCTATTAGTTCTTGGGAACTTCCTGCTTTGCTCTACATTAGTTATGTAGTCTTTCTCCCTCTGTAAGGAAGTAATATGTAAATAAAAAATATAATCTTGTAACACAAAGATAAAAGCATTTGTTCTGACCCTCAGTCTTTGCAGCAGGTCCTGCTTTCGCCTCAGTGCACCGTGCAGGGCATCCAGATGCCCATCATAAATCCCTGTGCAGACAAAACCATGTTCTCACAAACTAAACCTTGCAATGTTTTTATTATCACTCATGTTTGCCACCTCTATCTTTGCAGTGTCTTCTTAAAATGATTTACTTACTCACTTACTTTCTTTTCATCAGTTCCCAAGACTCCTTCCTTCAGTTTACTACCAGGTTAACTTTTGCAGTAAGTATGTTTTCTTTGTACATAACTAATTTAACATAAATGGATGTTATATGTTTCTGTTTATGCTACTGAAGATGATGACCAACTTTCTTCATCACAAAGCATTCTTTGTCATCTTACTTGCAGACTGTGCCGACTCTGCTCTGTCGTCCATATCCTGCTTTTCGTTTTCCAGTCTCTAGGAATGTAAGTAAAATGTGTTTCTTGATTTTGATTATAATTGTCAAGATAAGCAAAATAAATTAGATAAGCTGAACAATTTTACTTGAGGATTTTAGAGAAGAAAAAGTCCTTAAGTGACTGATGTTGAAACAATAGCGTTGTGTACATTTCAGAATATCCTCTCACCTACCTTCTCCAGCAGTTTGAGTTTGAGTCTTGTCATCTGGTCAACCGTGGAGCTGCCATCCTACAAAATGCCACAAAGGAGGAACTGTTATTGTATCGTAATGTGCTGCAGTACTGGATTGACAATTATCGCTTACAACACTAGACATGCAGGTAAATACTTTACCTGAAATCTTGGCATTCAGAATCACACAAACCTTTTGTTCACCTGTTTGTTTGAGTGCAGGCATTCAGAGGTTGCCATGAGACAATCTTGTTTACCACTGGCACTTGACCATGACTTGCATGCCTGCTTGTCTCTATGTAAGAGAGAGGGGAGAGTGTGAATCTTCCAACATAAAAGATTTCATTTTCAGTGGATTTGTCTTTAAAAAAGAATAAATGAATTGATGTTTGGCAACCTATAGGCTGTTCCTTAGCAACCAAATAAGTTCAGTCAACACTAGAAACAAACCAATGCCCTACTTGGATTTATTCTGTCTTTCAGTAACAAATAACACAAATGATTTCAATCGTTGTGCTTTGAATAACTTCAGCCGGAATCTTTTGACACAGTTTTGAACGACATACTTCATTGTAGTTGGTTTTAGTAAAGTGTAAATAAGGTTTTGGGCACTTCTGATGTTTACACTCTTATTAATTAATTCACAAATTGATTCTTTAGCATGTCATCGGCCACTAATATAAAACCAGTGGCATAAAGAACTATCCTTGCAACAAATATGGTGGAGTCAATGTGGGATTGCATAGAGTTCACAGATTAGACATGTTCTGAAAAATATGCGAAGGTGATGGTGTAACTTTTCTGGTCACTGTACTTTGTGTAAAGTGTATTGATAAGTATTGTGGCTTGCTCCGTTTCTATAGAAACTCCTCCGCAACTGAAGGTCTGCACTTTCCAGTTCAAAGTGAACAGATGTGCGTTTTGTCTTACTCTTCCATGATTGGCTACAAGAGCAGGAAATCCAACCTTGCACACACGACACGGCCATTTCATTGGTCGGCTAGCTTCTGATTTTGAGTGATGTATAAAATATGAGGCGGGTCATTAGTGATGCAGGAATATGTTGAACCAACCTCAACGCCATTGGCTGAACACGTGGACAGCAACGATGTGATTGGCCTGTTCATGCAAGCAAACTCGATAAGGGCGGAGTTGGAACGTCTTGGCGGCCATATTGAATATTATCTGTTGACAGTTGTGTCCGTGGAAGCTCCAAGATTTTTGTTTGAGCGAACTTGTGCTAGAAGTTGCGCCATAGTTGAGTTAGTGCGTCTGTCCCGAACGTTGAATGGTTGTGTTTAAACCGAGATGGATGAAGACGAACGGCGGAGGAAACTAGAAGCGGGGAGAGCTAAGGTTTGTCACTGAGAACGAGCGCACACTTAATGCTAGCAGTTAGCTAACTCTTTTGTCACAGCTATTTATTTGTCCACCTCTAACTCTCCCAGCTGCTACACCCGCGTCCACGCTGTGTGTACGTGTGTTGTGTTTGTCGTTGCTCAGAGTCCACTTACTCTTTGAATCACAGGCATTAATAAGGTAATTCATTCAGCGCGCCACATGCCCGCGTTTTGAACATTAGCCGAGGCTGCACATTGCTAACGACAACAATAACACTCGTGTGGTAAGATAATCGGGTATTATGATGAATTAATCAATCTGGATACACTTGAAGTCTATTACACTTGAAGTATTATTTCTAACCTGTGAAATCATTAAAATTAATAATTTAACATTTTTCTCTGAGCTGTATCATTGCAAGTACAACCCATGTTTTAGTTTGAAGTTTCAAGGTTTGTTAGTCATATGCAGTGAACAGTACAATGGAAGTACAAACGAGAAGAAACCGGTCAGTTCAGCACTGCAATAGTTCAATAAACATAAAAATAAAAGCAAGGTTAAAAGAGCTTACTATAAAAACAGTCCAATATAAAACTAAGACTATATATATTTTGTTGTTGTTGATATATTGGTTCTATGACTGAAGTAGCCGTCAAATGTTGCATTTCAGGAATATATATTCTACAGCACATTATTCAATCTTATTTTTGCAACTTTAACCAACTTTTAGATCCATGTTATTGGAATATAATGCGCCCAGTAAAGAGGGAGCTACAATTGCTATTTTTTATTTTCTTTCACTAGTCTGTGAGTGTTATTCCTGTGGCACTCCCGTTAAAAACAGCAGCTGTTTTAACTTCAACGTGAGACCATATTAGTAATGGGCCAATAATCAAGAATGACCTCATATGAACAATAACACTACGTTGTCTACAGGCTAGGTCTAAATCGAGGTCAGTTGTGATCTAACTGAATTACATTTGTAAGATGTTGTTGTTCACTTCTATCTCATGTGGGAGAACATTGAAAAGATAAGGCTGATGAATAACTATGCTGAATGCTATAAAATAAATAATTCATCTGAAGCCCTGGTGTTCCTTATGACAGAAATCCTCCAACATGCCACGTAACCAGGCAGTAAGTATACCAACTGGTGACTGGCATTTTGACTTGTCTGGGATTGTTGGCTTGTGGACATTATTATTATTATTATTATTATTATTATTATTATTATTTTTTTTTTCTCTCGTGGGCAATCAGGGCTTTCTTCTGCTTTCCGTCACTATGATGTATTTGCTGTCAACTTTTGAGACTTGAGCCTTTTGCTTTTTAAAGAATGATTCACAATGCAGATTTTCAAGGTTGTCAACTTGAAAGGAAGTCTGCAGTGCCTTTTTATATTTGACTGTCTAATATAGCGGCTCGCCTTGCATACACTGTGATGCTGCTTGCAGGCCATCAGGTGGTGCAGTGAGCCCATGAGATTTGGTTAGGTCAGATATTGCACTTGAATCTGCATGAATGGTGTTGCTATGGTGATTCGTTGCTGTCAGTTGGTTTCACTGTATGTGGTGGTGCATCAAAAGGCTCTGATTTCTCTGCCACATTGAAAGCATGGAACATATATATATATGAAACTTACACACTTAAAAGCAAATCTGTTAACATAAAATCCACAGCATCATCTTGTGGTGGGTCCTGCTGCTGACATGGTAGAACACAATGGCATTATTCAGTCCAGTAACTTCTGATTTGGCCACAGAAAGCTCCAGCCAGCTGGTTAGTCTGACTCTCAATAGTGCCAAAACGGCCTTGAGCTAAACACAGCTCATCTGGCTGATGTTTCTTTCAAAGATGAGTGTTGTGGCAGGCGGAGGCGGTGAATCTGTTGATGAAAGGACACAAAGGGTGGGGTTTTAACTAATAAGGGGTAGGAAAGCAGATAAATGATGTGAGGTGGGAAGAGACTTAATTGTGGAGCTGAAGGAATGATTAAACTGTTTTTTAGTAGTCAAACGAAGAAGATGGTGTGGTATGGTATTGCCCTAAAGCAAACTTTCAATCTGGATTATAATCAGGCATGTGATATGCAGAATAAAAACATTGGTGCGCACGCACACACAATGTTGCCACGCACATGTATGTGACTCATCGCACAAAGCAACAAGTAGCTCTCCCAAGGACATGTAATCTCAAATTGAATTGAGCATGCACACTGATGCTGCTCGCCTCACACTGAGCTCTGTCTCCTCCTCTCCATGCGAGTACATCTCCCAGTCTCCACCCTCCTTCCTCAGTCTAGACACATGCCATCCCCTATCCAGAGTTTGTGGATCCCTCTGCTCTGTACGTTGTTTTGGCAGTGAGTTTTAGGCTGAGGGGTAGGGTCAAATGTGCTGTGGGGCATTCCATCTGGAAGATCTACAACCGGACAGTAAAGCAGCTGACCTGATGCGGAAGAACTGACACGTCTGAGCACCAGCAGGAAAGGGAGTAACTGATTGATTTGTCAGTCACTGATGGAGGACTTCATGAGGGTCTCTGTCACAATGTGAATGCTGTAATCTGATTTAAGCTGCTTAAAGAAGAGATGAAGGCTCAGAGAGAGAGAGCGACGGACTGAGGTGGATTTGTACCAAATCGGTCACTCTGGAATTCAAACTAAACATCCTGGCTGGATTGTGGATGATGTTTTTTTTACTGTTGATGAACTTCTCAGGCTAAGATTCTTAATGTTTTTGTCCTTGGTTATTTCAGAGCAGACTTTTTGTTGTCTCAAAAAGCTGCAGTCAACAAGTCTGATTTAGACTTTTTTACAAACTGAAAAATATCAAGTGAAGGAAATGGATGTTTACTTTTAATTTATTTTTTAAACATTGCTTCGTTTCTCATCTTCCGAGAGGTTGTCCAATCTGTGTCACTAAAACCTGTATTCCTCATGGGCTTAAACTGCTATCTGGAGATTTGAGAATATTTAGCACTGTCACCTCATTCTGAACTTGCCAGGTTATGGTGTGGTCTATTTTGGGTGTGACTGTGGGATTTCTTCTTGCTTCATTGGGCACTGTCCTTTTTTGCTCAATCCTGACTCATCAAAATAAGGGCTTTCAATCTTTATTTTTTTCTGCAGTGGGAATTTTCAACAACTTTTTGCTTAAATGATCGCACAATGATGTTTTGATTACAATTTTTTTTCCAATGAGGACATTATTCTGGACTCTAGCTGTCTCTCACCTTTGACCCCTGAGCTTCACCATGCTGATTGTGTGGTGGTGCTCAGTGGTCCTAACCTACGTGTCCATCTACCTATCATTGTCCTTCCTGCGCAGCTTGCTAGCTTCAGACAGAAGCGGGCGAAAAGCGACAGTGCGGGGACGGCGAAAAAGACGCAGAAGAGGAAGGGCTCGACTGTCGCGCAGAATGACGGCTCAACGCAAGACCACCGCGTAGAACCAGTACCTCCATCAGCCACTGACACAGAGCTGACCAGGAAGACCAACCATGAGGTACATCACACACAGCTGCTGGACTGCATGACTTCACTCAGTTTTATTCACAGTTCACATGAACCGACCTCCACAATTTGTCTGTTTTTATTTGCTCACTGTATGCTTTAACAAGTGGCCCGTGCCCCCTGCTCTGTAAACATACATTAGAAAAATGGGTCACTAACCATCTTGTTGCCTGTAGGGTTTGTTGTCATAGCAACCTTGCCAGTATTAACTGTGACACCATTTACTACCTTTTTTTTAAAGGGAAACTTCACCCACATTAGATCTATGTACATATTTGTTGCATGTGACGAAATAGAAAGTAAAACCACGCTTAATTCTAAAACTATCTGATCCTTCAGGTACCTCAAATACCAGCAAAATCTGTGGTTCAGCAGAAACAAAGACAGATGGATGAGCCCCCCACCCTGAAGAAAAGCCCGTCCCCTTCGGAAGAGATGAGCCATGAGGAGCTACTGGCACTTACTGGCAAAGAACAGCTTAAGGTATATACAGTCAATAATTAAACATTTACATAGCATATTTAATGACTGCACTTTAAGGATATATAATGTTTCTTACTACATGATAAAGAAATGGATTACAACATAATTTAGCAGTTTTATTCCCTTCTTTGCTTTTGATTTTGCTTTTAAGACTAAAAAGGACCAGGCAAGGTAAAGCTGGGTTTGATCTGAAATACATACTCGGCACTAAAATCCAAGGCTCCAAATTCACATGATGGAAACAGAGCCCTTAAACTGATCTTATAAATCAGTGTTCTTGTTTACATACCATGTTGCCAAGTATTTAGCTGTGTTTGGTCAGACAGATTGATTTGTCTTTATGCTACGTTTAAACAATAAGACAATGGAAGTCTTTATATGGTATTGCTATGAGTGTGTTTAATAGGGCTTGTGAATTTCTGTGTCTGACATCATCACCAACCCAATGGCAAATGTAACTGTCTCCCCCATAAATCACATGCTCTCAAATTGTTCTGCCCTTTGCCTGAGGAAAGATATCCATGTATGACTGTGTGTATTTCTGTGATTATAAAATCGATTTATACTTGCAGCAATTACAAGAGGCTGTGGAGAAGCGTAATGAGATAATTGCCAAGCTGAGCTCCAACCTGCAGGATGCGCTGGCCAGCAGAGACCAGGTGCAGCTGGAGGCGCACTCACTTGCTGGACAGATTCAGGCACTACAGAGGCAGCTCCAACAGGTAAGTGTCACTCAAAGCTAAAACAGCCACACTTTGCATGTGGAAGTGACCGAAAACTGAATATTATCTGAATTGTCTTTCATACAGACCAGTGTCGAGTTTCTGCGAATCAAAAGCCAGTCAGACTCTGAAGTCCTCAACACTCATCGACAACAGCTTCAACATGGCCACGGCTCCCGAGACGCAGACCTCAATCATAAGGAGGCACCAACAGAGGGATCAGGAAGTGAAGGAGCTGCCTCTCAAGGGTTAGGGTTCAACAGTGACGGTGACCCCGAGATCAACATTGTTCTGCACAAACTGAGGGCGGAGCTGGAAGAAGAACGAGAAAAGAGTCGACACATATGTGCTGAACTCTCTGAGGAGCTGGAGAAACACCAACATGTGCTTTCTTTACTGGAGAGAGAGAAGAACGGAAGGGAAGAGGATAGAAAAGAAAAGGAGGCACAGCTGCAAGATCTCCAGAACGAACTGAGCCAAGTCCAGTCCCAGTGCCTTGAGATGCAGCAGTGCAAAGAGGAGAAGGAGAAACTGAACAGAGAAGTACTGGGGCTGAGGAAAAGACTTCAGGAGGAAGAAGATGCAGAGAGGAGATTAAGTGAAAAGGTGGCCACTTCTGCCCTTCGTCTCCAGAGCCTCGAGGAGGAAAGACAAAGACAAGAAGAGGAGATGCAGATGCTTAAAGATGAGCATAGGGAGGAGGTGGAGAGAGTCAGGCAGCTGCTGGAGGAGAGGGAGAAAGAACTGAAGTTCAGAGAAGAAGAGGTCATGGGACTTAAAGCATCTAAAAATCGACAGAACCAAGCAAAAGCTGGTTTTAGTTGTGATGAAAGTATTAGTGCGGATGAGGCCAATCTGGAAAGTGGACCCAATGAAGACAGCATGAATGTATCAGTACCTGCGGACATTATGATGGAGAGATACTTCTTTTCAGTTCCTCTCGCACACTCTCAGTCTTCATTGGTTAATGAAACCTTTGAACACTGCAGTCAGCTGGACGTCTCTGCAAACCACAGGTGAGAGGACTTCCTATTGCAGTTAATCTGTATGAGTGTTGGTCTATTTTCATGTTGAATGCCTCATATTTATAGTTAAATCCCCTAATGTATCTCTTTTCCTCTCTTTATAGTTTTGAGCTCAACAGTGAACTCTTGGGAGAAGAGCCCCTGCTTTCAATTTCAAACCGCGTCCTCGATGAAAACGACACATCTAGCATCTCTATCCCACAGTGCCACGACCCTGGGACTGAAAATTCCAATCCTCAGAGTCTGTCTCAGTGGCTTCACAACTCCACCTCTGGAGATCTGGACAGGAGTAATCTGTCCGAGCAGCAGTTTGAGGAGACGGACCTGGAAAAAGAGCTGCTGAATCAGCAGTGTGGCGAGCTCCGTGAGGAGCTGGCTCTCAAAGACAGGGACTTGAATGTGTTGAGGGAGGAGGTCGACAAGACTGCTGAAGAGCTGGAGGAGGCCAGGAGCAGGTAAGAAATCAACAGGAGTTGAGGCACAGTGCAAAAAGCATGGATAAAAAGATTAGAAGTAAAATTACATAGATAGAATCTGTAGAAAGGAAAAATAACATTGTAAAAGACATAAAAGATAAGTTAAAAAAAGACAAATATACAGTAATCCAATACTAATAAGTGATGGGTAAAATAGTGATGGGCTTTAACAGAATCATGGAAAGACTCAAGCTGAATTAAAAGCAAGTCTTATCTTAAAACTTGGGGTCAATATTTTGATTCTAATATTTTTTTTCTCAAACAGGTAAGATGGATTACACATTTCTTAATAATACTTCACAAAATCTGACAGTGGTGTCACTGCTGATGGAGCCATAGTTACTCCCAAAAAGAAACAGCTATTTAGTTATTTAAATAATATACCTAATGTTGGTATTACATTAGATTTGCCAGTACCTATTATACATTTAGATATGTTTAATTTGATTTAATTTATTTACTTTTTACATTTTTATTAAAACTCAATATATTTCACACAAAGTGAGCTTGTGTGTCATGGTTACTCATCAATATTCTATGATTTGAATCAGCTTAGCATTTTAAATCTGTTGTCTATTCAGGTGGGCTCAAGTAACAGAGGAGCTCAGACAGGCTCTCTGGGAACTTGAAGAGGAGAAGAGGAGACACATTGAGGAGATGAACGAACAAGACGACCTGAAGAACAAACTCGGTGCCTTAATGGAAGAAGGACAAAAAGAGATAGCCGCAATGTTGCTGGGAAAGGAAGCCGCTGAAACTCCTGATACTGTTCCATCAGGGGAGGAAGATAAACTGGTGGGGGAGCTTGAAAAGGAGGCTGGATTCCTGTCTCATCAAAAACAGCCGGAGCTGCTCGTATCCTCTCTGCAGGAGATGAAGAAGAGCGCAGAGCTCAGAGATGACAACCAGTTGCAAACACTACAGGTATTCAAATACAATAAGTGGGTTCTGTTAACAGCTCAGTAAGAATATACTCTGTGTGCCTTTTTCTTTTGACTAACCCAATTCAATTTGGATAGATGGAAATAGTATGAAACAGCAGTAATATGCAAGTAAGGGCAAAATGGAGGAAGTAATGAAAATAACATAAATATATTGTACAGAAAGCTAAAGGAATGTCTCTGTCTTTCGTTCTCTAGGCACATTGTGACCATCTCATATCAGAGCTAGAGGAGACAAAAACAAAGCTAAACACTGCCTTAAGTCAAGGGACCTCGGATGAAACATTAAAGGAGCTTGAAACAACACATGCACAGCTTCTGGATGTCGCAGCAGAGGTGGAGAGACTGCAGAACGAGCTGGACAAGAGCCACATCAATCTGGACAGGGCCGAGAAAGAGAAGCATGAACTGGAGTCTCAGATCCTCTGTCTGAGACAAAACCTGGACAAGCTACAGGAGGCCCAGGCCCAGGCAGTGCAGGAGAAGGAGGAGCACAAGAGGAAAGAAGAAGAGCTGGACGAGCAGATACAAAAAATGGAGCAAGTCTTAGAGGAGGAACTTGAACAGTTTGAGAACCTGCTAAAATCCAAGGATGTTGAGGTAAGAGAGGCGGATTTTTTAAAATCTGTTTCTTGTAAACATGTTAGTTTGAAATACTACTTTCTGAAGAAATAACATCGTGTACAAAACATTTAACAGTTGGCTGAAGTGAAGGAAAAATGGGAGGAAGAGAGACAGGAGAAGAACAAAGAGCTTCTTGATGTGAAACATCTCATGGAGGAGCAGAGGAGGCAGAGGGATGAGGAGGTCAAGGCTTTCCTGGAGAAGCAGGTCCTGGCTGTGGAGGATGTCCGAGAGAAGCTCATGACGTCTCACCAACAGGAGAAAAAAATCTTGATGGAGAAACATCAACAAGAGGTGAGATATACAAACCACACACAGGGTGTCATTTTATAGATTTATGATGGTGCTCATTTCTAAAACATCTAATATAAATATTTGCATTTATTTAAATCTCCCAGGACATTTGTTTGTGTGAGGTTTTACTAGCTACTAAATGGGATGCAATCTTTAGGAGGCACAAGGAACAAAGTAATCAGTTTTCAATGCATCATTTATTATTCTATTTCCCCATGAGTTGCTACATTAACTAAAACAGATCCACATTCAGTTTAATTAGTTTTCAGCATTTTTTAATTATTAGAATTAAAATAGGTGATCAAGCAGCATTTTAATCTGTAATTTTTTTTGCTTATCTACCTAGATTTCTGAGTTGAACACTCACCTGGAGAAGGAGCTGCTAAAGCAGCAGGCCGGTATGGAGGAAGAACAAAAGAGAAAGATCAGCTTAATCAAACAGGTATCGGAGATGGCAGAGTTTGCTTAGTGTCTTTAAAGAGATTAAATGCTTTGCCAGTTGTTATTTTTGCTTTAGCCATTTTATGTATTTTTCAACTTCTCATGCCTCCTGTTCCGTCTTCCCCGCAGGTGACTGAACGTGAGCATGAGAGGGTGGTGTCAGAGCTGACTGTCAAACACAGCGAGGAGCTTAATCAACTGAAGACAGAGCTGTCGCTGGAACTGAGGGAGAGCTTAGAGGCTGCCCACCAGGCTGAACTGCAGCAGGCACAGGTACATACACACCGGCACTGTGGAACATCTTAAGCCACAGCATGCAGTTTAATAACACATAATAACATTTGTCTCTTTTTCTCCCTTATGTAACCATTTCGTGGTTTTGATGTCTTAGCTATCATGTGTACTAGTATTTTCACACTTAGGATAATTTTAAATGTAGTTATAAATAGCTATAGAGAAATATGAGGACAACTTAATGTTTCAAATGTGAAATATAATCTCTCTTTACTCCCCATGTGCTGTCATTATTAGACTCCGGAAAAGCTAACGAAAACTACATCTCATGCTTTCTTTTTCTTTAGGACCAAACGACCATTGACCTTGAGGGCTTGCGTCTGAGCCTGACCAATGTCCACATGTCCCAGCTGGAGCACCTTCAGGAGTCTGCTTTCACCAAAGTCCCGCCCTCCCTGAAGGAGACTTTTGCTCAAGAGACTGTCTCCCTGCAGACCCAGCATCAAGCAGAACTGGACCAGCTCAGACAGAAAGACCAGGAGCAGCTGGACAGACTGCGGGAGCTGCACCAACGAGACATGGGTTAGTCCAGATGAGTGTTTTTCAGTTGTTCAGTCTGTTCCTTTTCATGTTTGCCCGTGGGTGCACTCAACATGTTTACCATTATGGATTTGGGTGAATCATGCTCATTCTTTAGAAGCTTCTTCTGTATAAAGAAGAGCACATTGACAGATGAAACATTCTTTGGTGAAGGTGAACTTATTTTCTTTTGTGTTTTTTTTTATTTTGTGCGTGTTCAGATGAATTCAAACAGCAGTGGGAGACTCGTGTTGCTCAAGAGAGAGGCTCAATGGAAGAAAAGCAGGCTAAAGAGATACAGGTTAAACTTTGTGAAATTTGTGTTGTATTTTATCAGTGTAATTTTGGTATTTAATAGACAAATTGTCTATTATGATGACAATCTTCGTTCTCTCTTTTTGCTTCTCCTTTGCTTTTGTAGGCTCTAAGGTTGCAGTGGGAGAAAGAGGCTGAGAGCGCCCGCTCAAACCTCCTGACATCTCTGTCCGAGGCAGAGAACAGCCTCACTGCCACACAGACAGAACTTGCCAGCACCCAGACCTCCCTTACCCAGATCAACAAATCTCTATCTGAAGCCCAGGCAGCTCTGTCGCAGACCCAGTCAGAGCTAAAGGAGTCACAGGCCAGGCTGAAGGAACTCCAGTTATCTACTAAGGAGGAGAACCAAAGACTAGAGGAGGAGCTGAAACAAGCCTGGGCTGACAGGGATGCTGCTGCAAGTGAGTTCCATCCATTCATTACTGATGTGGAAAACTCTAAACTCACAATTTTAGGGATACAAACTTCTAATTGTTTCGTTCAAATTTTTATATTCTACATCAGAGTATAGTTCAGCATAGGTAATTATGCTGACTGACCGATGGGAAGGGCATTTCTTTTGAGAATACCCAATTTCTGTCGACAAATTTGCAATGAATTCTGCAAAATTAGCAAGTCAGGTTGTTTAGATTTAAAAGTTGCTCTTTCTGTTTTACATGCTATGTATTTTGTGTGATAATTGAAGAGAAAAAAACGTCAATGCTGTTCTTCCTGTGTTGTGAATGTTGATCAGGTTCCCTGGAGGAATTGGTCTCTAGTCAAAAGGCAGTTCTGCAGGAGAAAGTGCAGCAAGTTCTACACATGGAGGAGAGAGAACAGCAACTACTAAAAGAGGTGAGTTCACTGGAACATAAGAACACGTCATCAAGTTGTCATTCAATTCTTGTATTTATTCAACAATCTTTATTTATATTTAAATGTTTGTTCATTTTATTTTGAAGACATTTCATTAATTCATTGATAATTAGACTACAAAACAATAAAAAAAAAACATATCTTCAAATCTAAATAAGGTTTTGTTTTGTTTCCTTTCTGTCAAACAGGTATTTCTCCTTCAGGATGAGAAGACTTTGCTGAAAAAGAACTCAGAAGAGGAAGTAGCTCAGCTGTGGACTCAGCTGGACAGCATGAGGATGAATCGCCAAGAGTTGGGAGGTAACATTGACGACCTGGCCTGACATCTGCTTCAAAAGTCTTTATTTTCACCTACTGTAGTTGTTAAAGTTAAAATATTCAAATCATCCCAAGTAGGGTATCAAAAACATTTTACCTTAACAATGTCTGTAATGTGAGATGATACCTGGAGGAAAAGGAAACTTGATAAACTTTCTCTCAGACATTAGTTGCATTTGTTTTTGACCCTTTATTGTTCTTTTGTTCTGTCTTTGTCTTTGTTATGGTCTCACAGAATTTAAGGAGCAGCTTCTCGCTCGCTCATCTCGTGTTGATGACATTGAACGCCTGAAGACGGAGTTTAATGAACAAAAACAAGGAATCAAAGAGCAGAATGAGGCTGAGCTGGAAAGCCTAAGGAGGTATGTGAGCACGCACTGACACACAAACACACACACACAGTCCTCTGATGTTTAGAATAGAAGCAGAACCTTTATCCCAGATGGGTTTTGCACAGCATGTTGTTTAATCACCACAGTTTACAAAAGTTTCCAGTCAATTTTCCTGTTATTCCTTTTCCTTTTATTGATCAAATCAAATGACACGTGATTTACCTTCGTCCTCCTTCAGGTACTTCGAGCAGAGGTTGCAAGCAACTGAAGAGAGCTACAGAGAGGAAATAGCTCTTCTCCAGCTAAGAATGGTAGAATCTGCTTTGGAAGAGTCTTTGAATAAAACTGCTAATGACAGGTATTTCAGTCGTTTTTTATCAAGACAAGAAACGTGTACTGAAATCTTACATAAGGTTTTGTTAGTAACATCTATGCCTTTTTTCTCTTCAGTTCCATTTCTCATGATGAAGCAGAGGAGGCAAAAGATGATCTTTCTGATACCAGCCTCAAGCTTGAGAAACACAAGGTAAAGATGTGAATAAACTATCAGCATAAGATTTTGTTGTCAGATAATGTTTGGTGTAGAGCAGTTTGAATTTTTAGATAAGATAATATAATTTCATATTAAGAGGGCAGTCAAAAATACACATTAAAGTTTAGTAATAATAAGTAGCTTGCAATACTTTTAATGTGAGGATATAACAAATATAAATGGATTAAAAAACTTAAACATACAGTTTTAACAGAATATGTACAGTGTGAACATATGTACAGTGAAATGAATTGCACATAAGAAGCTAAAATACAAAGTTACTGTTTAAAAATGTTGAGTATTTAGCAAGCTCTTGTTTCAATTAGTGGAGTGAGGTTTTCCACACATTTAAACAGCATTACATTTCAGGTTTTCATTACACTGTATTTCAATTATTATTATTTCATTATGTATATTTTACACTGTCTCATCCAGGAATTGGAGGAGAAACACTCAATGGAGCTTTCCAATCTTAGATCCTCCTTTAAGGAAGATGTGCAGCAGGTGAGACACAAACTCAATCCCTCAATCTTTAATGTCTCTGTTTCCACAAAAACTATATAAAAAGCTGATGTTCCTGGAACACTTTCCCCTTACTCTCTCATTTTCTTACTTGTGTGTTAGGTACGCTCAGACATCACAGACCATTACTATGAAGAGCTGCAAGAGATGAAGACTCGTCATGCTTTGGAGATGGAGCAACTCAAAGCCAAACTCTCTGAGAAACACTTACAAGGTACCACACACACACACACACACACACACACACACACACACACACACACACACACACACACACACACACACACACACTCTCTTATTAAATATAAAAACAATTATCATGGTGTTGATGATGCTAATTCCCGTCCTCTGTCGTAGAGCTTACCAGAGTCCGTTTGGAGGCTGCTCTGCAGGTTGAGGTGAGAAAATAAAATCTGATCATCTATACAACAAATTAAATCCTGAGTTTATTGATCGTATAATGCAATGTGGATTTTAATTAGGCGGAAGTTGAACTGAGGCTGTGGTGTCACACTGAGGAGCTGCAGACGAGGATGACCATGATCCACACCCTGGAGGACGGAGTGGTGGCCTTGAGTGAACAGCATGATGCAGAAATACAGAACGCACAAAAACGCACGACAACAGAAATCAAGGAGCTCACTACTCTCCTCCAGGAGCAGAGTGAAGAGCAGCTACGTCAGGCTCAAGAGAGGTGAGATCTGTCTGAGTCAAGACCATAATGTCAGAGAGTATGTGTGGGATTTCTTTTTCTCACGAAAACAGAACAAAGGTGCCAACCCAAACTTGTTAGACAAACTTTTTTAATTATCTTCGGGTTTGGTCGTGTTGGATGGGTTATCTACTTAATTATATTTTCTTTTTTTGCATTGTAAATGCCTCTAATCAGGGAACAAAAGAAACAATGTCTGTCGGGTTTGGGCAAAGGCTCTGTTAGTTGTTGCAGTTATATAATTAGGGTTGTAGCTAGTGAAAAAGTGCACATTTGTTTTTAATGTTTGTAGCTCTAATACATTTCTCTTTTAATTAATTACCATATAAAATGCAAAGCTCAGTACTGTTTTTGTTTGTTGGGTTCAGGTTCCACAAGGAAAAAACAGTGCTGGAGGAGCGTTTGGTCCAGACATACGAAAACTCTGTGTCAGAGCTAAAGAACAAACTTCAAACAGAGCTGGAACATGAGAGAGCAACTGTACTGAACAAACACTCACAAGAGATGGACACACTCAATGCCAAACACAAAGCACAGCTAGATTCACTTAGTGCCAGTCACAGAGATCAGCTTGTAGCCAAAGCCGCTGATCTCGAATCCAAACACAATGCAGAGATTGTTGCCTTGGAAGCAGCCCTCAATTCCAAACGAACGGCAGACCTTACAAATCTGGAGGCCATGATGCAGGAGACCAGTCAGGTTCAGCTGGAGGCTTTAGAAGCTGAGCTAACTCGCAAACACCAAGAGGAGAGGGATGTATTGGAAAAGAGGATGCTGGGTAATATGGACACTTTGGAGGCCACGTACCTGAAGGAAGTGCAAGTAAGGAGGCACTCATAGAAAGTAAAACATAATGTTACTGTCATACTCAGGACAATACCTTAATCAGCGAATCTGCAGGTCTTTGAAATGTTTATAAAAAGAACTTAATTGAGTTTCCCTGATTTAACAAAAGTTTAGAGAAGTCTTATTTTGTATAGTCTACTGTAGTCAGTTATGGTGGTTCTACTATAAATTAAAAGTGGGAGTGACTCAACAGTTGTTTGAGCTGTAGGAGGCTCAGCACAATCAGACCTGTAGTAAACACTGCAACTATTGCTAATTACAAAAGTTAGGGAGCTCATCCTCTGCTGGGCAAGTGTTGATTTTTAGCAAGCACCTAATCCACCCATTAATTTTATGCCAATTAATTGTATTATTAGGAATTATTTAGCTGGATTTGATAATAATGAATTGTACATGGCCATATTGTCACTATTGGGGTTCTATAAATCATTTTTATTGTATTAAAATATTTTTAAATCTTAAATTTAACTTCTGTTTCTTTGATCTCAGACACTGCGTGATGAAGTGGGACAGCTCGAAGAGGGGCACCATCAAGATCTGAATGACCAGAAGTCAGAATGTCTGCAGATAATTGAGCTCCACACTGCAGAACAACTGTCCATCAGGGAGGAACTGAGGAAAGAACTGGCTCAGCTGCAAATGGAAAAGTTTAGTGCCATGGCAGCGGAGATCAGCCACGTTCACAAGGTGAGAAGCAGAAATGAGTGGTGGGCGTCTGGCTAACATCTGGAATACAGTTAATCATATTACAAAATACATATAACTGACAACTTCTACTGTTGACTTTTACCTAAATTATATTTTTCATGATTTGTTCTCGCAGGCTGAGCTGGCTGCTCAAAAAGAGGACTCAGATAATGAACACTGCAAAGCTCTGGAGAGCCTGAAGATGCAGGTACTTAAAAAGACTGAATTTGAAGTGTCTTCTCTCGAGGACACTGGTTACAGATTGAGATCTGATTTTATATTTGCACAACATAATAGTTATAAATTTACATCCAAATATAAACTGAAAACACAGTAATATAACAACAACTGGATCTTTTTGGAAGTAAATATATTTGTTTATTGGTGGTGAACACTGCTGGTGCAAATATAGCTCTTGCAGGACATGTTCAAATTCTATGTCCTCAAATGTTACTCAAAGTAACTGAATGCTTTTAGCTGTGTTTCAATTCCATATTTGGATCATGAAATTACATTCAAGTGTTTTGGTGATGTACAAAAACATTCTCAAGATTATATTGAGTTTTTAGTCCTGCTTCCCCCAATTTATGTTCATTTTAATTTACAGCACGAGATTTGTCTTAAAGGTCTCATCTGTTCTCTCAGGTTTTGGAGCTTGAGCAACATCACAATGCTGCACTCCAGGAGCTTTCACACACCTACATCGCTGAGAAAGAGCAGCTCATCAAACAGCACCAACTCCAGCTACAGGTGTGTAATGCATGATAGAGCATCGCATTGCCTGTGTGTGTGAATCTGTCTTTTACAGGATGAGTGAACATCTCAAGCTCTGCCTAGCGAGTTGTTTTTAATGGTTGTCACTAGAGTTCTTGTCTCTTGCTTCTGTTGCTCTTACAGCCCATTAGAGGCAGGATTACACAGAGTCATTGTTCATCCTTTATAATAGTGTATTTGTGGCACCGCACAAATACGCCATGGATTTGTTTTTCTTAGGAGCACTTTGAATGTGAGTATTTGACCAACTGCCTGAATATTATAGTATTAAAAACGCATGTGTGTCCTGCCGCAGGAGTTGAGGGGTATCTCCGCCCGGGAATTGGAGGCATGTCGGCGGGAGCTTGAAGAGGAGTCGTCAAGGCAACGTCAGCACTTCATAGAAGAGGTGGAGCTCCTCAAAGTCCAATCAGAGGAGAGGCTGCAGGACAGGATTAATCAACTGAAGGTAGAAAAAACAGAGATGCTTGTGAGAAACGGGGAAAAAACAATTAGTTTTGAAATCTTTGAAATGAAACGCCTTTTACGCAGTGAACAATCAATTCATGCGCAACATATCAGATTGATCTTTAAAAGTGCTCTTTATTTTAAGTTGTGTATTTATTTGACTCAAAGCGCTTGTTTGAAACGCCATTATGTAATAGCTCTGGATTATGGAGAGCTGTAGTGCGTGTGTGTGTGTGTTGTGGCGCAGCCCCCTCTAAGCTCCAGCTGCACCAGTTCACTCCAAAGGATAGCTCTTTCCCTTGGACTCTGTCCCACTGGAGCTTTATTCAAACCCAGTTTCCACATAATCCCACCATCATATACTGCATGTAGAAGTGTTCTTGTCCGTCTGTTTCCCTGTTCTCTGAATCGTTGTGCTGCCGGCTCTTGCGTGTGTTTGTGTTGCTGCCATCTGAACAGTGGCTAAATGGGATGGATCTAAGCTTTTTATCCTCTGATGTTGAAGGTTTTAAGGCTGAAGGTAGTTTTTTTTTTTTAGTTTTTTTCATTTTCAGACCTTTAGCGTTTGACCATTTGAAATGTGAAGCCCAGTAGTCAGCTATAAGCCAGCGAGACATGGCCAGAGATCTTTTATGCCTTCATGGTTCTGCAGGTTTTTAAGATTCGCATCTTTTAATTCATGAACCCACATCTTTGCTTTCTTTGAAGACGGAGTTTGAGGAGCAGAAGGAGGCGGGGCTTGAAGACCTGAGGCGGAGCTTCACATCTGAGCAGGAGAAGAAGGAGCAGAGCTACACCGGCAAAATGAGCCAACTCACCTCCCAGCTGCAGAAGCTTGATGCTGTGGTGGCCCAGGTAGTGCATATATTAAAATAACTACAATCTAGTCTTTTGTTTTTCCAGGGATTTCCTATAAATTATGTTGTAAATGTAAAAGTAGATGTAAAATAGGATGACACCTGCAGCTTCACTTTGCTCACTATGCTTGCTTGGGACAAGACTATACAGGCCTGACGAGATGTGTTGTTTGTTTCTGGATATTCAAAGAACATAATGACATGAAGGAGAAAATGTAAATAATTTAATGATTTGGGAATTAAGATTGGACAGTAACAACATTGGTGCAGAAGTTTGGCACCTCAACGATATTACACCTTATTAAAGGCATTAACATTTCAACTACTACATTAGGTGAGGGTATGTGTGTCATACATCCACTCTCTTTGTTAAAGCAAAAAATATAGCTAAATTAATTGAAAATGCTAAAATTCCCTAACTCTAGCTTCTAAAAGTGGACTTTGCAACTTTTCCTCATCAAAAAAATGAAACGTTTAAACAAATTAGTTTGGGTTTCAAGAAATTGTGCATTTTTACACTATTGTCTTCAAGAGATTAGAAACAGTCAAAGATAATGTACTAAATCATTTATTGCAGCCCTGGTTGAACAGTAAAGTACAGACTTAAGAGGACTAAATAATTTGTAAACTCTAATGCATAGCAACATGCATTTTGTTTGTTGCACATGCATTTTTGTACTTTTGTTTGCGTCTGTTCATTTTTATCTGTCATGAAATCAATGGAGCAAAGCCTTGATGTCTTGGTGTTGGAGCTAATTTCCATAAATCTGTTGTCATTTGGTTGTTGTGGAGATTTGGAGCATACTGAAACCTTTTTAATTGGATCGTCTTGGTTACTACTAAGGTATTTCTCTACTTTCTAAGTCGAAGTCTGTGTTCATTTAAAAAAAGTTTTTTTGACTAATGTATGTTTATATTTGTTTCCATGGCACCTGCCTGGCTTGGCTTTTCATAGTGAGATATTCACACACACACACACACACACACTGAGAGCCCATGAGGTTAGACAGGAGAGGCTTAAGAGAGTCAGGGCGGGTGTTGTTGTCAGGGCAACAGCATTGTTTTTAGAGGCAGGTGGCTGCATGAGACGTTTGATGGGAGGGAGAAGGGGGAAAAAGAGAGGGAAGAAATGGTGAAAGGAGAGGGGGACAATAGACGGCACGAGAAAGGAAAGGTAAGAAGAAATTAGCACGGATGAAAGAAAACTCTAAAGTGAAGCAGTACATCTAGATGCTGGCTTTTCTCAATTCTGCAGTTGAAGTATCTGCCAAGAAGGCGTGATGGTTATAGTCAATATATGTCTGTATTTATGAGTTGAGCCGGTTTTAAATACGTTTTTTTTTTCCTTTCAGTAGATTGAGTGTATTTTTGTGGATAGTGGATGTGCTCACTGTGATATCTGGATAAAGTCAATGTCTCAGACTATTACCTTCTGGTTTTGATTCCCAGTGGTTTTTCTCCTGTATGCAGAACATACCTGATGCTTTTGTCATGCCCTTGGCTCTGTTGAGATGTTGTCAACCATGTGGATTTGTTACCTGTGTTGTTACTAAGACTCTACCGGTTGTCATGTCTAGTTTCCGTCCCTTAGATCAGTTGAGTATGTTTCTAAACACGTCATTACACAGGTGGCAGTGGGTTTAGTCAGTAGGTTAGTGATGGTAAGTTCTCTTTGTCCATTGTTTTTCAGCTGCGGGCAGAGGTTGGCTGTCTGCAGGGAGAGTTAGAAGGGAAGCGTGCGGAGATGGAGACCCTGGACACCCTCCTCCAGCGAAGGGACAGAGAAAGTCAGGAGGGAGGCAACCACCTCAAGATGCTCACTGATGACTTGCACACTGCCAAAGAGGAAAGGTACGTGATATCCTTTGTGTATGTTTTGCATTGTACTGCAAATCAGCTAGAAACGAACCAGTTCATTTTACGTGCATAACAAAAAAGGTGGTTATCTGTGTGTTTTATTGTTTCTGAACATTACTTTTCATTTACGCGGGCTATTTTAAGACGCATGCCAGTATGTTTAATAGATTAAATATCTAATCTCCCAGCAGAATCACATGGTTTGGTCTGACATATCACTTTTGTTCTCCCAGATATAATCTGCACAAGGCCAATGAAAAGATAGGGATGGTGCTGATTGAGATTGTCCGCAGCATCGTTGCAACAGAGGAATTGATTGGCCAAAAGATCAGTACCAGAACCAACAAATCTCAGCAGGCTACTTATCAGAAGAGCTCAGCAGGGATCAAAGATGCAGACGAGTCGGGTAAGTTGGCTTCTGACTCAGTCTGAAGTTATACGGCACAACCATAGTTATTTTTTGCTCAGGCTGGTTCATGGGTTTTTGTAAGAGGTACAGATATGAATGAAGTAATTTCCTTAAAGACCAAGGGGTCAATATTTATATCAATACAACAATTACATTTGACTTTTTCCCTTTTTTCTGTAGGTATTACAGTTTCAGAGTTGTCAACAGAGGAAGTGGAGCTGACCCAGCTATTCTGTGAGAGCTTGCTCGTTTCAGATACTCAGATCAGTCCTGACGGAGAAGAGGCAGCTCTGAACGCCTGCGGCAGACTGCGACACACAGTAGGCACACTACTGGAGCTGCTCAACCAGGCCAACACACAGGTAAAGGATGCATAGACCCACTGATCTCACTCAACCATGCACAAGAAATGTTGTCTGTCTTATAATTGTGGGTTTCTCATTTTTCTCCAGCTGGAGCAGACTCATGATGTCCACCTTTCCCTGGAGGAGAAGTTCTCTCAGGGCAGAGAAGACTCCGCCCAGCTCCTTAAGCAGCACAAGCTCTTATTGGAGCAGCTCGATCAGGATGCAAAGCTGAAGAGTCAACTCCAGCTGGAGCTCCATAAGGCCGAGGGTGAGCACTGCATCTTCATTGGCTTTGCTTCACTTGACTCATCTTCTGCTGCCAAGTTACAGTCGTTAATCCACTGATCCTTAAAACGCTGTTTTCTCCTGCTCATACTCCAATTTCATCACTTGAACTGAAGTTTAGACATAATCCATCTGTTAATGATGTTAAGCACAAGAAGCTAAAACATATTATGTCTTTTTCTTACCTCATTCTGTTTGTGTTCAGGGCTCCTAGAGGGCTACATGGCAGAGAAAGTGGTCCTAGAGGAGTGTCTCCAGCAGAGGGAGGCACAAGAGGAGAGACTAGTGGAGGAGCTGGAGGATCTTAAGGTGAAGCGGCATAAGATGGGGAGCATCACTGGGGAGCTGGACAGCCTCAGACTGAAGCACCAGGAGCTCAGTGAGGAGCACACGATTCTCCTCCGTCAGAAGGAGCATCTCTCTGCCGGTCTGGGGGATCGAGAGAAGGGTGAGTGGAAGAAGAACTTGTGAAATAAAGAATAAAGTGTCACACAACCTCTGTAGCGCGCTTGATCATACACTTATGTAATGTCTGTGCTCAGATGCATCTTCTGTCCGTAGGCCATGGGCTGAATTTAGATCCTGACGCAGGTTTGTGGGTCAGAGTGGAGTATGTGTGTGTTGGGGGGTGGGGGATGAATTTGCAGTATATTTGCAGTGATGTGTGAGGTTGCTGTTTGAGACTCTACCATCGTCAGTAGCTTGTAGCGAAGACTCTCGGCGTGCTGTGTTATTTGTTGTTGTTTTACCTATATAACAACGTTTTAAATCAGATCCGTTAAGAATGCATTCAGTAACTTTTCTGTCTTGCCTGCTTTTCAAAATTCTTTAGCATTCATCTATTTATGCTGAAACAGTCAACCTCACCTTCCTCTCTCATTTTTGAAGCTCTACTAGCAGAGACGGAGCGTTTGACCCAGGATAGACTGGACCTGCAGCGGCAGGCGGAGCGGGACCACAGGTCTCTGTCTCAGCGCCTCAGGGCCCTGGAGAGAGATGTGGAAGAGCAGGAAACCAAGGGCCTGGAGACGGAGCTGCACAACAAGACCCACACTGAAGACCTCAACCAGCATGTCCAAGCACTGGAGAAACAGCTGAAACATGACCGTCAGTTTATAGAGGTGAATGTTTCGATATATTAAATGTTTATTATAATGTGATGCTAAAATTTAATTAATCAGCTTTTTTAGCGTCCCTTTAATTTTTGCCATTGTATAAACCCTGTAAACTAATTTCACATTAATTTTAGTGTTATTTCAGAGTGCCAGAGACGGGTCCTCCTGTTATTGCTTAATGCAGTGGACACAGTCTAACATGTAATTAATTCCTATAAATACAGGAGCAAGCTGTGGAGCGTGAACATGAGAGAGACGAGTTCCAACAGGAGATCCGAAGGCTGGAGGCCCAACTCAGACAAACAGCCAGTGTGGATAACAAAGGACACAGGGTGAGGCCCATCATCTTGATCGGAAGTGTACATACAGCAGGAGGGTGACCTTTTTTCATCACCAAGCACCATTTTGTGACCTCATCACTTGATGTGCTAACTCTGTGATTAGCATTATTCCATCCACAAAGATTTTATTTGATCAGATCAGAATGATAAACTATGGATTCAAACCCACTCTTTAAATCAGACTATGCTGCTTTGGTTTTCTCTTCATCTTGGCTGCTGTGCAGTTTGCAGCTGTTGCTGACAGACTACTGGATTTAAATAGTGGTTGTTGCCTGAATCGAGCAGTTTATCCTTTCAGGCAGATGGCAGACATCTGTGGGATGTTTTGACCCATAAGGTTTTCATAAAGGCCATTTAATGATGTAATGCATAGAGTGTACGGGTCACCAGCATACTAACTTGTTTAACCAGACCATTTTTGTGGGATATTGACAAATACTAAGTTTCAGTGTCAAAGTTTTTTTTATACATGGTTGATGTGATGAGTTTGCTAATGTTTTGCTGATTGGATGATAAATGCACTAACTGAAAAATGTATAGTTCTACTCACAGAGGTTGACATGATGAATGGTTTGTTTGTTTGTTTGTTTGTTAATGAGCCTGACTTTTACCATGTGTTTATTCCTGTGCTGAACTGATCGCTGTAGTTTGAGGACTTGGCTCTGCAGGTAACAAAAATTGAAACCGTAGTCTACTTCTCTAAGCTCCTCTGACTCCCGTGCATGGTGTGCATTATTATTTTAACTCAATCATCCATAGAGTAATTTTAGTGCTTCGTGCGTTTGCCAAAAATTCATCGACCATTTCATTTTCTGTTTGCTAACATTCATTTGCATGGTTTGCACTTCATTTGTCCTTCACCTCCATGTCACTGCTCTCTGGAGCGGCTTCATTCAGTGTTTGGTACCAGTGGCTGCGGATACGGCATGGCTTTGTTTTTTAGCTACGAATCATAATTTCCATTCCCAAATAATTTTTTTCCCCATTTAAGTTTTGAAAGTTGTTATTCAAAACTTGGTCCCTGGTATGTCTTTGCAGGTGGAAAGTCTACAAGCTATCATCAAAGACAAGATGGACGACCAAGCTTCCTTGTTCGCAGCCAATCAGCAGGCCCAGCGTGACCTTGCTGAACGCAACGAGGAGATAGACAAGCTAGCCGGGCGAATCAGAGAACTAGAGCATGCGCTGCTCAACACTGCTGAGAATAACCGATCTATTGGTCAACTTGAACAAGAGCTTCACAGAACAAAGTTGAGAGAACAGGAGCTCACACAAGTAAGAACAGATGAAAACTTTCAGTTTAGATAAGTGTGCACTTTCACTTTTTTCTCAAGAATTCCCTCACCTCCTCCTCCTGCCAGGATAAGCAAGCACTGGAGCAGCAGCAGCTGTCCAACAGGCTTCAGATCTCTGCCCTGCAGTCCAAACTGGATGATATGAGACACTGTTACCATGACAACACACGTGACCCCACCCAGGAGCTTAGGGATGCCCTGGACACTGCTCAGCAGAGCCTACAGACCAAAGAGCAAGAGGTCAGTAGGATTTGATAAAAAGATGGTGGAAAGTAGCAGAAATTATTTAGCGTTTTTATTTGCACACTTGGCTGCAGTGCCACCTGCTGGTACAAATGGGGAAAGGTATCCAGAAAGGTATATAAACTTTTTTTTTAAATAAATAATGTTCATTTCAGGTTGAGGTTCTGCTTGGCCAACTGGAGAATGTGCAAAGAGACTTGACCATCAAAGAAGTTGAACTAAAACACCTCACACTACAGCTGGAGTCAGTGACCAATCAGAATGCAGCTCGTGTAAATGAGCTCCAAGAGCAGATTGCTGAACTGAAGGTAAGAACTACATTGTTTTTACACCAAGTCATTATCTATTTGTGGTGTTAATCTCTCCCTTTCAAATGATTTGATCTAGATTATGTTTCTAGATACACAGCCCACAACCATTCCACTGTCCACAATGCTAATACTGTGTGTTTGAAATTTTTACTCTCTTTAATTATGAAAATCTAATACTTATAATATAAGAAGGGTTTTCTAAAGATAATTAATTCTCCTGACATTTACCTCTTGGCTCAGAAGATGATAATCTGGAAGAGAAGGGGACCAAGTAACATTAGCTGCTAAAGCTGGCATTGCCTTGTATTGACTGCTGTGTAAACTTTACATAAAAGCACACGTTGTCTTTTTTAATTATTTTAGTCTGGTACCACAGAGCTGTTCACTGTAGCTAGATTTTTGTGGACGGTTAAGGCAGGTAATAAGTAGGAAGCAGTAATTGAAATTGACATGATTATTATTATTCTTCAGGCAAATGAATTGCCTTTTTGAGGGCCTAAACATGCTTGAAAACTCACCAAAGTTTGCAGAAAATTAAAAAGTGGTGATAATTTACATATTCTGGAGTAATTTGAAATGGGCGTGGCAAAAGCTGAACAGCGGCCCCCCCATAAAAGCCCCTTACTTACTTTCACCGATCTTCAAGAAATTCGGTACACACGTGTATCATGATCAGACACACACAAAAGTCTCAAGGAGCATCATGAAAAAAGCAACAGGAAGTCGGCAATTCTGGATTAAGTGTTAATTTTGGCCATTTTACATGTGTATTTTAACGAACCCCTCCTAGAGCTTTCATCAGATCAACTTCAAATTCGGTTAGGAGTCATCTCAACAACATGGAGAATTAAATTACCTCGATTTTTGAGTTTTGGTCACACGGTGTGACCGTGGCGTGTTTTACAACTTAAATTAGATTTACATAAAATTTCACTGTGTGGTCTGCACTTGATGGTGTGGACCGTAATGCGTGATTAGTGGTCGTGGTTCGACGTTGCGTGACGGCCATAGTAAGTGAAGCGTTTATCCTTCCCGTGGTGCGCAGAACACACGCAACGCCGCGTCGTTTTGCCCGGTCCCCGCTCGCAGCCCTAGTTTTGGTTGGATCTATGATTGATGTGTCAAAATCTGTCTCTCAGATTTGCATTGGTTAATCTTTAAACCCCCAATATCTATTTTATTTTGTTAGATTATGAATGGAATTTGCATCTAAACTCTGTTTGCAGGAGACTGTATCTAATCTACAAATACTTGAGGAGGAGAAGGAAGAGCAAAGTGAGGTGGAGGATGTAAATGAAGAGACCCTCCCCTCAGCTCTACTGCAGGAGAAAAACCAGGAAATCGATCACCTCAACAATGAGATCCAAAGATTAGAACAGGAGCTGGAGATCACCGGGGACAACAAGGTCAGTGTAAACACACAGATACATGCAGACAGTGTGAGAATATAGCCGATGAGGTGGTGATGTAAAATCTAATTGTCCGTTTCTAATCTTCCTGACAGGATTTTGAAGTTGAACTTGAGGATCTGCACTCACAGGTGGAACATCTTCAGTCTGAAATCACCAGAGTGCGTCAGGACAGAGAGGAAGAAGAGGAGCGCCTTCATGAGGTCATCAGCACGCTGCAGGCAGAACTCGCCACACTGGGCCCCAACGTGCATGAAGTTAGCGACTCTCAGGATGGTGACAGCATCAATCCCTCACCCGCTCCCAGCCCAGAACCTCACCACTACACCATCCAGGAAAAGGATAGGAGGGGAGGGCCAAGTAGCCTGAAGCAAGAGCTCAGTCTGACTCACTCTGCCGCCTCTCGTTCCCTTCGCTCTCGTCTCAAGGCCACTCAGAGTCAGCTGGACACAGCGGTGGCAGAGAGAGAGGGACTGGAGCGATTACTGCTCACCCAGGAGGAAGAGTACAGAGGACACGGGCAGGAGTTGGGGAGGAGGTTTAAAGCTGAGAAAGAAAAGGCAGATGAGCTCCAAGGTCTCCTCACCCTCAAGGAAGCTGAGCTGGAGGAGGTGAAAGCCCAGATAGAAGAGGATAGGGACGAGAGGAAATCATCTGAGGAGGACAATGCCCACCTTAACACCCTGGTTACTGATCTTCAAGAGGCAGAACAAGAGCGACTGAGAGAGATTGAAAGTTTAAAAACAAAAGAGCAGGAGATGGAACTAGAAATGGAGGTTCTCAGAGAAACCAGCCTTACACTTGAGAGACAAATCCAGGAGATGAGAGCCGAGGTGGTAGATATGGAGAAACTGGTTGCTGTTGAAAGGGCAAAGATAAAAACGCTTGAGACTGTGAAGGAAGAGCTTTCTGCTGAAAGTGAAGCACTCAGGAGTAAGGAGAAGCAACTACAGGAGGAAACTGAGATGCTGAGGCAGGAAGTGACTTCAATGAGAGGCCTGATCCAGGACCTGACAGTTAAAGTCAGAGAGAAGGAAACCAATCAAGAAGAGGCTCAAACGGAGGTGCTGGTGAGTGTTTGTAGATAAATCTTTTATCCAAGGTTAATGACATTAAAAGATTATGAAATCAATTTTTTTATTTAAGTACCAATCTTTTTTACATCTTATGTGTGTATACATGGTTCATAGTACACAGCAGACCTTTTTTTCTGTTATCTGTTCTAGATTTATAAATCAAATTATATTTACCTCCCCCAATAAGGTTATGTTTCAATAAGGCACAGTCTCCTGACTGTGTGTGTGTGTTGGCTGGTTGGTTTGCTTTTAAGCAAAATTAAAGCTAAAGTATTGGATGGATTAACAGGAAACTTGGTGGAAGGATGTGGTATGGTGCGGATCTGGATCAAGGGCCAGATACAAAAACATTTTTATCGAGTTCTTTAACATTGTGAGAAGGAATTTGTCATTTTCACTGATTTCCGATTGAATAATTCATGGATTGTGATGGAAAAAATAGGCAAATTTAGGGGATTGTATCTTTAAGTATGTGCAATTTGGTGCAGCTTGATTGAATTTAGGTTTTAAGGGGTCTGGGGGTTTTTTTTATGCAAAGGCAACCAAGTAACTCTGTAAACCAGCTTCAACAGGCCCCAGACAGGGAATGTTTTTTTTGTTTTTTTTGCTCGCAACTGCAGGCAAGACCACATCTGGTTATAGTTAGGTGCGTAATGACGTGTTACAGCGAGACGGCAGAATCTTGCACGGAGGAAGTGACATGAAAATGAGGAAGGAGGAGGAAAATCTTTGTTAGCTCTTGTTTTTAAAGCTGGTGGACTTTGTTTTCTATTCTGCTGCGTTCTACCCTTGCAGGATGTGGTAAGAACAAGTTGTGGTTTTTATCAAATAGATAACGAAAGAAGAAATGCATTAGTTCTGCTGCTGCTTGTCTTTGCATTCTTTCAAACTTTGATTGTACTGGTGCACAGCTGCTTTTGGCAAATGGTCACAGTACACAAGAATAGCTTTAGTTGTAGATGTGTATGACATGTGGTGCCAAATTAAATGTTGTTACTTTGCAAAGTACTGAATTCCATTCATCTACGGCTCATGTAGGGCTCTGGAAAAACGTAAAAAAGAAAATGAAAAATGTAGGGCATGAATTCACATGCCTGTACAGGAAAGTGACACTCAATACTTATATGGATGTTTCCCTTTTATCAGACAAATGCTGAGGTGACTTTGGCTAAAGCAGACACTGCGTTGAGACAGAAGGAGGACGAGCTCATCAGACTGAGGGCCGAGCATCAGGCTGTGAGGACGGAGCTGACCACAGTGAAACAGGGTCTGAGCACCAGTGCAGCGAGAGCTGAGAAACTACACGAGGAAGGACAGGTGGGAATATTTAACTGAGCACACAATATTAACTACAGATCATATATCTCTACAAGTTAATCTTTCAGTCCTGAGTATTATAAATGTAATGGTTGGATCCTCTGTTTTAGACCAAAGACTGTGCCCTTGTCTCCCTGGAGACTGACAACCAGCGGCTGAAGTCAGAGCTCCGGCGTCTGCAGGAGGACCTGGCTGTGCAGGAAGAGGAACTAGCCTATCAGCAGAGAGAACTACAGCAGCTCCGACAGCACTGTCAACAGCAGGAAACACTTCATCATCAACAGGGATACCAACAGAAAGGTACAACTTTCTAAAGTCTTTATACTATAAAATAATTTACACTATTATTGAATAGGGACATTTTTTAATTGTCACATAAAAGATGTTAATCTCTTAACCCTTAAAGACAATGGAACTGAAACAAAAATATGTTCTCACATTTACTTTTTTAATATTTCTTGATCATCAGATATTTCTCAGAGACCTTTTGAGGACATTGTGAGCGTCTCTCGTGACGAAGCCTCTCTGAGCTCTCCGGAGCTGTTGAGGAAACTCGAATGCTCCGAGGACAGAATCCCGCAGCGTTTCCATACCTCTGTCCTGGGCTCTCGTCTGTCTGACCTCAGCGTACTGAACAGCACCGGCCTGGATCTGCCCCAACACAAGACCTCTCCCAGGGTTGTGATGGAACCCCCCCACTCTCGGACCATCACTCCAGATCCAGCCACACGGAGTACCCGCTCCCCAGGCTCAGCCTCCGTCTCTGACAACTTCTCCATGCTTGACTCTCTGGATACTGACCGAGTATGTTATCTGACACTTTTATTCAGGCTATTTTATTGTCATTCTGCAAGAAGCTCCTGTGTTTTAGTTGGGTTTAAATATAGATAAATATTTTTAAATTTCTTCTAAGCTGCGTGAGTTGGAAGGACTTGATCTGACAGACCCTCCGTCTCTACTTGGCTCGACCTCCTCCTTATCAGCACCAGAGTGGGCCAGTGATGGATATGGAAGCAGTGAGTATTTGCACCTGAATGACTGATTGTTCTTATCTACAGGTGATAGGTCAAGGCAGCCGGTCTGCGTTTAACATGAGATATGAAATGTCTCCAAGAAAATAAAGCAACCCCAGATGCCACTTTTATGTGTGTAATACAGATTTTTTTAAACTGTTGACATTTTTAGCAGACATTACTCAAGAGTAAATCATGTATTTTGCTGGGACTATTTTCAACTGCAGATTTAGTGTACTAATATTTACCATAGAATTACAGTGTGTGTGTGGGATTGACTCAAAATAAAGTATGTTAGTCAATGGAGTGGTGGGTCTGACTCATGTGTTTTTAATAGGTTTGGACAAAATAGAGTTCTGTGGGTCAGAAGAACAAGCTTTACCAAAGCTTTGCTCACACAGACGAACTGAGTAGGCTCAGTTTGTTGACAGTAAGAAAAATTTAGACCTTCACCAGACTGATCTACTTAACTCTTCTGTTCTCCTCTTGCGATTCAGACGTGAGTTCAGAGTTGGGTGCGAGGCTGAGAGTCGAGCTTGAACAGACTGAAAGACTGGATGCTCAGTTTGTTGAGTATCTTCGCTGTCGAGGAATGAACCCGATGGCTAACACAGACAGTGCGGCAGGTAGCATGAGCTACAGCGATGACCTATTATCTCCTGAGCTTCAGGTGGGCCTCATATACACTTGGCAGTAAATCTATTTATAACTTCCATAGCCTGAATTGTTACTCAGTTTCTTTCCCTATCGTTCTGCAGAATCTGTTGAAAAAGGTTTATCAAGAAAGCTGCAGAATTCTCACCTTGTCCCAGCGTCGTGCCACATCCTCAACCCAGCCTCATGCCTCAGACTTAAAAGCTTTGTCATCGAGTCAGGCGCAGTATCATTGTGGAGACAGCTCCACCCTAATGGACAAATCAACCTCTAACCCCCCCATGAGCTGGCAGCAGGAGAAGAGGGCACTGCAGGAGACTGTGATCGCTCTTCGAGAGCTGCTCTGTCGAATGGCACAGAGACACACACAAGTGAGTCTCTGTAGTTTTGAATTATGACTTTACAAACCTCTACAGTGAGGTTGGGGTGTTTTGTAGTATTTGTTTGGATAACTTTATTTTCTTTCACTTTATATGTTGTGTACTGGATTTCTCCTCTAATAATTCCAGTTGACTATCCGTGCTGATCTTCTGTCTTCCTCCCTCAGACTGACAACAGGGGTGAAAGTGACTGGCAGAGAGATCAGCCACCGACTGATGGACAGGTCGAATCCCAACTGAAAGCAGAGTTGGAGGAGAGACAGAAACAACTGAAATGTGCTCATGACACCCAGCGAGAGCAAAATAACAAAATGCAATCACTCAGGTACAACAGGACACAAGCACATCTCCATTATATATATCAGACATGAGTAAATTCACCATTGTCAAAATGTTGTAGTCAATGCATCAAAGAGGAATTTTAAAGCTGGTGTTTTGCTGTATTTTGAATAACTATGTTATCTTATAGCTCATATCAATAAATGTGTGTTAGGAAAAATGTCGTAACTGGTCGCCCTCCTAACTTCCAAAAATGATTTGTTATAAATCCATTTCGGGAGTCTCTTTTTTTTTTTTCCAAGTTCATTATGTATTTTTAGGTATTGGTTGGCCGTGTTTGAACTATGGCTCTCTTCACCATATTTCTGTCACAGTCACACAAATGGGCTTCCATGTAATAATGCCAAAAGTGGTGAAAAGTAATGCTGTTGTTTTTTAGGCTCGCTGTAGAAGAAGGTGAAGAGGCTTTGAAGGAAGAGCAAACCAGAGTCCAGGAGCTTCAACAACAACTGGAGCAGGAGAGAGTTCTGAGTCTCCGTAAAGACAGAGAGGAGGATGAAAGGAGAGAGGTAAGATGAGGACAGTTTATACTGTATCTAATATACATTTCATTAGCTTAAACACAGAAAACCAATATCATGGCTCTGCAGTGTTTGCTGTCAAAGATCAAAGTATGCTTCAGCCCTCTTCTCCCTACAGGCTATGCAAGTGTCCTCTGATCAGCAGAGGTCAGAGGTCATGGCTCTGAAGGGTCATGTAGAGCAGGAGAGGGTGGCATGCAGCAACCTCAGACGTGAGCTTCAGATTGAACAGTCGCGCAGTGAGCTGCTGGAGAAACGGGTAGACGACACCCAGAAGGAGCTAGAAGATGAACGTCAAAGTTCTGCCCAGCAACACGATCTCATCCTGAAAGAAAAGCCTAGACTCCAGCGTCTCTTGACCGAAGCAGAATCTCGCTCATGTGAGATTCACTCGAAACTTGCAGCTGCTCACAGGAAGCTGGACGAAGAGAGAGACCGATGCTCCAGGCAGGTGGATGAGCTTAGCCGCAGACATGAGGCTGACTCAGCCAGAGACAGGAAGTTTATCTCTGACATGCGCGGCCAGCTAGAGCAGGAGCGAAGGCAGGGGGAGGAGCTGGCAGCCGTGATGGCCAAACTGAGGACCGAGCTACTGCAGAGCAGGAGGAAATGGGAAGAGGAGGACAGAACGAGGAGGGAGGAGCTGCAGAGGGAACAGGAGGCCGCCACTCGACATCGTGTGGCGATGGAGACCTTGAAGGAGCAGAAACAGGAAGCCAGCAGTACTTTGGAGGCAGAGAGAGAGCGGTCTAGACGCCTTGGGGTGGAACTCGCAGAGCTAAAGGAGAGACTCCGACTGATGAAGGACAAAGAGAGGGAGAGGGAGGAGCATTGGGAGAGAGAAAGGAGGAAGGGGCGGCAAGATCAGATGGAGAGGGAGAGACGTCAGGAGAGGACCAATAACAAACTGGTAAGATAGTAACAAAGTTCTTACTCTTCTCTAATGGACTCACTTCTTTCACGAATGCAATGCTCACATTCAGGATCATTTTGGAGACAAAGAAGCACACCTGATACACATTTCTCACTTTAGTGTGAGTTGGAGTTGTTGCGGAAGCAGGATCAGCAGCGAATGCAGGAGCTGCAACAGACCCTGGCAGAGCTGGAACGGGAGGAGAGAGAGATGGCTGCTCAGAGGATGTCTGGAAGGACCACAGGGCAACAACACAAGCCTGCATCCACACAGCAGCAGCTCCAAACTGACGGAGCTCAGGCAGGCAGCTCACAACAAAACCAGCAGGTACACAAGTGGTTATAATTATTACATACAGCACTGTTGTTGATATTATTGATGGTGGTAGCAACAACTACAAACCTTTTATTGAATGTTAAATGTTGCAAAAATGTACTTTTCTCACTGTAGATTTCGTCAACGTCGCCATCGTCCACTCTGCTGGAGAAGTTGTTGAGTGAGAACTCTGAGCTGACGGAGCGTTTGACATCATTGAGTCAGGAGAGAGCCACTCACAAACACAGACTCACCTTCCTGGAGCGACAGCTGCGCCACTCGGAGAACGAGCTCGCCAAGGTCACGGCAGAAACTGAAAACAGACCCATCAATGATGTGATCAACAACAGCAAAGTCAGTAGGCAATGGACACACACACACACACGCACACACATGTTTTACTCTAGAATTTTTTTGTTTAACTCAAATAGATTTGGTTTGATCCTGAAAAGTGTTTTGTTGTATTTGTATTGAATTTTTTAGATATTTTATTTTACTTAAAAATATGACATTACCAGTTGAAAGGTATCAAGGGAGCATTCACCTCAGAATGAAGCACCTTAATTGAATTAAGCCATGAATGTTACTTGCACCAGCCAAATGACATTTATAAATCCCCTTGTTAGAATTGACCATGTGATGTTGATGTAAGACACTGACGTAAATCTTCCATTTACTGGTTTACAGGTGCAGCGTTTGTATGAGCGTTACCTGCGTGCTGAGAGCTTCAGGAAAGCTCTGGTCTACCAGAAGCGTTACCTGCTGCTGCTGTTGGGTGGTTTCCAGGACTGTGAGCAGGTCACACTGTGTGTCATCGCTCGTATGGGGGCGTGGCCCTCGCCACCACTCTCCTCTCTGCACCGACCCCTCGGAAGATTTAGAGCTGTTGTACGAGTTGTCATCGCGGTCTCAAGGTAGCATTATATATTTACCAGCATTTAAAAGTAGTTTGAGAGACCTCGACATTGTGTGTGGAAAAATCTAACTCCTCACTCTGTGTTTCAGAATGAAGTTCCTGACCAGGAAATGGCAGAAAGCGATCAGAAGATTATCTGTATCTGGGACTGTCAATGGTCATGCTTCAGGTCAGCTCGATGAACACAGTTTAACATAATATTCATCAATTGTCTGTGTTTGTATGAGTGGGTGGATTTTAAATCTTACCGTCTATTTCAGGGCCTAAAGCTGAAGTTCTAAGGCAGCAACAGTCGAGATCAAATTACGACTCGTCCCTGAACAGAGGCACAGTGTCGTCTCTCGTCCCACCCAGCAAATCACCCTTCAGGTTGCACAACAGGTATGGTCCCCACTTCATCAAAGAGTCTTTTAACTTGAGACTTGAAATATTTAAGTTTAAGACTTAACAGTTGTGTCAGTCAGTTAAAAGTAATTGTTTTCGTCTTCCTTCAGGTCGAACTCCAGCACCACTCTGCCCTCTGGGCACCCTGGGGTGGAGTCTCAGGATCCAGAAGGATCACTGACAGAATATATCAACCATCTAGAAAAAGTCCAACAACGGTTGGTGGGAGCCAGGCAAGGTGAGAAGCATTACCTACAAGTTGGGTGAAACAGACAACTTGAATGGGCCAAGATGGAAGAAATAGAATCACTGGTAGTGGTACCCATTTCACACTATCCTCCTATATCCCACATTATCAAGCACAGCTTCGTGGGTTCTGGGCACCAAATCAAAAAAGCGTGTGCACACAAGGCACAGGGTGTATTTGTTATTGCTTTGAGATGCACGCCTCTTTCTTTGGGTCACTTTTTTCTCCCAGGATGAGTTCAGTATAAGACGGTACACGTAATTATAGGAAAAATGCTAATGTTGTGATGGGCACCCTAATGCTTTCTGGGACGGTGTTATCATATTCCACAATACCTCTGTGCTCTATCGTCTCCCAACCCAGTAAGCAAGACTCATAGACTCGCTAAAGAGGAAAGGAAGATACGGTCAGCCTGTTCCCGTGATATGATTGGTTATCGGCAGCGCTGGCTGCAGGAGAACGGGACGTGGCTGTACCTGAGCTGCTTGTCGCCACTTTACCTGTACGGTCCAGGTGAGTGTGAGTGTAACATGCTCACTCCACCCCTCCCAAATGGTTCAGCAGTCACGGAGTGCACCAGATATTAGAGGTGACAACACTCCAGTCTGTCCTGCAGGTTTCGGACTCTCGTATAATTCATACCTGTGTGTCATGCTGTTGTTAATTCATATTTGGGAATCATTTCTGCTGATTACAAATATGTAATATTACTGAGTATATTTCAAAGCATTTGAATGTATTTTATTTCAGTACATGACAGAATTATACAAACTTGCAGAGATTTAAACTTTGCTTAAAAATTAACAGGAAAACTTGGTTGACGTGAAATTATTTCTAGCTGACATCCTGTTGGTGTGGGGCTTTCTGACAACTGAGATTTAAATCACCTGTCGAGCTGTTGTATTCATGCATTTTCACAAATTTGAGGCTGAAACAAATTTTCAAACAAAGCAGTCGTAGATGATCACGCAAAGCACAATGGTCATTTTATGGTTTCTTAAAACGTTTGCTGTTTGGCTCATTCATCATGTGCGGATATAAAGCTCTGATATTTGATAACCCACCAAACACAGAACTCCACTGTGTCCAAAGTAACTTCCTATTTATTATAATGTATAGTGTACTTCATTTACCCTCTTCTGTTTTATTTGTATATATATATATATATATATATATATATATATATATATATATATATATATATATATATATATATATATATATATATATATATATATATATATATATATATATATTATATATATATAATTCTTAGTAAAGGCACTGAATCATATAAAAAGCATACCATTATAATACTACAATGAGCCACACCTGGTGTAGTAGATACCAAATGTGCTTATCTATCTCATCTTATTTATCTCATTGCAGCTGCATTTTCTCATTTGTGGTTTTACAGAATTTATTATTTTCACATGAAGATGTTCTTTTAACCTGCTTTTGCAATATTTTCTGATGTTTTCATAATGTTTGTATTTGGGATTTTTAAGGAGCAGCATGTGTGGTAGTGACAGATACGCAGACCCAATATAGGTCTTCTAGTCTTTATTCCATCAGAGCTGTTTTCTAATGGATGTTATAGAACAGATTTTTGCAAAAAAATCTTTGATTACATAACTGATGTTAGCCTGTACAATAATTCGGTTTTATCTCATTCATTTATCATTTATTTTAAGCTTTCTTTCTTTATAAGAAAAGAAAGATGACTGAGGTTTTATTATAAAGTTACAGATAACAGCTGACTTAAGTCAAGAGTGTTGTTGCTATTTATGCAAATTAAATCTTGATGTAAACTTTGTTTGTTGTATTTCCTGATATTCTGGGTTTTGTTTTTTGTTTTCTCTTAGGCCCGTCTGTTCTCCAGTCCGACCAAAAGTAATCCGTCCACTGAACGTATGAATGTATCCTGTCTGCGCACCATTCCAAATCTTTCCATGCCTTACACCCATGTAGAAACATGAAGAAATAAATATAGGATGTAAGATGATTTTTTTCTGATGGTGTGAATTTTATACGTACATAAATTATTTTTTAAATTTTCTAATGTAACTTTTGTATTCTCTGTGCCTCAGTTTTTTGAAGGTCACTCTCTAGATGTTGCTAGAACAAATGTTTTAATTTTGAATATTGCTGTTATTTTTCTACTAATGTTTTTTACCCTGTTGTTACTATGTACATAAGACTAATGTTCATGTGTCCAAATGTGCACTGGTTTTACACTGGAAATCCATGATCAACATAGCTAGAGGTTGTATTATTGAATATTTGTATTTGTATCACCTATGTTTCTACCATAAAGTTAATAAATATTTTAAATGTTTGACAACACACCAAACGGACTGAGTGTTTTTCAACAAAGAAACGTCTGTTTTTAATGTCATGTGCTTTGTGTTTGATGCTCTTCTTTAATTCAGAATCAGCTTTACTCAAAAGCATGTTTGTGCCTAAATGGGAACTTGACTCCAGTTTCTATTGGCTCTCCATGAATTCTGTGTAAATACAGACCTACAAGATAATGAGGACAAAAAAAGCTGAACATTGATAAAGAGACTTTCCTGTACAATTTATGCTCATTAGTTAGTTCATTATTAGGGCCCGAGCACCTCCGGTGGGAGGCCCTATTGTATTTCGAAGGATTTGTATTTCCCTTTTGGGGCTTTTTCAGGGCCTAGACATGCTCAAATTATTACCAAAGTTTGCAGGGAATTCAAAACCCCAAAAAGTAATTGTATTCTGGAGTAATTTGAAATGGGTGTGGAAAAATGGCTCAACAGCGCCATCTAAGGAAAAGCCCCTCACTTTCACCGATCTTCACAAAAATCGTAGCCCAGGTGTATCATGACCAGACAAACAAAAAAGGTCAGAGTTGCAATTGGATAAAAGCTACAGGAAGCCCGCCATTTTGACTTTATTGGCCATTTTCCACATTTTTACTTTGATGTACTTGTCCCAGGGCTTTCATCAGATCAACTTCATATGGAGATGCGTGTCATCACAACAAGATGGAGATGAAAACTACCTCAAAGATCGATTTTTCGCCACACAGTGTGACCGTGGCGTGGCGTCAAAGTTTGATTACACGCCATCAAAACACGAGGTTCTGTATCTCGGACATATTTGGTCCAATCGAGTCCAAACTAGACATGTAAGACAAGAGTCCCGGCCTGATGACATCTACACAGAAATCGTGACTTAAAATCACAGCGCCCCCTGGTGGAAACAGGAAATGTCTTGTTTTTTGAATGTCTTGCAAAAAACAAGACATGCAAAATGTCATCCACTGCAACCATGTCAAACTGTATCAAACGGGTCTCAAGACATTGATAATGTAGGCATAAGATTACTGGGACTTTTCGTCAAACGTCATATTAATGGTGTGGCGTTAAAGTTCATCAACTCGCCGTGACACACGAAATTGCTGTAACTTCAGTGTTCATGGTTCTATCTCACTCAAACTACATTTGTGTAGCAACAGCCCCCCGCAGACATTTATATGGTTTTAAGGAATGGGTGTGGCAAAATAACTGACTAGCGCCCCCTAAAGGATAGCCCCGGCACTACGATTGGCCGACATCTACAAAAATCAATAGGGACATGTGTCTTTTCATGACAAACAAAAATGTCTCTTGGATAAATAATGATATAAAACCACTTATCAATTAAAAGCAACTAATTAGGGCCCGAGCACCGAACGTTGGGAGGCCCTATTGATCGCTCTCTCAACTAACTGCAACAGGCTTCAAAATGCCTGTGCTCGGGGCCCGTTAGTGCTACAACGTAGCCCTAGTTTATTTTATTTTACAACATAAATACAAAATACTGAAATTAAATTTTAAAAGTGTGTGGGTTATGGGAGAAACCAGTAATTGCTTATATGAAATCCACAGAAGAAAAATTTACTAAATATAAAAATACAAAAGACAAATTTATCAATACAGGTTATATATTAGTATTAAAGGGAAAACTGACATGTATTAGTATTGCAGAGGAAATGTTTGTGTATAATGTAAAGTATATTTTTATGCATTTGTCATATATGAATATTATATATTTACATATATATACTCCTTTTGTTGTGAGACTGCAATAAATATAAATGTACATGTATATAATTAAAGACTAATTTAAATAACTTTAAAATATCAGAAATTTCTTACAATTTTTTGAATTTCGTCAGTTTTGTGTTCCAGTTGAATTTTAGTTGAAATATGTTTATAAATTACATTATTTTCTCATGTTTTTGACCATTATTACACAACAGTGATGAACTGAGCAACTCTGCAGCAGCCAATCAGAGTCTGGATGTGCCTCTGACGCGTTTACTTCCTAGATCAGGGGTTCGTTAGTTTAGTGACCCCGCACACGCCGCTTGTGTCTCCATCCAGCTGTTACGCTACAGCTCCGCCCGCGCGGCTCTCCGTCGACACACAGAACGTTCGCGCTGCGTGGAGCTGTCAGTAACGCACAGCCGCCGCGCGTCAACACAGCGATGCTAACGCTAAGCTAAGATAACGGCGGAGCGGTCTGTGTCGCACATCGTCAGCCTGACGTCCTCTCTGCGGCGAAATAGTCCTGGACCGCGCAGAAGACCTCGGTACACTTTTCTCGTATTTGTCTGGGATGTATGGATGGATAGTTGACGGCATCTCGTCGCTGTTCGAGCCCGCCACGGGGCGAAACCCCACCGAGTGGCCCGGGAGAGGGAACGTTAGCGGGGAGACATCCACGCGACCCTCCGTCCGAGACGAAGCACAGCGGCAGCAGAGTCACGGCAGAGCGGCTAAACGGAACTACCAGAGGTCGGTGGTTGAAGAAAAGGTTTATTTTTTTTACCCCTCTTTGTATTAACGATTACATTCTACGTGTTAACACTCAACTGCTTTTGATGCTAATCTAGCAAACGTTTCTAAACTCGGGTTGGACGTTAGCCACCTGAAGTTCTCACAGGGGTCTGACCGAGAGTAATTGATTGATTGATTGATGAAGCGACCGATAAACAGGGCGAATCATCACCGACATTAAACAGTAATGTTGTGTGTTTAACATCCTGAATATCGCCTGCTGTTGTTACTAAATTGTTGTGTTGTTAGCACACTGCTAGCATAACACCACAACTGTCACAGGTTAACGTTAACTGCTAAACCCTCCTGAGATGAACCATATTAACACATATCTCTATTTCATATTCAGTCTCTCATATGTTAACAAGGTTACTCTTGAAAATACAAAGTAGTGTAAGTGTACATTTGCTTAAAAGTGAAATAATCGCAAGGGCTGAACATTATCAACTTCAGAATTATTTATTGCAATGCTGTCATAATATAATACCACATTAGGTTTAGCCGGGTGTAACTAATGTACTGGCAACTTGGTCATGAGGAACAAACTGAATGTGTTGTCACATCTTCATCATCGATAACATTGAGATGTTGTTAGAATCACTGAGGTCTAATCTTGTATTTTTCTGTTCCAGTGTTGATGTTGCAGGCAGCGTTTGCCACAGTGACCCTGTAGAGGTGAAAAGACGCAGACGAGGTTTGTTTACTACAAAGAACAATCAATATATATTCCAGAGGTATAAACGGAGGAAGAAAGTTGTTCACTTGTTGTCCTGTGCAGATGTAGTCATCAGCTTTGTGAAGAAGACTGTGGCCGGGGTAGCGGGTTTGCTCAGGCTGCGCAAACCTCTGACGACCAGGCGTGAGAATCCCAGACGTTATGAAGACACACAGGTTTGTGTTCCATGGATCCATATTTTCTAACCTGACCAACAAATCCTGACGAATACTGTTTGAGTACTTCATAGTTCAGCCCTTCCACATGTGGTGAGAAACACACAGACGCAAGAGAGCCGACCATTCACCATGTCCGTGTAGTTTGCATATACAAAATAAACCTGCTGAGACCTACGTGGGTGGAGTTGAATTGCACACATCATACAGCCCAGTTTTGAAAGTTATACTTAAGGCAATATGTTAAATAGAAAATGGAGTCATTACTTTTCTTGTTCTGCACAGACCAGAGTCCTAAATGTCAAACGAATGGGGATGAAAAATCTGGTCGCAACATGCTTTTAATTAAATTGCATTTGAGACACATTCAGCCATACACAGAGTTGTTAAAAGATCAAGAAGATCAGGAAGTAAGCCCAACTATTGTATGATGCTCGATTGTTATGTTTGTTTTCTCCATCGTTTTATGTTGTTGTATCTCTGTGAATTCAGCCTGTCACGTTGATGGGGATAGATGAGCTCCACACTTCATGGCTGAACACTACTGAGTGGAGAATGGGTAAGTGGAGGCAGCTACTGCTGAAGGAAAATACAATTTTTTTTTATGCTTATTTGTCTCATCCATACTCTTATTGTTTATTCCATTCATAAATCACATTGTCATTTTTTTAATTCTGTCTTTATTCCACAGATAAACAAGTTGGTGGAGTGAATGACAGGGGAGGCAAGAATCCCTTTCAGACCTCCTCACCTCCTCTAATGAGGAAATACAGGCAAGATGTCCAGTATTTGATATTGTCTTCATTAGTGGCTGCACCAACAACTTTTAATTAATCCACTTATACTTGTAGAGCTGCCTTATCGTTAATGATTCCACAGTGTCACCTTTTGAAGATGCTCCCTTGCTTATGTGTCAAACCTTTTTGAATCCAGTGGGACGACAGTCTCTGCAGGCCTCACTGACAGAGGGAAGGAAAGAGAGAGGAGAGGCTCCCTTCAGCTGCTGCCGCCGAGGTCGACTATGAGGGTGGCAACCGCTCACTCCGACCCAACCTACAATGGCTTCAGTCACAACCGCTGCTACAAGCCCAGTCTTACTGTGGAAGAGGTGAAATACTGAATTGTTTGTATTAATCATTGATGTTGAACATACATTTTTTTGTATATTTGAATACTTCTTTAAACATTTAATTTCCTTGATGCCACTAAAGGCAAGATTTAATGTAAATTATAAAGTGTAGCTGAAACAAGTCTACTGGCAGCAGAGTGGCATATTTTACAAATGAAGAGCAAACTAATATTATACAAACACAAATAAGTTAAACACATAATCCCGGCTAAAACCAACAGTTGCTGCCAAATGCGGAAGGACAGCTGACAAAAAAATCTGTGAATATGTAAATTAATAGGCTTAAAATATCACTGCCCTTTCACGAGTTCACACGTAGGTCTGGTTACAATTACATTTGTGTATTTCATTAAATTAATGTGTTGCCATTGCGTGTAATGGAATTGTAGCTTTAGTCATTCAGCTGCAGCCCTTGCAATGTCAAACAGACATTCGAAAAAAATACGAAAACGTAATTCAATGTGCTAAGTCGCGTTAGGATCTTCTATGAAATGGGGATGTCATTTTTTTTTTTTTTTAAACGCGATTGGTCAATAGGTTGTTCTTTCCTATGTGTTGATCTGTTATATCAAACATGATGTGCTCCGGAGCAGGTTAGGTGTTCAGCACACGTTACTCTGCCTATTTTCCCAGTAGGAAGTGAACCACCGTTAGCAAGTTACCTTACTAAGCACAAATCCTGTCTCTTGGTTCAGGCGTCTGTTCTACGGAGTATAGTTAACTGGCTTCTACTTGCATAATTGCTCGGTAATTAAATTAAATAACCCCTGCTCCTCAGCATCCAGAGTGCAGTTTTGAGTTTTATATTTACCAAGAGAATCGGCTCAATAGTCGTGCTTTAAGACTCTGTACCATTTGTCTGTGTTAGTTATGTGTTTCTGTTTTGCCTCCAGGCCATTAAGCAGAATAATAAGGAGCACTATAGACGCTTGCTGGAGATGGTGACAGACAAATACAGCAAAAGTCAACCACTGCCTTTCAACCAAACAAAACCACAGGAGTGAGTATTCAAGTTGAGTTTTGGGGAAATTCCAACAAGATCCACTGAACATTTAACTGTTGGACATGAACTGATCCTTTTCTCCTTTATCTCCCAGTGAGTCACTGTCACAGAGTGATCACAAACCTGCTGCTTCAGGGAAAACATTTGAGTCGGTGCCCAGGAGGACGGGATACACGGGTAAGATACGTAGACATTATTCACATTCAAAGGAGGTAGAATCTGTCAATGTATTTGTTTTGGGAAGTTTTAAGTGAAGCTTATATTTCTTCTATACAAGTCCCAGTAAGATGTAGTTAAGAACAAGACAGCCACTAACAATTATTTTAATTAAATGAATTATAAGATGTCATTGTCATCATAAAGTCATGCTGTTGTAATTTTCTAAATCCCAAGATGTTGTCCTCAAATTCCTTGTTTTAGCCAAAAATCTAAATTTAATTTACTGTCACAGAAAATATAAATGCTGCAGATCGTCATACCATCACAACTCCTTAAATAACAGATCCTTTACACGTCTCACAGAAACCATTTGTTTTCATCAGCGAAACTGTTTCAGTGTCGTTGAACTGACATTTGTGTCTGTTGTACAGCTGCCCCAAGTATGTTTACATGGAGAAATGCATCTGCAACTAAGGACAGGTTAGTGTAGTATTTCTTCATATGTGTGTGTGTCGATGAATTTTATTTCTCTAACCTCTGTCTGTATCATCTCCAGGTGGGGCGGCCTGACTTTCAGCAAGTCTTTTAGTGGCAGCTTTGAGAACACAGAGCCTGTGTGGAATACAAGGGTAACTATTTCCCTCTATCTCTCGTCCAACGTGTCACAGCTCTCATGCAGTTATAATGGAAACCTAAATGTAACTTGTTATCTCTGGCTGTGTATTGGCAGAAACAGGCTGCAGAGTTGGACCTCTCTGCTGAAGTAGCGACTCGCCTCAGTCTAGTGGACAGAGACACTCCTGCTGTCAGTCTTCCTGACACACACACTGCATACACAGCACACACGAGGCACAGCGATGAAGACATACCTAAGCTGACAAAAGTACGATTAAATGTTTCAGATACTTGGATTTATTCTCACTGTGTATCCATACAGTTTATTTCACTGCATTTCTTGTTTTTATGAAGGACATGGCGGTGGAGGTGAGCGGTGCGTTGGCTCAGAGCGATCCCAACCTCGTTCTAAGTGCGGCTTTCAAACTTCGCATCACACAGAGAGACCTGGCCACGCTGCAGGAAGGCAGTTGGCTCAATGATGAGGTAACGTCCAGTAAGACAGTCAATTTGGAGAATTCCTCCAGAGCTTCTCCCGCTGTTACAAATGTTGACACTTCTCAATGGGTTAGGTGTTGAATCTTCCAGTAAAATATGGAAATCAGAAATCACCTGAAATGTTCTGTTTGTTGTTGGTAGCAGCTACTATAGCTAGTTGCTATGGACACAGATTGTTGCATAACCTGCTTTCTCAAATAAGGAATTCCAAATTGCAGTTAATGCAAATGTGATCAGTACATAGTGAGCATTTCCCCCTTCTATGCTGACAATATACTGAATATATTACTATGTATAAATATGAATTATATATCAATAGATCAATTGGATTCTCTTAATCAAATTAAAGAATGTCTGCTTTCAACATGTATTATATTTTGCTTCCTCTGTTTCCTCTGCCAAGGTGATGAACTTCTACCTGTCCCTGGTCATGGAGCGATGTTCTGTCAAAGCAACAGGATTAAGAGTCTACTCGTTTAGCACCTTCTTCTTCCCTAAGCTGCGGGACGGAGGAGGGGGGCAGGCTGGAGGACACGCTGCCGTGAAGCGCTGGACCAAGGCTGTCGACCTCTTCCTCTACAACCTCATCCTGGTCCCTCTGCATCTGGGTGTCCACTGGGCGATGGCTGTGAGTCAGAACGACTGTAGCTGACTGTAGATTTATTATGTGTTCCTGTCTTATTCCTCATTGAAGTTGGTGATTCTTGACACGTATTCATCTGCATTTCCTCAGTTGTTCATTTGTCAATCAAAAACAATGGTATTAAACCTGTTTTAACGTTTCTTCTTACTCTCATTCTAGGTCATTGATTTTAATTCGAAGACAGTGAAGTCATATGACTCAATGGGCCAGAGACATGATGACATCTGCAGTCAATTACTGTGAGTCCTCATTGTGCTTTTAAGATACAGTTATTTGATCAATTTAAATGTTGTTTACATAATTGACGTTGTGCTCATTTTCCAGACTCTATCTTAAAGAGGAGCATAAAGTAAAGAAATGCAGAGAGCTCGACAGTGCCAAATGGACAATAGGAAGCTTGAGGGCCACAGTAAGTTCAACTGGGATGAATGACGTGACTAAAACAATATGTCCGTCACTATGCGGTTAATTTATAAATTGTGGTTTCCTTTAGGAGATTCCCCAGCAGAAAAATGGCAGTGACTGTGGTGTTTTTGCCTGTAAATACGCTGACTATATCGCAAAAGGAAGGCCTCTCACCTTCAAACAGGTATGAACTGTATATTCACCTAATATCATTGCTTTTCTATAATTCTATTCCTCTAAAACTGAAAGTGTCATCTGCTTCTGTCTCTACAGTGCCACATGCCGCTGTTCAGGAAGTTAATGATTTGGGAAATCCTCCATCAGAAGCTGCTATAGAGAGTCACAGCAATCTCCTGTCCGTTAACCTCCGAACAACAGAGACTTTATTAACGGATAACAGAAGCAACATCTGTGTACAGTAACCACATGGTGATTGGTGAAGGAAAAAAAAAAAGGGCCAAAAAGTGGACAGAAATCGAACCCAGTCGGGCAGTTCTGGTCTGTACAAATGAAACACTAGTCTTAAGAGTCGGTCATGTCCCTTCTCCGGTCGGGGACATATAAATGTTTTGTAATCTCTGAGTTGTAATTGGAGACAGTATTAAGTTGTTAGAAATGTATGTCTTCTACAAGCTTTGACACTACTGACAGAACAGCTTTTTTTTATTGACTTTGGATTGTTAGATTTACTGGTTAGAAGTACTGCCTGAAGTGCCTTCAGCCCTCTGACACTGAGCTCAACATGCTCTTATTTTGTTTTTTGTAAATTACTGAGTCACACATAATTATTTCCAAGTCACATCTGAGGAGCTGGACTCAAAATTCGTTATTTAAATTGTTGTAGTCACTGATATGTCAATGTCATTTGGCTGTTCTCTTCCAGTTGCAATCAACACGGTGGATGGCAAATAAATACATTGGGTGTGGAATTACATCTCATGACGTAAAGATAATAAATTATAATACCTCCTTTTCAGACAAATGCATGGTTGAATGCTTGTAATTTATATATTTTGCTATTATTTATGATGACTGAATGAGAAAGTGTTTTTGGAGTGTGTGTGTGTAGTTTGTTTTTCCTCCATGAATGAGCATTAATAGTTGGTTGCCCATATTTAACATAAGGCGCCGTAAGTATGTGAACCTTTTTATGATCAAAATGCAAGAGGCTACTTAAGGCTATTACATTGAGTAACACTAGAGCATACTGCTTAACAAACTACTGTACACACATGCATGTTTGAGATCATACCATGAAAATGTGATTTGTCTTTCCCCCTGTAATAAAGTATTTTTTTTTTAATTGGAGTTTGATATTTCACTGGAGGGTTCATGTGGAGGTGGATGGAGCCAAAGAGGTTTAACACAGATCATGCAGCTCTATTTGTTTTTGTGAAATACCAATGCCATACATTTAAAGCTTAAAGTTTAGAAAACAATAGGAAATTAAACGTTTGCATAAAGCAACAATATAAAGTCCAAGGTATTGTTAGTATGACACTGCTTTGGTAAGGTGTTGGTGCTCCGTTAAAATACAGCCTCTATAGTCCTAAACTATATAAACTTTACATTCAAAGATCAATAGCATCAGTGGTAGTCGTAATTGTGTAACACCCAATTGTTGTTGTTGCTCTTAATTAAAATTAAAACATTTATTTTCCCTTTAAATTTTTGCGTTTCGAAAAAATGAAAGTGTTTTTATCATAGACTGTGTATATATAAGGTTTTTATACGCTTTTATTCTGAAAGTCCAACCGACACAGGAAACCGCCAGCTGTTTTGCTCGGGCAGTGCATCAGCCGCCTCCGATCAGTCTCCTCTACGTCGCGTTAAATCCGTCACTATCACGTAAAATCTGTCGTTAAAGCTATTTTACCACTTAGGTTTTTACGCATCTTTTGTCAAACATCGTAAAAAAATGAGTGACAACGAGAAAGAGTTCAGGGAGCAGGTGAGAAAATCCCCTTTAAAAATAAGACGTCCAGCCAGCTGATGTTATCTTAGGCAGCTTAGTGCCTGCAGGGCTGATGATGGAAACACATTTAATGTTTTCTGTTTTCGTAGCTTCATGTGCTAGCAAGCACTGCGAATATAGATAATATAGTTTAATAAACGTAGCGTAAATGTTTGGTAACGTTTGCTCAGCTAAAGCATGAGGCCGACAAAACACAGCTGCAGGTGTAGCCTAACTCTCTATTTACTGACCGATATAAACTGTTGGTGAATGGTTGTTAAATATCACTAAAAACCATCAAGGCTGCAACTATTGATTATTTTTCATCATTGGCTAAATTGTATGCAGTATTAGTCGATTAATCGATCAGTAAACTTGTGGGAAATGTTGATTTACAATAAATGTCTTAGCTCAAAAGGTTAAAACCCAGAAATGTTTAAAAAACTGAAAATATTCACTGTTGGGAAAATTAAGCAAAGAATTGAGACGAAGCAAGAAAATACTCAGACTAATAAATTGATCAAATAGACAATTTGTGTTGCAGCTCTTGAGACTCAAGCTAACATACAGACATGTATTCATCTGATCTATGTTCTTTTGCAAATGTTTTCTTTGTACCTTTCTGGTTTTCAACAGAAACCAACATCATGCCTTATCACCCTTGTTTGTTCTTTGTTAAGGTTGAGGTTGGAAGAAAGAAAAAGGCGGAAGACGATTTCAGATGCGAAGTTGTTTTGTTTGACGCTGATGGTGTTGATGCATGCTAATGTGTTGGATGCTGAAAAGAAGCGATCAAGATCTGTCCCCACTACTAGTGTTGTAATGGCAGATGATAAATGGGGGAAGAGGAGGAAAAAAGAAGTCATAATGTCAAACAGAAGAAAGAAGAAATGAAGGGTTGTTGTTGAAGTAATGAAGTTAAAGAAGTAATGAAGTTAAGATCAGAAGTTTACCAGGGTATGAGTAATTTCCTAACAATTTGCTCTATTTCATCCTGTTTCTTTCTCTAAAGCATGCACATTTTATTTCCTCTCTTTATCAGAAACATCACTGGTCCATACTTACATATGTTTTAGGCTTATTTTTTGTTCAATCACATTTTCAAGCTAAGTTATAAAATTTCTACTTTGAACATTTGTTAACATGTACAACATTGTATAATCAAATTTCATTATTTTGTGTAAAACCTGTTAAACATCAAAAATACGGTGAACTCCTTCTGAAAGAATCACGTGGAGGGCGAGCGCCACCACCTTCTGTCCCCTTAATTCCTGTATTTTGGCAAACGCTTGGCGGTAGAGTGATTCTGACCTCGGTGTCTGGTGTGTCTAGGACTCTCGGCCCGGCTCGAGGAGTGCATCCCCTCGGGGCTCTGCCAAATCCACCAGCCACTCGCCAGCACGCTCCAAAGACGGCTCCCACCGATCCAGGTCCAGGTCTCGTTCGCGATCTAGATCCAAATCTAGGTAAGACTGGTTTCAGTTGGTTGTGACGTGTGGATTCTTAAACTACATTTCATTAACAGTTATGTATGTGCGTATTGGAAGTAAGTGAGACATTTGTGTCTATCCCCAGGTCCCGGTCCCACCGAAGCTCACGCAGGCACTACTCCCGCTCTCGTTCCCGCTCTCGCAGACGCGGTTCCAGGAGCAGATCTCGTAGCGGGGAGTACCGTCACCGAGGGAGCCATAGCCGATCCCCCATGTCAAACCGACGCAGACACATTGGTAACCGGGTCTGTAGAGCCTTTTATAAGTGCTTTGATTGTGAATGTGACATTTATGATTGGATAACCTTCACAGCACTTGAACTGAGGTGAACTGGTGTCCAGTGTCTTTATTTGGGAAGATCATGAGTGAAACCCCTTTTGTTGTGCACAGTGAGTCTTTCTGAATTTTACATCCAAAGCCTGAACATTGAAATGCAAACCATTTAATTCTAACCAAAATCTGTCAAATCATGGAAAATCCAGAAATGTTGTCAGCGATCACCTGTAACGTCATTAGAACACTTGCTATTTTACCCCGCTCGGTGAATTTTCCAGCTTATTCCCATGCATCAAATGAATGTTCTATACAATGCACATGTATTTATGAACAGCTTTTTACACCACAGTATTTTCACACTCTTCACTTCTCTCTCACAGGCCAACCCAGATCCCAACAGCTGTCTGGGTGTGTTTGGATTGAGCCTCTACACCACTGAGAGGGATCTGAGGGATGTTTTCTCTAAATATGGCCCCTTGAGTGACGTCAACATTGTGTACGACCAACAGTCGCGTCGTTCGCGAGGCTTTGCCTTTGTCTACTTTGAGAATCGTGAAGACTCCAATGAGGTATGGAGAACGAGATGGGGTAACATTTATTAATTGTGTTGACTATTTACTTCCCATTTCACAGAAAGTAGGTTTTTATTGTAAAAGTCTATTTGTGGTTGTGTTTCAGGCGAAGGAGCGTGCTAATGGAATGGAGCTTGATGGACGCAGGATCCGAGTGGACTTCTCCATCACAAAACGGGCCCACACCCCCACCCCTGGTATCTACATGGGGCGTCCCACATAGTGAGTGTTTCTCCACCATCATTAGCTTCATATATTTCTAGAGTCAAGATATTTTCTGGAAGTTACTGTTTGTGGTGTCTTCCAGGCTGCCAGTAAACTTTATTCGGTGTGTCTTTTAGTGGTGGTGGCGGCGGTGGTGGTGGCGGTGGCGGCAGCGGCAGCAGCAGCAGTGGTGGTTCGTCGCGGCGAGTCTCGAGGGATTGTGACAGGGGCTACGACAGAGGCTATGATAGAGGGTACGACCGTGACTATGATCGTTATGAAGACAGAGAGTATAGATCATACAGGTAGGTTCTTTGTGGCCCGTTTGAACCATTGATAGGACTGCTGCTATTAAAACCTATTCTAACTGACATTGAGTCAACCAGATGTCTTTTAAAATAATCTACAAAGCCAAATTCAGCTTTCAGAATTTCCTGATTCAAACTAATTGATTAATTCAGTGATCTTAAACATGTGGAGTGATGTGTTTTCTTTTTCTCTCTCCAGGCGCAGATCTCCATCTCCTTATTACAGCAGGGGGTACCGCTCTCGATCCCGATCCCGGTCCTACTCACCTCGTAAGTTTAAACCATGTTTCTGTCGTTCAGCTGCAGTGATTAGAATATATTGATTTATTTACAATTCCTATATAAAAATTCAGATGTTCAACTTTCACACATTAGTTGTCATTGAAACAGTTTGTAAGTTATTGGATCCACAAGAACTAACATTTATTAAATATATTCATATCCTTTTTGTCATTTTCTTCACAGGTCACTACTGAGCTGCATGAGAAGAGTCGACAGATTTAATGTTATGGCTTGTTTCTTTTTATGTTTTTTTTCTTGTTGTTTATCTACCTGATTATTCATGTTATCGAATGCTCGAGTTGCTTTTGTATTAAAGGTGAAATAGAGTTGTCCGGAAATGCAGCCTGTGAGAGAACCACAGCTTTTGTGATGATTTAATCTTGTTGGAAGAAACAATGAAAAAGGTGTTTTAAAATTTATCATGAGTGAAAATTGCAATGCTCCAGATCTGCGTCAAATACTTTGACTTTTCATTCTTATAAAATGTTCTGATGTCAGTTTTTAGACATCCTTATTGCTAATGAACAAATAGAAAATAAGCTAAGTTTTGGCTTGTTTATGATTGATTGGCTCGAGTCGACAGACTTACCTTCTTACATTAGAAGAATTTTTGGTGGAAGTTAAATCACAAGTTTTAATTTAATGTTTGTATGTAGCTGAAAGTAGTTTGATCAGTGATGTGTTTTAAACACAAATTTTCTCTCTTTATAATGAAACTATTTGGGGAGGAGTGTAAATATTACAAAAAAAACTATGTTGCTCTGTTTATTAATTGTAGTAACATGTAATGTGCACTTTGCCCCGTGGATTTAGAGGCGAGTACGCTTCCAGTGATGTACCATGAAGTCCTATCAAACATTTGAAGTTTTTTTCCCTTGACAAATAAAAATTATTTGTCTGAATTCTCGTATTCAACATCACTTAATTTTGAAATATCTTGGGAATAGAAACATGTTATGAATCTCATGAAGGTCGGATTATATTCTGCTAGCTGCTATGAACTGTATCTGTAATGCTGTGTATACGTATCCCAGCAGCACTTTGAGTGAACGCTGTTTTGGTTGCAATTAAACTTTCATTGTGCCAAGAAAGACTGGATTGTAATCATATGTAGAACTGTGGCCAAACAAGTGAGATAGAAAAATATGGATTTTTGCACCTACTGATTATTTCCATCATCAATTCATTTGTTGATTACATTCTAGACAGTTTCATCCATAACATGTTGATATTAATCTTTTTTAATACATCCTTCTTTTGCAGCATCATGTATGTTCGTCCTTAATAACATGATCATTACAACTTTAAATGTCTCTTGTTTTCATTATAACAACCAGTCTGACATCTATTGAACTCCCCCTGTTCCCTCTCTCTCTTCTCTCCCCCTCTTTTCCACCCACCTCGCATGTTTCTCCGCTCACTCCACCGGTCTAGGCACATGTCTGCCCACATTCATTCTGGTTTTATTTATTTTGAGATGTTTCTCTCCATAATCTCCAAAGTTTTTACTCATTATCTCATCTGTATAATTCATTAGGTTTTCCAGTCACTATGTTAAGTCCCTTTAGATAATATTCATAATCCACACCAATAAAATTGATTTGGATTGAATCGACTTAAAATGGCTACACTAAGGAGAGCGACCAAGCTGCAGACAAGATGGCGGACCAGTGTCCTCCGTAAACGCATGCGCAGCAGACATCTCCGCACTAGACAGGAAACAGTGTGATCCTGCAGCGGAGGTTGGTTTTCTGTCGTTTTCATCCACGTAAAATGTCACAAATACTCTTTGTACGGATTAGTAACACACATTTATCAAAATATACAAACTCTATGCATTAGATATTTATGACACTCAGTACTTTGCATTATGTATCCTCTCATGTATACACCCTATGTGTATACTGTGTTTTTAGATGATAGAAAGATAGATAGACTTTATTTTCCAAATACACGCTCATTTTAGTTCCACTGGCTTAAAAGTTTACAAAATAACTTCAATTCACTGAGCTTTAAACTTCCTTGAATTATTCAACAATTTCATATCCATCTTACATTATGAACTTTAAAATATTTTGTCTGCAATGATTTTGATGATCAATTACTCCTAATAAAATAATAAAATAAAAAAATGTTGCTGGGGTGCAGTTTGTAATAGGATAAGTCAATAAATAGACATTGGTAAAAGTGATAAATAAGTAAACATGCTATATAAGAGCAAGGAAGTATAAATAGAAATATACTAGAAATGATATATACAATTGAAACCGAATATACATTGAAACACAGTGCACATTAGCCATTGAATGAGTATTAAATAGATAATAAATCTTGTAAAAATAACTATTATTACACAATACTATTACTACTATAACACATGTTGACGCTCAGCAACGCACTGTTGAAAGACATATGAACAAAATAACCCGTAACCCGTCAGTTCACAAATGTTACAACTCAAAATAATAATAATAATAATAATGAAACTATAAACATATTAAAATAGAAAACTTTTAACGCAGCTGTGACGTGGCACTCCAGCTCACTGGCCGACCAATCGGAGAGCCGTCACGTCCAAACACTTCCGCTCTGCTCTCAGCTCGTCTTTCCAGTGGAGCGGCCGTGTGTGTGCGCGCAGCCCCGAACCCTGAACCACACGTTGTCCACAGGCTCGATACCGACTGAAAGGTACCACATGACGGGCTCACACTGATTAACACCACCCTGGTTGTTTGTATTTCTTTAGAAACACGCACTGGTCTCTGTGTTCGCTGAGATATTCTGTCTGAACAGCTCGAACTGGTACCAGTTAGCCACTTGCTAACGTTAGCATGGTGTGTTTGAATGAGCATATGACTGGACACGTTTTGAGTGAAGCCACTTACTGATTAAACAGCTCAGACTGGTGTTGGTATTGTGGTGGTGTTATTTCCTCGTGGCTGTCAGGGTGTAACCGAATTCTTGTGACTCCTGCAGATGGCCCCAAAAAAGGGAGAAGCCCCGAAGCAGGCTCCATTAATCGGACGGTTTGGCACATCTTTGAAAATTGGAATCGTGGGATTGCCTAACGTTGGGTACGTCCATGACACCTGCAGTGGAGATACAGGGAGACACCAAACACACGTTGGGCTGCAGCTGATCATGTTCTCGTTTCCTCCTCTACAGGAAATCCACCTTTTTCAACGTGCTGACCAAAAGCCAGGCTTCTGCAGAAAACTTCCCATTCTGCACGATTGACCCAAACGAGAGCAGAGTACCTGTTCCTGATGAGCGCTACGATTTCCTCTGCCAGTACCACAAACCACTCAGGTGTGTGCCATGACAAAACCACACTCAACTTTAGTAGCACTGAGTTCACAACATCACTTACAACACACATGCATGGAAATGTGCATCTTAAAGGTTCAGTGTGTAGAATTTTGTGACATCTAGTGGTGAAGTTTCATGTTGCAGCTGAATACCCCTCACCTCACCCGCCCCTTCCAAACATGGAAGAGAACCTGTGGCAGACTCAGCTGTCATAAAAACTTAAGAGGTGTTAGGTTTGTCCAATCTTGGCTACTGTAAAAAACATGGCGGCCTCTGTAGAGAGGACCCACTCCCGATGTGAATATAAAGTATTTAAATATAAAGGGCTCATTCTAAGGTAAAGAAAATAACAACTGGTACAATTTAAATGATCACACACTAGTGAAAACATCACTAGGATTATTTTATACCCAATTTCTGCCAATAGATCCCTTTCACCGAACCTTCAAGATTTATTATAAAATCTCCACATCTTCCTTCCACCATATGATTCTCACCGTCTACAGTGTGTTTGGACACATCGCGTCTCACTGACATGATCTGTTTTTTCATGTGTGCGCAGTAAGGTCCCCGCCTTCCTGAATGTTGTGGACATCGCTGGTCTGGTGAAGGGAGCTCACGCGGGACAGGGACTTGGAAATGCCTTTCTCTCCCACATCAGTGCCTGTGACGGGATCTTCCACATGACCCGTGAGTTGTCACTGCTACTGCCGGCTGCAGCTGCTGTGTGGCAGCAACTGAGCAGACTGGACAGGTGTTAGGCGGCAAGTTATAGTCTAGGCTTCACAAGACATACAGAATGAAAAGGCAGATTTTGTTAATGAGTGGAATTTACGTTTAGCCCTCAGATTTCAACATGTGTTAATATTTTTGACAAGCTGGTTTCAACTATTATTGTTTGTGCTTTATAGGTGCGTTTGACGATGAGGATATTATCCACGTGGAGGGCAACGTTGACCCGGTGAGGGACATTGAGATCATCCACGAGGAGCTGCGACTAAAAGATGAGGAAATGATGGATCCAATTCTCGACAAACTGGAGAAAATGGCAGTCAGAGGAGGCGACAAAAAACTAAAACCTGAATATGTAAGCAATGTGTGTCGGTGAGAGCAAAGGCTGTGCATCTGTTGTCTGTGGTGTAATGTCCCCTCACCTGCTGCTCCTGCTTGTTGCTACAGGACATCATGGTGAAGGTCAAGAACTGGGTGGTGGAAGAGAAGAAACCCGTCAGGTTTTACGGTGAATGGAACGAAAAAGAGGTACGTTTGTGTGTTGTGCTAGTACTTATACAATGTATGGGTCAGTGTAAATGCATTTTTGCCTTTAATGCATCTAGTAATATTTCTCATTTATAATTTTTTTAAATATTTTTGTTATATGCTGCTTTTGACAAATGTTAAATCACTGATTGGACTGATGTCACGATACCAGGGCTTTGGTAGTTGGTTTCCCTTTATTCAGCTTGTTTTTAAAGGGATTTCCTTCTGATTTATCATTACTGCATCTGTCAAACCTGCGACAGGATGCACATCGTCTGAAAAGTATTTCTGAAAGCAAAACAGTTTTTAAACTCAGTTTTTTATGTCTCTCCACAGATTGAGGTGTTGAACAAATACCTGTTTCTGACATCGAAGCCCATGATCTACCTGGTGAATCTCTCAGAGAAGGATTACATCAGAAAAAAGAACAAGTGGTAGGTTTAGTTTCATTTGCTTTCAGCTTTTGTACGTACATGTCCCGAACATTATCTGTCCAAACATTTAGCTGTTGAGTATTAAGATGTTTAACTTTTTTCTTCTTTCACAGGTTGGCAAAGATCAAGGACTGGGTAGATGCTAATGACCCTGGTGCTATGGTCATTCCTGTGAGTGGAGCTCTGGAATCCAAACTTCTGGACATAGAGGATGAGGAGGAGAAGAAAAAATACTGTGAGGAGCTGAAGACGCAGAGGTGAGACATATAGCTAGAATCCATTTTATTAGGTCCAGCAATGCTTTACATGGCTGATAGTATTTATTGATTAGTTTTTCAAATGCTTTTACAATTAAATATTCAGTCTATGAATGTCACGAAATGATGTGAGATACGTCCATCATTATCCACATCCTAAGGTGATGTCTTTCAATCAGAAAATTTAAGAGAAATGCCTGCCGACCTTCGCAAATGATAAATAGATAATCAAAGTTGTAGTTAAATAATGTTCTGTCACTGTCAAATTGATAAATCAATTTACGTTTTAAATATACATTTTTGCTTGAACTGTTTCTTCATGGCTCCTCTCTTTAAATTCTTATTAGTGTTCTGACCAAAATAATAAAGACCGGCTATTCAGCGCTACAGCTGGAATACTTCTTCACAGCGGGACCGGATGAGGTGCGAGCATGGACCGTCAGGGTGAGTGATTAGATCAGTTTATTATCCCCTTAACTTCTCATGGATTAACTCTTGATACATCCCAGACTAAAGAGTTTATTATAAAGTCCTCTAATATTTTGAATCTCTTATTTATCATTCAAAAGCAGAATTTACAAAAAATAATCAATAACTTCGTTATAAACATGTAATAATGTAGTTTTTAATCTGTCGTCTAAAGCTCTACTTATGATTTACAATAATAAGTACTTAAAAAAGTGTAGTTTTTATTCCTGCTAAATGAATGATTCCGCAAACCTAACAAGCTCACATATTATGCTAAATAGTATGTATAAGTGACCTGAAGTGTTTGTAACTGAGAGATAATAATCTGAGAAGAAGATTTTAAGATTGTCTTCATTTGGGATTGGAAAATGCATTTTCTTTGCTTTTGCTTTGCTGTTAATATTTGTGTTAGTATCTGTTGCTTTTCCTGATTTCGATTTTCTTCATTTCATACTCGCTATATGAAAAAAAACTAACTAACATAAAGATCACAATTCAAACGTTTGGAATTATTCTCGTAGTGTTTTGATTTTTAAAGAATTTTTGAATTTGAATTTCATTTATCTTGTTTTTAGAATATTTGCAGCACATTTCTTTTTACTGTATATTTTTTCTTTCTTGAGTGTATTTTGGCCTTTTGGGCTACTGTACAATGCTCCATTATCATAGTTGTTACATCATCTTCATAGGCAGAATATTGCAATAATATCCTACTTCATGCTATAAATCTAATGCGTGTTTGATCAAATACTGAAGGAGCCGTGTGTTGATGTATTTTCAGTTATGTTTTTGAGGTTTTCGGTTCTGTCTTGCTTCAACAGAAAGGTTCCAAGGCTCCTCAGGCTGCAGGAAAGATCCACACTGACTTTGAGAAAGGCTTCATCATGGCCGAGGTGATGAAGTTCATCGACTTCAAAGAGGAGGGCAGTGAAAATGCAGCCAAGGTTTGTATCTGTACATAGATGTTCATTTCAAGCTAGAGCTGCATCACTGTTGTATCTCAACATAATTGAATATGCTTTAAATGTGATGCTCTCCCCTTCTCTCTCAGTCTGCTGGGAAATACAGACAACTGGGCAGGAACTATGTCGTGGAGGACGGGGACATTATCTTTTTCAAATTCAACACACCCAATGCCCCCAAAAAGAAATAAATTGGTGACGACACAATCACCAGAGGGAGAGCTCAGAATACAGTTCACACTGTTCTGTCAGGCCTGTGAGAGCTTCACTGTCCGCTGGTTCTCATTCTTCTCTCTTGATCAACACACGTCCTGGTCAGTCAGAAATATCCACTCATCTGACTTCCCAGGTCCGACTTGACCAGAATCTATTAAAAATGAATTCTTTATAATAAAATGTCTACGTGTAAGAATGTGAACAGGATTTGAAACGACACCAACTGCACGACCAGTCACTGACTTTTAACAAGAGAAGAGCAGGAAAGAACAAGTGTAACTGAAATAAAAGAATTATACTTTTTTATTTTAAAGGAAATCGTCTAATGGGGAACCTCTAGCAGAACTTTAAATTGAGACTCATTCAAGCCACACAACTTAAAGATATTTAAAAGGTTTAATTTGTGTTTTTGCTATTTTCCCTTTTTATCTTTAAGAAAATGTTTGACACTTACTGCTGTGATGACTGCTGATGAATTGACGAGCTTTCAGGGTGGTTAATAAACAGCGGTGTGAAGACTTGGTATGTTGTATAGCTTCTGTTGCAGGTGCCTCATCTGAGTTTATTAAAAAAACCCACTTCTGAATTGGTAATTACTTTAACATTCAAAAGAAAGTGAACTTTTCTCACTTCCTTCATGTCTTTATCTTTCGTTGAACTTTCATAGTTTTATACAATCAACAACAAAGTCCTAATACCTGAGCTAGACCTAAACTATAATCATGTGACAGCCAGTGTGTTCACTTTTAAAGAGAGAATGAAATCCATCCTGGTGTTTACCTCCAGGCCAGTGCTGTGCTGTATTCTGAGCAGGAGCATTATTGTTATTTTAGAAGCAGGCATCACAGAGGATGTTGTTATTCACGCTGCTTTTATTTACTTACGTTTGGCTTGTAAAATAAAGAAAAGAAGAAAAAAACGACTTCACATTTTGAACTCCACCCTGCGTAACGAGACAATGCTTCATTGTGAATCTGGATGGCTGCAGGAATATCATCTGGATTACGTTTTGCTTTGCGTCTCCTCACTGCCTCCACTGTGTGAATCGCTTTATTTACCATCCTCTGACCAGACATCCTGCCAAATTGTGGACATGGAAACTCAGCCCTCTTTGTGCTGAGGAGGAGAAGGGGACATGGGGGGCATTAAAGATGTTAATTCAAAGGGAGCAAAGGTCAAATAAATGTCACACTCATTAATATGCATGTGTCAATAAAAGGAAACAAACCTCTGTCATCGCTTTGTGTATTTCTAATTCTTGTGTCCCAAGTTTAACACACATCATAAATAATACAAGACAATTAAACTTTATTCCTTCTGAAGGCAGTTTGGTTTAGGGCCATTAGAAGAAACTAAACAAATAACGTGTTTAGTTGTTGAGCTAAAAGGGCAATTTCTTGAATAAAATAGAGATAAATAAAATGGTTCAGATGGGCATTTAAGAGTTAGTATATTTTTCATGCTTTAAGCTCAAGATGGAACAGAATTGTGATGTAATGCCTTGTTCAGGCTCCTGGAATGAATGATGATCTGTGGAGGTTGGGTGAGCAGCTCTGGAGGTGGAGGCCAAGACCTGCATGAGATGGAACTGAGTGTAAATAAGGTAATGTCATTCAGAGCGTCACTGGAATAATTATAACCTCGTAATAAGTCAATAAAATGATACATTTAATTAATATAGTTTAATTTGAGTATCTCAGGTTGTTTTTTTAATGGCTTGTTAATAAGCTTTAAGTTATAGTATAACAATTTAAAGCAAATGTCTTTAAGCGTTCACAAAATGAAAACCAAATGTTTAAGCTCGGAGAAAATTCAATTTATCTGTTATCTGTTTAACTGGTATCACATGCAATTTTTGAAGAGCATCATCATTTTTATTTCATCTGTGGGTTGTATTTTAAAGCCATTTCTGGCCTTTCAATTTTGTAGATATTTTAAATTTGAAAAACCATTCTGTGCACTTTGATTTTGGGTTAAAAATGGGAATTCAATGTTTCTTTTATTATTTTTAAATCTTCATTTTCCCCAACTAGGTCAGTTTGAATTGGAACATGTTCCTACATTTATTAACACATGTTACCGTTTATAATGTAGCTATGACTTTACCTGGAATACTAGTCTACACATTTACTATTGAAAACAGGTTTTTAATGCATCAACGTATTGACAGTAAAGGTCTGTGATCAGTCAAGTGACTTAAGCTCCAAACAGAAAGTGATTGAACCATTCTGAGGCTTTTAAAAATACTCTCAAACCTTCCAGCTTCTTATTGTGGATCAAACCTTTGGTGTTTCCCTTTGCTTCCATGATCAAAAATCAATGGTGTAACAGCAAAGTACAACAGCTCCTGACTAACAAATCCTCTGAGATCCTCTCTCAGGGTCGACTTAAGCTACTTGTACCGTCTCACACTGTCGTCACCATGAAGTCACATGTCGCTGTTCTCTGTTCAGTCTCTGTGTTTTATTCTGAGCTAAACTAATCTGGTGTATGAGCTTTGTCACTTATGTTGTATTAAGACTTATTGTTTTGCATTGTACCTGTGTCTCTGAATATATGTATATTGCTTGTGTGATTTAATTTTAGGTTCCCTTTTCAAAAATGCCCAGGGACAAAAGATGAAAATGAGCAACCTCCGGCTCATTTACAGAACATTTTGCTGTTGATTAATGAGCATTGTCCCTGTCGAACAAACAAATAAATGAAAAATGAAATTATCTTGTGATCAGAAGAACAACAAAAGAGAGTAAGAGCACTGATTTTCGTTTTGAATATTAATTGGTGCTTAGATATTACATGGAGTTACATTTGAAGTCTCCCAGTGTGTAGTGGGAGTTTTTCATACTACTGTATAACAACACATATATAAACAACAAATCTAGTATATTTTCATTTTAAATATTAACTAGTGCATAGATTGTACATGGAGGTACATTTTAAGTTTTTTAAGTAGGACAGTTTTTCATACTACTGTATAATAACAGTATAATGTGTAGTGTCTTTTCATTTGTGAATATAATGTTTTAACTAAGTAATAATGAGAGTACTATTCTTTTTTTGTGATTGTTAATTATGTACCAGAAGATTTTGTATAAGTTGGTGCTTTTTGATCGTAGTATAATGGAGGCCAGCTGACGAACATAAAGTAACAGACTTTAGCGAGTCATTGCGACAGGAAACAGAAAAACCAACAATCACAACATGGTAAATAACTTTATTTTGCACGGAACGATCGAATAAAGTGTTTAATTTGCACCCAGACGCCCTCCGGTCTCCATTTACGCGCAAGCGACTGAATTCCTTCTCGACAACAAACAGGAAACACACGTCCTGTAAAAAAAACCCCGTGACGATCGACGATCCGGTTAGCCAATGAGGTGCCACCTCGCATCCCGCCCAGCCAATGGGCTCAGAGAAGAAGGGCGGGACGTCCTGTAATGCGATGCAAATTGGACGGTCAAGCGTGTTGGTCCCACCTTTTTGTGTTTCCCGCACCGTCAATCAAAATAGAAAAAAATCGACCCGAATTCACCGATCAACACTAGCCCGCCTTTGATAAAACAATCATGTTCGGAGTTCAGTAGATCCGATTAGCCCGCCGCGTACTGCCAGCCGCGCTATGACCGACCCGCAAGCGTTCAGCGCGTCGAAAAGCGCGACTACTCGGTGAGTTTGTCCGGAAAACAGCGACGAGAGCCGCGTCTTTTTATCTCCTGCTCCGCGGCTAACTAGCTAGATATGGTTAGCTAGCCGCGCAGCTAGCAGGCTAGCCACGGAGTTGACAAAGTAAACAGTCGATCTGGGCCCGAATCTCCCCGGAGCCTCCGCCGCAAAGTTGCGTTTCGCCGCCTGCCCCCTCTGGACCGGAGCGTGGGGATGCTTTGCGGGCTTTTCCGGCAGCCAGGAGTCGAAGATTACAGAGTTTCGCCGAGTTCCCCCCTCGCTCCCTGCTAGCGCCCGAGCAGCCGCTGAAACAAGGAGAAATGGCGTCCGCGGACGTGGACAGCAGTCAAAGCGAGTTCCTGCAACCCGGCGGCGCTGCGGAAACACAGGTATCCGACATTTTCTAGCGCGTCTCTCTCGCTCGCCCGCGCTTGCTGGTTGGGCTTTTTTTTTCAGAGCATGGAGTTCACACGTTTTACAATTTTGATGGCATGGGGTGAAAGCCGTACACTTCCTGTGATCCCCTCAATAACGGCCACCCACTTTACCCCTGTAGAACCCGCCCATAGTGGGTAGGACACTGGAGTCAGTCACTTGGGTCGGCTCGCCGGGAGATAGCCGGTGCACCTTGGGCTGGGAGGCGGCGGGGATGTGTTCGTGGAGCAGGGGAAGCCTCCATAATCAAAACAGTAGCGTTGAGTAGTGTTGTAACAGCCACCCATCCCCCACACGCTGCTCTCCACCATTGCTGAGCCTGTTATCTCCTCCATGAGCTGCTGATTGTATCTGCTGTCTTCTAAGTGATCCTCATTTACTATCTCCTCCATGTTATAACTCTATAACTGCCCCCCTCCCCCTCCCCCTTTGTGATCTCCTTGCAGAAGTGTGATGTGTCCCTGTTAACCAGTGTTTCCCTTCTACTCCCAGACGACAGATATGTCAGCCATTCAGCTGACGGGCGACCGATGGGAGGTGTTGACTCCTGTCTCATCTGGGAAGGAGGACCAGGGAGTTGTTCACATTCAAAACTCGGGCATCGTCACGTCCAACGGGCAGTACGTGCTTCCTATCGGGGGTCTTTCCAACCAGCCCATCTATGTCACAGCATCTGGGAATGACGTTTCAGCCAATGGAGTGTCAGGCATTCAGTATCAGGTAAAAAAGACCCCGACACATGTTTTAAATACCGTAGATTTCCTGCCCTGGTGATGGGTTTGCCCTAAACTGTGGCCCCCTTCCTCAGGTCATCCCCCAAATCCAAAATGCAGATGGGACCCTTTCAGGGTTCTCGTCACATGGGATGGATGACGGCACGGGGCAGATCCACCTCCTCCAAGACGGCACTCAGGTCAGCATCGGGACAACATCGACTACAGACCTCCTCACTCAGGCGGGGCAGGTGCAGTCAATCCAAGGCGTCTCGCTGGCGGGAGGGGCCACATACACCAGCTCGGTAGGCCTCCCCGGGAACATCACGTTCGTCCCCATAAACAGTGTGGATCTGGAGTCACTAGGGCTCACGGGGGCGCATACGGTCCCCATCGCAACCGCGGTGACACCTGAAGGCCAGTTGATCATGAGCAGCCAGGCGCTGGAGAGTCAGGCCCAGGATACCGGCAGCAAACATTCGCTGGTGACGGTGAGCCACGCCAACCACGAGCTCTACGTGCCAACCACCACGACCACCTCTTCCAACTCCTCCCATCTCATCGAGACCATCGACGGCACCGGGGTCCTGACCCAAGCAACCGCCGTGTCCGCAGGGGTGTCTGACCCTTCCTCCTCGGACAACTTCAACTCCCACAACCACCTGCAGCACATCCAGGTGAGGGATTACATTTAGTGTCATGTCGCCTGCAGGCTCTAACGCTGTGGTTTCCAGCCTGGAGGTGAGGACCACCTGAAGGATAAATCTGAGGGATCATGTAGTTATGATTATTGAAAAACCTCCTCATTACATCTTGGTACTTTCCAAAATGTGTTGGTTACACATGGTGCAGAAAACCCCAAACATGTTGAGGGAATCATCCTGAAGTTTTCATCTGAACATGTTTTAGTTTGGAAACGTTCTTGTACAGCAGTGTGCACATTTTGTAGTTAATAGAAAAAAGGGTTTAATTTAAAACCACTCTCTGCCTCAAAGTGACTGTTGTTATGGCTCCATTGTTATAACTCAGGTATCACATCACTAGTTGTATCTAAATATTTAATAATATCCAGCAGTAGTCATGACGGGTTGGAACTACACTGATTGGATTTGTTTTAACCATCATGAGCCGAAAACAATGGAAAACACTTCTTTAAGGTGATAATAGAGCACTTTTAAAAAATGTCGTCGTACTTAATATTTGATTATTACACTTGCTGTCTGATGCAATTTATTTTACAAACCCATTTAGATACATTTTCCTTTGTTAAAGTGATGCATTCATGTGATCAGATGTCAGATTGTCTCATAAGTTTCAAATTTCAACCAAAAATAAATTCTGCGTCTGTGGGAAAATGGTCAAACCTTCAGTTCATTTCTGTGATTCAAAGTTGAAGCTCCACTGACGTGTAAAACCAGCTCCTCCTTTTATAGAATTCTGTTTAACAGCCTTTTGTGTGTAGTTCATTTTTCTGTTTTCTCTTCCCTGTAGGTGTCGTCGTCTAACGCCACCACGATGTCCCAGCCCATCCTGCATCTGTCTGGGGACAGTCATGCCCAGGTAGCCCAGGTGGCTCAGGGCCAGGACCTGTCGGGACAGACTCTGCAGAGCGTGCAGCTGGTCAACCCCGGGACCTTCCTCATCCAGGCCCAGACGGTCACTGCTACTGGACAGATTCAGTGGCAGACCTTCCAGGTGAGCTGCAAGAAGTGTGCAGGACGTTTCTTCAAGTTACCTACAGAAACGAAATGTGTTTTTGTGCTGTGAATAGTTTCCATACTAAAATACATCTGGTCTATCTCTCTAGGTTCAGGGTGTCCAGTCCCTCCAGGGGCTCCAGTTGCCGCAGGGCCAGGCCCAGCAGTTGACCTTAGCCCCAGTTCAGACCCTCCCTCTGGGCCAAGCAGGACAAATGAACCTACCCAACCTCCAGACCGTCACAGTCAACTCTGTCACACAAGCCGGAGTTCAGTACACGCACGGAGATGATGCAAACAGTCCAATTGGTACGACACACCTGCACGTTCACACACATTATTATACATTGTGATGTGCAAACCTAAAATCTCTTAAGGACCTACTACATCCACACATTCCTTCCCTGTTTCAGGTATACATATAAAAGAGGAGCCCGACTCTGAGGAGTGGCAGCTGAGCGGAGACTCCACCCTGAACCCCAGTGACCTGAACAACCTGCGCGTTCAGATCGGAGACGAGGACATGGAGGCGCAGAGCGGGGAGGGCAAGAGGCTGCGCAGAGTCGCCTGCACCTGCCCCAACTGCAAAGAGTCTGGAGGAAGGTGGGAAAGATGCAACACACACACACACACACACAAATAAAACCCACAGATATATCAGCTCTAGGTGTTGAGTTTAACATCCAATGGTTAAAAAGGTCAGAAGAACTAAACTACGTCCTAAAACTTTCCTAATCATCATATCGACAGTAGTATGAAGAATATGTTAATTGTATTGGTGACTGATGTCTTTATGTATTTTATCACCCTGGAGATAATCTGTTGCAACACGGTCACGTTGTTAAACCACAGCAAATCAACATTATCTATTTGCATGATAAAGAAAATCTTGTGCTTAGTTGTTTATAAGCGCAGAGATGTGAGGTTATTACTTTTCTATCCTATTTATTGAATTTCTGCTCATTCCACATTTTTCTTTTTGTGTCACAGAGGTTCAGGCATGGGGAAGAAGAAGCAGCACATCTGCCACATCGCCGGCTGCGGGAAGGTTTATGGGAAGACGTCCCATCTCCGAGCTCACCTGCGCTGGCACAGCGGGGAGAGGCCGTTCGTCTGCAACTGGATGTTCTGTGGGAAGAGGTTCACCAGGAGCGACGAGCTGCAGAGACACAGGAGGACACACACAGGTGAGGCCACGCTCACACTCCTCTCGTCGTTGTTTAAGCACCATTATACAGTCAAAGTTCTTCAATTCGTGTTTAAAGCAGTAAACAAGGAACATTATCGCTGCTTCCTGTCCAATGATACAATCATGTAAGAAATCATTTCATTTTTAGGTTAGTCCATGTTGTTGCTAAAACATAGCAGATGAAATATATTTAAATTAATAATGTAGATATTTGTCTGTAGCTGAGAAACAGTATCTGAGAAGTGAGAGAGTGAAACCTTCTGCTAATAATCACCAGGGGCTAATTATTAGCTGACTTTTACTCAATAAAGATTGGAGGACACTTTGTAACTAAAGTGAGGAGAAGTGATTGACAACGTGTCCTGTGTGAATTAATGAGTGGACAGATTTGTCTGTGTGGACAGATTTGTCTGTAACAGTTTCCAGAGTGAAACTCACATTATCTGCAGATATGGAAAAGTCTTAAAAAGCCTTGAATACAGTTTCCTCAGACTAGAAGGACACACAGCTGATTGGCCACGTTATCACCGTATTGTATATAAATGTATTGAGATTCATCATTGATTCATTTTGTTAAGATCTCTGCATTATTTCTTGAGAATTACCCAAAAGTGTTGGGAAACATAATAGTGGATCCACCCCCTTTTATCGGATCTGCTCCAAAGTTTCAATAAAACTGGTTCAGTAGTTTTTTCATAATCCTGTAGCCGTCAGACAAACGGCAATAAAAACATCTGGTTTGTAATCAAGCCTTCAGGAAATGTTCTACTTAGTTTCACTTTCACTTTCTATCAGTGTGATGTAATGTCAAACGTTGATCACTCCATGTACTCAAATGTAGGTATTCTTTTATCTCTGGGTTTTTCATAATTCTATCTTCAGATTTCTGTGGAAAAAGTCAATTACATTTAATGTGGTATTTTTAAATCAGGTTCCATTATCATGTGGAGCACTGCAGGAGCCTAACCCTAACTCACCAGTGCCCTCTGCTGGACAAACTGTGTAAATGTCGTGACTGTAAATTATCTGAAACTGATTTCTGGCCTCTAGCTGCAGGCTTATTACTGATTGGCCGACATGTTCGTGTCAGCACCAACACACATGGGATGATCTCAGTTAATGTGTCCAGCTCATTCATCGGTTGCTTTGTTTCTCTCTCTGTCTGATGTTTGTGTTTGGTGGATGTCGCAGGAGAGAAGAAGTTCGTGTGCACCGAGTGCTCCAAGAGGTTCATGCGGAGCGACCACCTGGCCAAGCACATAAAGACTCACCAGAATAAAAAGGGCGGGGTTCCGTCCTCCACGCCCCCGCCCACCACCGACACCGTCATCACAGCCGACGGCACCACGCTCATCCTCCAGACCGCCACCGCCCACGACCTCATAGCCAATCAGGAGATCCCCTTGCAGCTGGTCACCGTGGCGCCCGGCGAGGTCATGGAATGAGGGGGTTGAACGGGGTGAGGTGGGTTTTTGAGAACTGGCCCGTCACAGGGACCTCTTGGGCTCTTCTCCTCCCCTCCTACCTTTTTTTTTGTTTGTTTTTTTTACATATGAATATATACGTAAATATATATGACAAATATATATATTTTAAGTAAGAGTTATCATGACTTTATGTTTGTTTTTTGCAGTCTTTTTATAGGCGGGCAAGAAACGACATTTAAATGTGGTTGCTATGTACACACACACACACACACACGCAGAAAACACTCAAACACAACATGAATACTTAACACAATGAAATGCCTTATTTTGTATCATACTCTTGTATAAAATGCTGGAGGTGCATGTGTTTTTTAAGCTTTGCAGATGACGTAACTGTTTGTGAAATGGAGACGAGCAGGAGTTTCTTTGGAAGAGAGAGAACGAAGGAGTGAGCCTCTCTGGGACAAAACCGACTTCTCCGCTTGAAGCAGCGCAGCATCGGCGCTGAACTGTTTCCTCGCTGCTGCCGGAGAACAACGGCTTTCCGGTTTTTTAACGATGATGTTCGACATATTAGGAAATACAGTTGATATGAAGCCTGACTGGAAACGGCTTCCCTGGCTCTGTGCAGGCATCGCAACCGCTACCTCTAAAAGTCATTAGTTAACATGGTGCGACACAAACCAACGTGTAACACAATTGGTAGTTTTCTGGAGGTTTATGTTCCTGATTATTTTTACAGCCAGTGGAGGGTGTTACTGCTCCCAGCCAAGAAATAACCAGGCACATAACCCTCATTTTAAAATGGCAGTTTCATGTTTTTACACCTTGTTTTTTTGTTTTTTTTAAAGACAGCACATGTTAGTGAGTTTCAGAGGAGCTGGTTGGTGGTTGTTGTTTCCCGGGGACAGAGCCAGGAGACCAGTTTTTTATCTCGTTTCTCGTCTGACTCTCAGTGAAAAGGCATTTCTCGTGAAACTTTGCAGCAGCCGTCACCCAATCACTGACGACCGGCAGGACAGTCACACCGATGTGTCGCTGTTTCAAAGAGAGCAGTCGGTCGGAGAAGGACGACAGTGCCACTGTTACTGATCTGAGGTTGTTTTTCCCACCTCAAGGGGATGTGTGTGTGTGGGGGGGGGATAGATGCAAGCCGCTCTGAGAAAAGAGCAACTTCTTCCAGCATCCGGTCAGTCTGAACAGAATGTCTCATCTGTCCTTCATGAGCATGACGTCCACTGTGCTCGTCCACATCTAAACACGATTTTATTTTTGTTCCTTTTGCATAATTCCTTTTTTGTTGTAAATTTGCATTGTATGTCAATCTTTTCTGAATTTCCTCGCCAATATGGGTGTCGTCTGGATCAAAGCCACATGGCGGAGATCACAGGTTGTGAAGGGCGGGGTGGTCACCTCTGAATTCCTGCAGGGCTCGTTCATGTCATCGCCCCCTGCACGAGAACATGTACCAGTGTCGCCACGTGAAGAAAACTGAGAAACGGATGCAACAAATCATGAAGCCCTGTAGGGGGCGTTATTGTCATCGAACATTCCAGTTGGATACCAGATGTCACTCAAAAGGAAAACAATCATGCCATTGTATGTTTATTTCTTTTTATTTTATTTGATGTAATCCCTTCCTCTGTTTGTAGCATTCATTTACATGTATATTATCTTATTTTCACATTGTTTATAGAAGCCATTACCTAGTTAACGCAATTTGATGTATCAAAACCTTATTTTAAGTGATTTTTTTAAAGAATTGGTGTAAAAATTGAATGTTACCTTTTGTAAAACATTTTTTTCAAATGGATCACAATAAAAGTCTGAAACCTTGACGCTGGCAGGTTCTTGTGAGCCGAGGTCTGTTTTTCATTTCAACGATCTACCTTTAACCAACAATGTAATGTTTTTATCCTTCATGTTTTAGCAAATCATTATAACTTTCTTTCCATCAAATGAAGCTAATTATTTCATTTTGTTTACTGCTTTTAGCAAACTTCTTTCTATACATTACATTTAGCAAACAATTTTATTTGTCTACATTTTCATTTAGCTGATTATATTTATATCAATTCCATTTTTGACAACTATCCGTTTTCTCTGGTATTTTAACAAACTTTCATCTTTTTATCCAGCTAATGTAATTGTTTATTCCTGGCCTATGTATTATTTACTTTTAGTACTACATAAGTGTACTTTAAGTTACCATTGTCATCATTCGCCAACTATTTAATCTAGTAATCTATTATCACAATCCCTGAACTTTAGCTTTGACTTTCAGCCGATAACTTCTCTGCCTGCTGACAACAAAGTTGAATTAAATATTAAAAGATGGTTCAGGTGTGGTAGTTGAACTCTAACTTCATTGTTTGTCGTTAATCATTGTTTGCACTCTGACACTAGAAGGACTTTCTGTGATGTCAGCACCTCAGCTCGGTCATCAGAGAAGAACTCGGTAAAAACCTGAAAACATTCACAAAACAGTGAAACTACACTGGACCAAGTCTTTATTTGGGACTTTTACTCAACAAAATGATCAAGCAGCCAAAACAGGATGAAATATCACCAAGAAACAGAGAATCAATTTTTTTTCGACCAAACTCAAAGATCACGGCTCCTCTGACAGAACCATAAACTCCACCCGATAACAAACGCTCCCTTTTCTTCTAAATGTTAGAACCCAATCATGCTTCCCTGAGATTTACAGAGACATTAATATTCCACGAGAAACTCCTCAATCATGTCTGCTGAGGATGTTGTTGACTTTCCTGCCACACGAAACGATGACGAGGAAAGAAAGAAAACAAACAGCGTCACAGCTCATTTCTGAAATTACATTCAAAGTGATGTCGAGTTTCAGATTGACACCGAATATCCCCCAAAACTTCAGGTGAGTGGATCCACCTGCAAAACAAATTCTGGTGCCTGAAGGTCAGTCGATTGTTCTTTGATCATAAATCACTGCACAGAAACTTCCTTGTTTTGCATTATTTTGAATGTTGATTATGAAAAATCTCATGTCTTACGGTCGGAAAACTATAAAATCATGATATTTTCCGGACCTTCGTAAGAACACTATAAGCTGAGTTATAAACTACCTGTACCATTTAAAAATCCAGAGGACGGCTCAACAACTGTGTTCTAACCCAGTGAGTGAGTGAGCAGAGATCCTTCCCACCACCAGATGTTGGGTTTGTCGGAAACTCAGAATTCACCGGCAGTGAGATTCAGCGTTCACGTCTTTTTTTGTGCTTCGACCACATTCACAATCCAAATCAGTGCAAACTTACAAACTGACGTCTACCACAGGGAAAAGAAGAAGGAAAAAAAAAGGATTCAAATTCACGACTCACATTCTCACCACTTGCACACTCGCATACAGAAACACCTCTGGAACCCGACCACTGAAAACCCCCTTCACACATGATCAAAAAAACAAAAAAACAAACAAACATTTTAACCGTCGAGCTCCGTTTGTGGTCAGAGTGTCCGCAGCCGGCCCGGCATGAGAGGAGCTTCTCTTCATGAAGCAGACTCTTTAAACAGAGTCCAGTTCACTGCCTCATCACAGCTGCATCCTCACAGCTCCGTGTGAGAGTCTGACAGGGAGACGACAAAGGAAAAGAAAAGAACTTTAATTATGCACTTTGCACACAAACACTGTTCTGTTAATTAAACCTGTGTGTGTGTGTGTGTGGTGGTGTGTGTGTGTGTGTGTGTGTGTGTGTGTGTGTGTGTGTGTGTGTGTGTGTGTGTGTGTGTGTGTGTGTGTGTGTGTGTGTGTGTGTGTTGTGTACCTGTGTCCTGCTGCTTTGCTCTCTGGTTTCCTCCCCCCTGGACTTTGGTCTGCAGACGTTTAATCTCTTGGTCGTAGTCGCTCCACTCGGCCACGATCCTCACCGCAGCCTGCAGCTTGGGCTCCTTGGTCCTGGGGTTGTTACACTGAAACCAGGAGGGAACAGATAAAACAATCAGCTGTGATGTTCCCAGGGAGTTGGAGAAGAATGGAACCATTCCAACAATCTTCATGCTCCTTTGTGTAATTCTGTCGACAGGTGATGAGAACAGGAAGCATCGTGTAGTCAAAGCTTCCACTTCCACTGATCTACAGCTCGTTTCCCACAAGAGAGCAGTTTTATAGACTCTTTAGACTGAGCTGCTGTCGATGGAGATAAATGTGCGTTTAGCATCTGTTTCAAGTATTTTATGCTGTATTTGTATTTATCTCGTGCTTGTGTGTGTGTGTTGACAGTTATATGATCCTGCAGTGACACGACTAAGTGGCAATAGACACGTTACTCCAGTACCAACAATTTAATTATTATTACTTCATAATGTTTTATGTTTTATTTTATTATATATATTTTTTAATTTAGAAAGCATTGCAGATTTCAGGTTTCGGTTAAGGCAGGTAAAATAAGCTGTTTTTATGAATTATATTTAAAATATATCTTACCTTGTTTTTAAGGTTTGTTGTTTTTAAATGTGATTCTCTTTATTATAATTAATCAAATATATAATAAATATAACCGTATTTTTTTCATAAAAGAAAATAAACATATGTTCATAGAATTGTTTTAAATCATGTTTCTACAGTAAGACAATATTCCCCTAACCATTTGCTGCCCTCTAGTGGTTGTTCAGAGACATTACACTTGTGACAAATCTTGTTAATTTTTTTGTTTTTTTGTGCGTTTCTTCCTGACACCGACACACACAAGCTTTTCTTACCAGGTCTATCGTCTTCGCGCTCTTCTTGGTGCTGTCGTCGCACCAGGTCTCACACCACAACCACTCCTGAGGGAGAGACTTGATAGGAACCTGGTGGATCATGTTGTTGGGCAGATCCTGAAAAAACAATCAACAGTCAGACCAGAGCTAGAGGCTGAGACTAAGATTTGTTTTACACAGAAGGTTTAACAGCTTTTTCAAACATCTCGTTCACCAGGACGTGAATCTGTAGCATTATAGTATATAAGCATGAGAAGAGGCGTCTGCTTTACTAACACTTCCCACTCAGCATCGTCTCAATCTGCTGCCTTTATGTTTTTATCAGTTGTGTTGTTACAATCAGGGTTTGTGTTGAAGGACATCAGGGCTCTAGTGTTAGTAGGCAAACATTTGCGTACTTGCCGATGCCCGACCTGGAATTTTCAACAGTATCGGAGGCATTTCCTTAAGCTGGTATCAGAACATCTCTACATAAAAGACCTTATGACTTCAGTGTAAGAACCAGATCCTCGCTGCACTTCCCACTGTGAAAAACACAGACAGCCAATGAGAAGACAGACCTGGTCCAGGTTGGAGAGGCTGTTGGGGTCTTGGCTGAGCCCCTGGTACTGTCCTCGCAGTCGATCTCCTGCTGCTATTTTCCTGAATTTCTTCAGGTCGACCACGTACAGGGCGCTGCACGGGATAACAAACGGGGGACAAATCAAAGATGCATGAAAAATGGATAGAAAAAGATGCTCACAGTGTGGGTGTGAGGGTGACAGACTTAAAGTGCTGTTAACACAGAGGCTGAGATGAGTGTTAAGATGTCTGAGCTCCCTCACTGTGTGCGTACCTGATGTGATATCTGCGGCCGGCGAGGTGACTCGCCCAGTAGCCCGACTTCCAGAAGCGGTAGCCGTCCATCTCTCTTCGGCTCTCGCAGAACGGGGTGTAACCGTACGGAGCTCCCTCCAGGTCGAAGTCACGCAGATCCTTCAGGTCCGTACGAACGATCTGCAGGAGAGGACGAGGCGTAAACAACACAGGAGGATACACAAGATAATACTTGTTCATTTATCGAATGTTGGTCTCTATAGTGACAAAATATTGATTATTACAAATCGCATGTCTTTAAATTACTAGTTTATGTGAAACTAAGTCCAAAAAGCGAAGGTATTTAAATCAAGCAGAGAATGTGAAGAAAATAAAGCAAATCTTCATATTTGATTTTAAAAAATTGATACCCGACACAAAAAATGATTGACAGATTATTAAAAATAGTTTCTTCTTTCTTTTCTAATGATTAATTATTTAAGTAAATAAATAAATTCTTACTGTCAGATTGTTCATATCAGAATTAGATCATTAAAACAAGTGAATAATAACGAAATTTATCATTACATGTAACAAAATTTGCTATAAAATGTCAAAACTTCAAAACTTTATAGAACATTAAAGAAAAAAGTTTCTAAATCTATAACTCTTTGAATCACCAGCTTATTGTCAATGTGAAAACTGTTAGAATATTTCAGCAGCAGTGTTTGTACGAGCCTGGTCAGCGTCCACAAACAGGATCTTGTCGACAGCGAGAGGAAACAACACGTCCAGGAACAGGATCTTGTAACCCCAGATGATCCGCTGCTTCTCCGTCTGTTGGTGTAACCAGCGCGGCCACTTGTACTGCACCAGCTCGTACTGGAAACCATATTCCTTTGCCATGTGGGGGATGAACTCCTGCGAGACGGTCACAATCAAAAACACGGCTGTCAGTGTGTTTGCTACACATGTACATGTTTTATGCATTTTTAGCCAATTAGAGCTTCCAGCGTTTTCACATCATGACAGTTTTTGTATTGAGCTCAAATTGTGACCATTCTCATACACTGGGCGTGTGCATGCCGCTGCAAACAGGAAGCAGATCGTCTACTTTGCAGGTTGTTGCTTAATTACAGAAACAACAATGAAAAGTAAGAGCCCCAGGATTTTGATTGTGGATATTTTCTTCTAGCCGAGCACAAACATTCTCAGCTCTGCGGCACATTTCATCTTGATTTTCAGAAACAAGTGTTTGAAGAGAGAAAGCTGCCTCCATCACAAAAAGATCTACAAATCAATGATGAGGTGCCAGACGATTTTTAAAATAACAACCGTGGAAAAAAACGAAATACCTTGAAAGTCGGGGACAGGTAGTTCTTGAGGAACCAGAACTTGACGGGAGTTTTGGTGTTTTTCAGAACCGACAACATCATGATCCTGAAAAGTGAAAAGAAATAAAAGAACTAATGACAACAGAGCTTGGAAAACAAAACTGAAACAATCGATTGAGTCCATGTTGATGTGACAGTCGTCTTCTCTTTGTCCGACACTGACCTGAGGAACCTCTCGTACAGATGCCCCGAGGCCACAGAGAAGATGTTGATCACGTCGTCTTTCTCCACCTTTGGCTCCTCCATCTTTCCTCCACCTGTAAAACCTCTGAGAGACAAAAGACAAAAAAAAAAAAAAAGTTATTTGACAGTTTACACATTTCAAAATAAAAGGTAAAATCATCAGATATCTTTGACTTAAGAGAAATATACATTTTTGATTGTGTGAAGATACAAAACTATTTATTTTCGACCAATTCATGAATGAGTTGTACCTGGTCAGAGATTTCCAGAAGCCAGCGTCGTTCTCCTCGGTCCCGTCACTGAGCAGTTCCTCATTGAACTTGTCTGGTTTCTTCTGGACCTGATCGACAAGTATATTTCAAATTGATGAGTGAAACAACTAATAGAAAAACTTTTAGGAAAGTCATTCAGTTTATTTATAAGTCAACGATTTCTTTGTCACAGTTCTTTTGAATTTTCATTGTAGAATAATGATCCAAATCTGGATCTAGTGAATTTAACAGTGATTTCATATTGATATCATGAAGAAACAGGTTAACTTTGAGTAAACAAAGATGAAAAAATGTGCTTATTTTGTGTGATCTTTGTCATCGTAAACAGTTTATACAGATCCACCCACATGAATCTGTATCATACTAATAATTTATAAGAATGACATTTTAAAGTTCATTGAGTTGTACTTGAAAGTTTTAGCAATTCTCAGTGATAGTGTCAAAAATCCAAAGTTGTAAACAGCAACGTTAGAGGATATAATCATATAAATATTCTACACATATTAACAGAAAATTGAGGGACAGAAAAATAAGTAAAATCGTTTCCTGAAACCATGGAACTGGGACTTTACGTCTATATTTAGACTCCTGCATTTATTTGTTCTGTATTTATTATTTAGCTCATTTTGAATAATATATTTCCTCGTTCACTAAATTTCCAAATGAGTCCGATTTGTTCCTCCATATACGACATAAAATATGCAAAACTAAAAAAGCAAAGAGGTGATACGTGACGTGTAATTTTACCCGTGTAATTTATGCACCTAGTGTATATGTTCTGCTGTTATGTAAAAGGCTCAACACACTGGAGTCTCTTCTACACATTAAAATTTATGAGCTTAGAAATTGCGGAGACTTAAAATGTCTTCACTGTCCTGGATTTTTAGTTTTATTTATTTGGGGATAAAAACGAAATCAGCTGAATGTGATGAAGGGCGTCTATAGGCCTCCTGTCACTCGCTGTGGTGCCAGACAGGCGTCATTTCATCAGAGGTGAACCGACCTTGACTTTAATGATCCTGCTCTTGAAGTTGTTCAGCACGACTATAATGTCGTCTGAGTCTGCCGGGGAGTCGGTGCCGTCGTGGCTGCAGCGCGAAGATGGAAAGGATAAGAAAAAAAAAATTACATTATAACAGAAGGTTTACAACTGATGTGTAAATCCAAGAGTGAGGCCACGAGCTGAATTTAAAAACTGATCGGACCAGTCTGAGACTCTTTCCGATACAATACAGACGATTCTCAGAGTGCTTACCTGTAAATCTTGTAGATTTCGTCAGAGCGTCCTTTCCTCATCTTCAGGATCCAGGCGCCCGGGTTGGCCTTGAGCTGAAAGTATCCCTACAGAGCAGAGCACAGGACGTTCAGTGTTTGTGAAGAAAGAAAAAAAAAAGAAATACTGACAAATAATTAAGAATAAACTATTTAATATTATAGAAATCACTGAGAAACACTACAGCTTTACAAAATAATAAGTTGCCAACGTTTTTCTGCTCCGAGGTGTAAAAACAACTACAACTTGTAACTCACCAGGTTTGCCATGACAATCGTGTCCATGATGACGGGTTCAGAGGCGGTTCCCAGGGTGAACTGCAGCCCACGTGGCGGCTGACCTGAGCTGACGTCGAAACAATGGCCTTCCAACAGAAGATGCTCCAGCTCGTACTCTGCTGCGACAATATTCTCCACCTGTAGGACAAGTTAATGTCAATGGATTTACAGACAAACATGGACAAATGGTTCCTGAGTATACATGAAGTTGTCAAGACAAGAGAAAAAAAAAACTTCAGCAGATGCAGTTTTCTTTTATCACTTTGCATGTGATACTAAAGCTTTATGATTTCATAAAGTGGAAAAGAAAAAACAAAATAATAAAAATGGAAGAAATCTCAGAAGTATGATTAAACCTCAACAGAAGACGAAGCAGAGATAAGTAATAGAAAAAACTTTAAAAAATGATTACAGATAGAGTTTAATATCAGGATTATAATAACTAGGAACTGCACAAACCTTAAAAGATGAAATAATATGTTAAAGTAACATTTATTTAATCTTGTTTAATGCAAAGGAAAGCTGAAAAAAAGCCTCCAGTCAAGAAGAAAAATGACTAAACCCTCCCCGTCTTCTTAAATAGTTTCCTGGTCTTTTAAACAAATAGATCCAGTGAAACGACTTGGAAAGATAAAAACAGGTCCAGGTTTTTTGAACCTGCATCTACCTCCTCCAGGTAGATGTTGTCCAGGTCATATCGTGTGTGCACCGACTCGACCATCCAGCTCTCGGGAGTGTTGATGTTCAAGGTGAAGAGCGGAGACTGAGGCATGTCCAGGAACCGGGCCATGGGACCGGGAGAGTAACTGCTGTCGCTCTGAAACGTCACCTCCGGCTCCAACACGTAACGGTAGATACTGGAACCAAACACAAGCAAAACACTTAATACACAAAGAGAAACTACTTTTACCTTCAGTGCAGGTGCAGGAGTCTTTATGTCTTTTTCAGATCTTTCACTATATAACAACTTGTCATTATTATCACCCTAATAAAAGTGCTATTGATAAACCGTCACAGCCGCTGAGTTTGTATTTCTATAAATCCACGTCCACGACCAACGGACAAACTTCATCCAACAAGAAAATAATAATAATAATATAAAACTCGAAAATATTTAAAAATTATATAAATGTTCCTAAACATCTTAATGTTATGTTTCCTGCTACAAGAGGAAACTAATCACCACAGTTTGATGATGTCTAATCTTATGGGAAAAAGATTAAAATGAGCTTCTAATGCTTCTATAATTAAATCATTAAAACCTAAGTGCTAGTAGAGTCTTTGATATATTTAAAATCTAAAGTTCAGATAGATTTACAATAATAAATAAATAAAGTTAAATGTTAAAGGTTTTTCATAACAAAAATAACCTTAATTGTATTGTATTAATTGAGACTTAGTTTACAATAATGCTTAAAGATATGTTGTATTATAAGCTCTCGTAGAAGAGAGAAATAAAAAGAAATACACTTAATGACCAGTTTTAAATGACTTGAAAAACCAATGCACTGGACATTTGGGGTGGGTGTCCTGGTGTAACAAGGATGTACGGTGACGTTTGCGTCCTCACCTCTTCAGCGGCATTTCCGACAGTTTGGATTGGCAGTTCATGAAAACCCGCAAGTTGACGTTTACCAGCTGCTTGAGAACCTGGAGGTGTTGAGGGGGAGGAAAATATGAGGACGAGGTCAGAGGAAGGACAAATACATCAGCTGGATTGATCAGGAGAAAATGGATAATTCACACATTCATCCTACCAGTAGGAGAGGAGCGAGCTTCTGTGCGTCCCTCGTTGCTGGATCCACGACGGCAACAACATCGAAGTACACGTCTCCCTCTTTAGGACGAATCTTCACAGCACTGCGGAAAAAAATCAGCATATAAATGATAAAGTCAAGTAAACACATTTATTTTTCACAACTTTTTCTCTCTGTCTGCAGAGGATACATTGACTTTAACGCTTCATTTAGTATTTCAAATCAATTTTAATGTAAAAATGGATTTCATATTTCTCTAAATATTCAAAAGAATAAAGAATACAGCGACATCACCCTGGAGGAAAACAGACTTTCCACTGCACAGACTCTCTGAGGAAATTTAAGAGGCCTGCTTGTGTAAAATTATGTGCAAGTTTTACAACTTTACCTGTAGCGGTCGTCAGCAAAGTCATACTCTACCCGGGCTTCTCCTTTGGGCTGAGAGGAGAGCAGAGCGTCGACCTTCATCACGAGGTCGCTGGCCCTGAGAAGAAAACCTGTGTTAACTCACAAAACTCAAGACAATCTGAAAATAATATATCGTGAGGTTCCTGAAGGAGCCTGAGAGAATTTAAACTTTTGAAACTGAACTAAAATACCTGTCCTCCTCAATTCCAAACTGCTCGACTTTGCTTTTGATTCGCTCTCCGGACGTCTTCAGGATGATGCTCTCCAAAAGCAGGAAGTCGTCCTGGTTGAACACCTCCTCTTCCTCCAGCGGACCAATGATCTGTAAATATGAAACATAGGTATTATTCATAAAAAATAATATTTATTTGTGCATGATTTCTTCCTGTTTTAATGCAGGTTTAAAGTTTCCTCACTCTTCCGTTGCTGATGACTGCTCTCTGTCCCTTCTTCAGTTTGAGCACATCTCGACAGTAAGCAGCGTGGGACAGCAGGAAGTCGAATTTCTCACTGTCATACGCACTCTTGAATAACGACACATCCATACCCTGAAGGACAAACAGTTAACTTTTAGGGAGTTGATCAAATGGAAAGTCACAAGGATTAAAAATAGGAAGGAAACATAATAATTGTGAATCATGATCCAGTGAATCTCCCCTCACCCCGACAGCGAATTCTCCGATGTCTACGCCCGTCTGCAGGGCGGTGGCCGTCTCTTCTTTGGCCATCTTGGTGATGAAGTTCTTGGCGTTGTTGGCAGATTGTGTCTGCATGGCTGCCCAGATCGCTCGGGCCACGTGGCTCGTCTCGGCTGACACAGCCACCGATGGGTTGTTGATCATCCCCAGTCGGACGTTGTTGCTGGTTTTCTGTTATGCAGCAGGTGAGAAGGTAAAAATAACACAACAAATAATCTTACATAATTCATAAGGGACAAAGGGAAAAGTAAATTAAACTTTAATCATGTTAGTTTTTTACTTATAGATGTTATATGGTCATGATAACTGGTATCATTCAGTTTTAAGAGGGTAAGACTGATGATGAAGAAATATTCATATACAAATATTTCTGGATTGATTTTAACCATATATCACAATTTATACCACATTAAGTAAAATGTATGGTACGTCATTTATTTTTAGTTTTAGCATTTAAAGAAAGTTTTCTCTGAATCAATTATTCGGGGATCAATGTTTTGAGGTCCAAAAGGATAGTTGTTTTATTGTACCATGTGTCTGATGGCATCGTAAAGGAGCTGTCGTCCCGAGGGTTTGTCAAAGTCTCCCACCACCCAGAAGGTCACAGGACGGATGTAGCCATCATCTGAAAACCAAAGAAGAGGAAGAGAGGTGGTCGTCAGGAGACGTTACTGAGGTGAGGCTGTGCGAGGGAAACGGAAATGAGCCACATCATCTTAAGGGAAAATAAGCTTGGAAACCAAATCTTGCTTCTCTTTCAGAACCTTTAAAGACAATTTAAAACATCCAGTCACACTTTTAGCATTTCGTTCTTCATGCAGCTACGAGAAGTGACGCCTAATGAACTTGTCATGCTCTCCTTCAGAAAGATGTATGAAACAGCGTTAGAACTCACTAAAGAGTTTTTTTTTTAGTAGTTATACTTCAGACCTTAATACACAATCACTGCATGCGTGAATTAGTCATTTATGTCCTCTGAGAAATACAACACAGATGGAGCAATGATGGTGGTGGATTCACAAACACATCTTAAACACTGCCAGCAATGTTTTTCACAGAAAACAGAAAAAAAAGAGCAAGTGAGGAGGAGAGGAAATAACACGGAGGAAAAGGGTGATTACCATGCCTGTTGGTGGAGGTCATCCCTGATGCAGGGACATTTATAAAACACATGAATAAGAAGAGGAGAAGGAGAGGACAGAAGGAGAATACATGAGGAAAGTTTGGGCTCAAACACGACAAAGTTATCTCCACTAGAAAACTCCACAAACATCCCCTTTCATTCAGCATTTGTTTGTATGTGACTAGATATCACACAAGACAAGACTCGTCTGCACACTCGTACCTTTCTTAGTCATGTAATTCAGGCTGTTGGCCACAGCGGTGCTCTTCTTTTTAACGTCCAGAGTCGAGAAACGGGCATAATCATCTACGAAGAAGTTATCTGCAACAAAAAGAAGAGGAGAAAATGGAGATTTAGCAAATGTGAATGATAAAAACTGCAGAGATGTATACCTGAATGTTCAGTAAGTACACAAAGCTACCATCTGTATCTGTAAATATTCATATGTGTAGTGGACACTGGCAGCGCCTACACGCAGTGGAAGAAGACTCGGATAAAAGTAAAGAATTCATTACCTAAAAAATTAGGTAAATACAGAAATCTTAAAAAAGCTCTGTGGACTTTTTCATACACTTCTGAGATTGTCCAAAACTTCAGATTGAAGTCTTCAAGGAGTCAGGCTTCAATGTTGGATCATTTGAAATAACACATCAGGTTAGGCTTTCACCCCCATCCCTTTGTTTGATTGTCAGCAGGATTACACAAAAATGACTGAACAGATTTCCATGAAACTTAGTGGAAGGATGGGATATCAGCCAAGAAAGAACCCATTAAAATTTGGAGCAGAGCCGGGTGAGTGGGTGCAATTTGGTGCAGATCCAAGAACAAAATCTGGATCTAACAGATTTAGATGTGGTGTCATAAGGGGACGGTTGGCCCTTGGCGGAGTTGTGTGCTCTACAGATGCCTTTCTAGTTTGTTTTCAGATAACGTTTTCTTATTCCTCTACATCCCTACTGTGGACTTACTGGTATCAGAAAGGTCCAAGTGTGTCCTGCTGGTGGACAGCACTCTGGGGTTGATGCGAGGGACAACGTTGGCCTGGTTCATGATGTAGTCCACGACGTCGTGATCTGTGGCCAGTTCACCCTGCGATCCAAACAAACGGACTCATGAGGTTAAAAGACAAATTTACAGCGGACATTGTTATGTTACTGATGTTACTGCAGGAGGTCATTGTTCGCCGGCCTTTTCATCCCCACAGTCACAGCTAAGAAATCCCTTTCAAGATTTAATAGCTTTTCCACTGCGGTTACTGATGCTCGCGTATCGACTGAAAAGTTTTCCACCGACCAGTTTGGATTAAACATTAAAAGGTAGAAAACAAGAGTGATGACTAACACTGTGTTCAGCACCAACACTAGTATTAAAACCAAATAAAAAAAAACTGTCCGCGGTGCTTAAATGCCTCTAGAACACCTTTGAAAGAACCAATTCAAAGAGTTGGCTCATTTGAGAGCTGGAACAACATTAAAACGGGGGAGAATGACAGATGGAGCCGCTCACAAAGATCCTGCCTGAAAGACAATCCATTTCATCACAACAATCCTTGACAGTGCACTCACAAAGAAACGCACCATTTGTTTCCAACAGCTCCGTTTAAAAAATATAAATAAAAAATCACTTGAGTTCTTCTGCTATTTTTCTTTCAATTCTTTTGTTTTATTTAAATCGGAATTTGTAATTGAGCGAGGTAATTAAAAAACAACACAAATAAATACCCTGACTGGTTTTATCAGTGTCGGCAGTCGCAAAGAAACCACTGGTGAATGTGGGAGTTATCTGTTGAGATTAAGCATTTTTTTGTTGTTGTTAAAAATAAGCACAGTTAGAAAAGATCTTCAGTTACTTGAAGGATGATGAAGAAACAAGTTTTTCATAGACTTTATGTTCATATGAGCACATCGGGAATATCCAGAAAGAACTCAATGTATTACAGCGTTTATGCAAAGTGAATCAAACGCTCATCAAACACAAGTCTGCAGAGGCATTTATGCAATTAGTTATTTTTTGATTTTGACTCATCTGCAATAAAAATTGATTTTGCTTTGAAGAGAAATAAAACGACCATCAAATAAAAACATCTTTAATGACTATCTTTTTTTATTAAACCACAATAAAACAATACTGATCATAAAATCTGACTGTCTCACAGTGACTGTATATCAAAGTGTGTGGGTGTAAGTCTGTGTGTGTGCGTTTCTGTGCTGACTGACCAAGTAGACGGCCCTCTGGTAGAACGAGGTTGTCTCCAGGATCTTTTGCATGGTGACTGTCTCCATTTCGTCGGGGTCCAGCTGTTCACGCTGGTAAGGTACACCGTTGTACAAGACCACAGGCAACGGGCCCACTCCTGTCTGCTTGTAGTACGCCCTGCCGTCCTGATAGGAGACAATCAGAGGTATGAGTTTTAATTATAAGTCTTTTACCATCTCAAAAATACAGCTGAGGACATGTACTGTATAAGCAGGACATAGAAAAGCTAATCCAAACTACTGTAGGTTTGACATTTCAGTGGCAGAAAAATTACATTTGTAAAATGTTTTCACAGTGGTCATCTGAAATGGTTCTTCTTACATTGCATTTCATAGGATCATTATAAAATAAAAGAAGCTGCATTTTGCAATGAAACCACTAGAGCTTGACCGATGTGGATATTAGAGAGTAAAACATTTCGGATACCATTATATTGGCTGATGTTTATATTTTTAAAGAAATTTGGCAATGATTCCCAAGATGTTGTTATAAAAACCTTATTATAAAAGGACGATAATTGAGGCTCTGTACTTTAAAGTCTAACCATAAACTTTAATAACTATAAATGAAAAGAAAACATAAATACAAGTAAACATAGATTTTTGATATAGAAAAAAAACACATGCAGATGTCAAAATGTCTGTAAGAGGCTCATATCAGTCAATTTTCATGGCCCATCGGATAAATCAGTTGGGCTCAAGAAAATACATAAAACGTACTTGTTCACTGTTGCATATAATTTAATGTCTGTCTACATTTTAATCTCATTATTCATGACTTTCATTTTAAAAAGATCCATTTCAGAAAATACATTTATTCCCTTTCTTGTTGAGAGTTAGACGCCTGTTACTTTTGATAATGAAAATGCACCAATGTCAGCTTTGACTGATGATGCCCACAAAATGATTGTAGCATCCAGCACAGTGACGCCACATTAAACCAGACTCACCTTCCTGTTGCTGTCGTAGCTGGAGTCGGCTCCCAGGACGCTGCTGACCTCCACGTAGGGGAACTTCTTCTCCAGCACCTTCACCACGTCCCCGACACTCAGCTGTCCACCGATGGGCACGTGGTTAAACATCTGAAAGGAGGAAGACAAGAAGAGGGTATAATTGATTTGTTAAAAGAGGACAATAAAGGAAAACAACCGGATGCTCGTAATGCTCTAATCAAGGATGGTTAAAGGTCGACTCACCGAAATGACAGCTTCGAACGCACTCTGACTATCCACTTCATCTTTTATGTAGTTGTACGCACGCACCAGCGCCACGCCCGCATCCTGCATCCCGTCGATGTCATCTTCATCTGACACCACGAACACTAATCCGATCCTAAAACACAAGCAGAGAGCATATAAAACAACCTCTCACATGTATTGAACAGCTTAAATGCAGAGTGTGAGACGTCTGCTGCATCAGTATTCAAACAGCCCGACCACCCAAAGAGGCCTCATGCAGAGAAGTATCAAAGGTCTCTGAACCTGCCTGACAAACTCTGAAATTTAAATAGATTTTAACTTTTAACTACACATTCGCTTCCAGCAGACGGATGCTGCAGCTCCCATTCGATTTTTTTTTAGATTTTGATGTTTTTGCAGTAACTGTGGTGCAATAAAAATCATTATGTTGCCGTTTTATTGAAATATTCACCAGAAAATACATACAAAAATCCAATCCAAGCATAAAGAATGAGTTTTAATAAGTTCACTTCCTTGACGATGCAAGCACTAACCTAAGTGGTATGTTGTTCGCATAAAACATCTCTGCAACACTCAGCAGCTCAGCAGAATTCTCGTGGGTGGGTTCCAGAATAATCACCTGCAACACACACACACACACACACACACACACACACGCTGGTATATCTCTCAAGGATTTAGACCCGTTTTACTTCACAAAGGTCTGATTTATCAGGCGCGGACATACCAGATTGTGAAAGTTCTTGCGGATCTGTCTGATGACTCCGGGAAAGGTGGGTCTGAGCAGCTCCTGAACGTTGTAGGGCCACGAGCTGTACCTGTGGTCGGTCTCCAGGTTGTTAATCCACTAAAAAGAGAGAAGAGGGAATTGAGGAGGGAATGGCGGCCTGAGCTCAAGAGCAGATCAGAGACAACAAGAGATTACTTTTGACAGCAGTGGGCTGGAAACAAAAAACTTCACTGTCTGTTTATCATTCTTGAATTTTTCTTCCATTAATCAATACATTTTTTGTTCCTTCCCAAGTTTCCTGGCCTCAAGTTCACATTCTGAAACACTGTTTGTCCAAAAAACTAAAGAATTAATTGTCTATTTGTCGATTGACTAATTTATGAATCAAAGTAATATCTAAAGGTCAGAAAAGGTCAGTTTTCTTTCAGCAGGACAGGAGGTTATGATCTGTAAGAGGAGGCTTCGATGGCTGAACACTTGACTTCTTACACTGATGGCCGGGTTACGGATGTCGACGGCGTAGTCCGAGTCGGACGGCTGAACGTTGAGCTTCAGGATGTCGTGGATGTAGATCGTCTCGATGTGCAGCGAGCGCAGACCCTCCATCACCCTTGCTTCACTGCGCAGCATCTCAAACACACTGCAGGTGAGAGCAGACAGAGGCCAGTCAGTGTTTGATCGTCTACAGTTGGTGTGAATAAGAGCACGAAACTACCAACACGACTGTTGAAAGCAGATTGTGTGCGACTGAACTGATTCCCATTTTTCATAAAAAACTAATTTAGGATTTTGAATATTAAAGAAACTCGGATGTAAATTGAAACACATACAAATCTGGTTTCAAATGAGATTATAGTGCCTTTAGTAAAATTATTTCAGAGCTCAAACAATTAACCATGTACAATATTAGTAAGTTAATGTAAAATTAATCAGCAACTTATTTAAATATTGATCCATCAATGGGATAATTTTCATTAGAGATTTATCTGCAGATTATTCAATCATATTGTCTATTAAATAATAATCAGCATAGTGAAAAACATTGATCACACAAGAACCCAAGGTCTCATTTTGTCTCACCAACACTCTACAAGCCAAACATATTCAGTTTAATATAATATCAGCCTGTAAATTCATTGGACATCAATTATTCTATATTTTAGCTTGAAAACTGATTTGGGCATTTAATTGTTTACTAAAGGAGTTGAAAATGGATTTTCTATCTAATCATTGCAGCTCTAGACTGAATATAAACGTTTGATAACAAAGGTTGCAAAAGATTAGATTGACACAAATGTGTGTGTGTGTGTGTGTGTGTGTGTGTGTGTGTGCACCTGAAGATGTCTTGTGTGTCCAGATCGATGTGAAGCCCATTGATGAACAGAGCTGAATCCCCAGGCTGCAGGCCCAGAGTCCCTTTGAAAAACTTTGGGGACATCAACATATCCTGTTTACATCAAACCCTATAACTTTCCATTTAACTCCAGCTGAGCAAACCGTCACATTGTGTAGCACGTCAAGTCAAAACTGACCATTGTGTCGTCAATTACGTTGTAAAACTTGAGGCAATATTCAGCAAAAAGCTGTATCGAGTTAAGTCGACATCTCCAAACAAGCACTGACAGCTCTGTCTAAAGCAAGTCTGTTTAGAGCAATCAAACCACACACTAAACACATCTAATTATTAGAGAAAGAGCGTGTGAACGAGTGTGTGTGTGTGTGTGTGTGTGTGTGTGTGTGTGTGTGTGTGTGTTCACGGCTGTGAGAGGCTGGTGTGTGTGTGTGTGTGTGTGTGTGTCTCAGCAGAGGCAAAAGAAAAGCTGAAAGTCGTTCTGGCGCAGTCAAATCTCATTACAGAAAGACAAAGACATCAGATTAATCATACTCCAGACGCTGCAATTACAACAAGACATGATTAACACAAATATTGTTCATCCCACTTAAACAGCATGAGGATGTGAGTGTGTGTTTGTGTGTGTGGGAAACAGAGGGAAATGTCTGCGTGCAAGTGTCCAAACTACTTCAATCAATAATCCTTCCTCGCTGCAGGACTCAGTGCGCCTGCTGAATGAATCACCGATTCAGTAATTAGGACGTTTGCTGCTCACCCTCACCACCCACCCAAACTCCTGTCTGCGCACCAAGATAATGTGAGCACAGCTTGAGGAGAAAGGGGGAGGCAGGAGAGAGAGAGAGAGGGGGAGGGAAAAAACATTTGTGAAGAAAAAGGGGTGATTACCTATTCCATTAGCAGGGCAAACCCAAAGACATTGTCAGAAACTAAATGCTTTTCAAGTCCGACGTTGTTTACGATTTATCACGTAATAAAAAGGTGAGAGGAGCAAAACAAAAACAGGAAGGGCAGTTCTCATTTTGAGATATTTCCCCGTAGACGCAGGTTGAGGGGCCGAGGGAATGTGGTTGTGGCTGTGCGCAATAATGCGATCTGTTTTTCTTTATTTTTCTACCTTATTGGATCGGATAGGTAAACAGCTAAACCTAAATTATCCCTGACAACTCAACAACACAGTCAGCAGGAAGGTAAGAACAGTGGCACGCTGCAGAGGGAAAAGAGAGCGGAATGAGAGAGGAGGAAGACGCCGAGCAGCTGGGATGAAAGGAACATTTGAGCATTTTTAGACCAATGCGAATATTTAAATAAACATAAAAACACTCTGTTTTTGTAAATGATCTCCAACATTTGCACTCAAGCTCAATATTTCATTTTTGTCAACAAAACAAAAGCAACGAGGCAGTAACATGGTGTCCTGGTGATTTGATGGAATTAAGACACTAACGTCCGCTCTCTCCCTCCCTTATTTTCAGCTCTCTGCCATCATTATCGAATTAAAGAAGAAAATTCTCACGATAAAAACATGACAGTAATAGAAAAAAACAGTGGCTCAAAATAGTTACAGCAATATTATATTAAAGAACGAATCACAGATAAAGCAAAAATAAGGCGAGCATGTATTAGACCCGACCAATTTGTGGGTTGGCCAATACGAGTCTTTTAGCTCTTATGTTTTTAGATAACAAAATATGCATTAATGTTCACATTTTACGTAAAAATATATTATAGTATATTTTCTTTAACAAGTTTTATAGATTTGGCTGTATTTGTGTTTTCTTTGTGTTTATAGTTATTAATAATAAAGCTTTTGGAAAGTATATATATATATATATTGACTGAAGAACAAACACGTACCTTCTGATTCTCTACAATCTCTTTACGGATCTCGGAGTTGACCACTGTTTTAGTGATGGACCTGTGAGGGGAAGAGGACAGACTGAATTTAAAAACTGCAGACTAATTAACATCTGTGTAAAACAAAACTTCAGATATCTTCAGACTTCTTGTGTGTTTCTCTTCTTTACCTGGCTTTGGTTGGGAAGTTCTGACTGAGGTCTCTCATAACACTGAGGGCCTCAACAGCAGGAGCAGCAAGAATACGAGCTGCTGTCTGGAAACTAAGATCTGTCAAAGAAATAGTGGGATGACGGGAGGGAGACAAAGAGGGAGAAGGATTAGGAAAGTGTGTTAATGTGCTAGCATGTGCCAAGCTGATGTGGGCATAAACTTAACTTTGGGTCAAATTTAACCCTTGACCTAATGAGCGCGGGGCATGCACATATTTCATAGCAATTTGTCTTATAGTTAAGACATTTCAACAAAAGCACAGAAGTGAATCTGCTGGTGGCACTCGACAGGAAAAAGTCATGAGATCACCACAGTCATTAGGATTCGATGCACAGAATTTCACGGCAAGCCACCTGATGAGAAATTTCATGCTGGATAGTCTCCATCGACCGACACAGAGACATCGTCATCCCAAGAGCTGCGCTGCTAGCGGGGTTAAAAAAGTAATCAGTTAAGCCAATTGATGTAATAATTAGGAAATAATTTCACGTTAACATGCTTGTCTTCACATCTAAGGAATTAATTAAATCCATCTTCAAGCATTGAAGCGTTTAAGGCAGGATTAAGAATATAGACTAGAATGTTGTTATATGTGACTTTATATGTGATAACATTGCATAAAAGATCTTGTATGGGAGCTTTTCTTTGCAAGGAAGGGGCGAGAAAAGTGTGGATTATTTCAGTGGGGATAATTTCAATGCAGCGAGCATCTTTGTAATGGTGTTGTAGCCTGTGTGATTATTAGCCCCTGGAGGTCTCCCTGTCTTTATAAACAGACTGAGATAATGAGCCCCAGTGGGGTAGAAGATAAAGACAGACGCCCACATGACAGTCTGACAGTCGAGTTTAGCCCCAATCTCTCATCCCCTCACATCCTTTATTTAACACAATCAAAGCCGCCTCATGCTTGCATCCTGGCCGCATCTAGTGAAAAGAAATAAGTCTCTGTGTGTGTGTGTGTTTTACAAAAACACATAATCTGAGCCTGAACTGCCGCCCAATCAGTGAGCTCATGTGTATTCGCTCGCACAGACAGGTTTGGACGTCTCTTGTTCAGAGTGATTTCCATACATCGTGAAGCAGCTCTGGCCAAATCAGGACCATTTATCAAAAACGGGGCAGATTTATCAGATTTAACAGATCTGACAGAGGAGTGCAGCTGAAAGACGGCTGCCTCTCATTTGGAGACATCTGCTGAATCCACTATTGCCACAGTGCTTAACGAAGTGGACAGAGAAGAGCAAATGGCGGAACTTAGAAGGTTGTAGGTCTCGCCCATTATGTCCAGAGGCATTCTGGACTGCGGCCCTTGATATCGCCACTTGGAAATCGAAAATGATCGCAGAGGCGAAAGAGCCAGGCAATATCAGGCTAATATAAACCAGGGGCGGTAACACAAAGTAGCTCAAGGTTTGTGTGACGCAAGCAAAACAGACAGATTTCAAAAAGTGAATACAAATGAGTCAGTGATTCATCGGATGATGCAACTCTGATCAATAGTGCGTTTTATGTTGCCGCAGAGAGTGCTCTGACATTATGACTCGTGTGTTAAGACGACACTGATCGATCGCAGTCATTGATTGCAGAACTAGACATAAAACATTTCACTAATGGAATGATCTCACTGTTGAACGCTGAATATTTGAGCCTGCAGGTGTAACATCTCTCTGAATGCATTTCTAGTTTCCTTTTATTTTCCATCATCACTGGATAAGGAAAATAAAGAAACTAATCAAACCACTAAATCAAAATCAAGGGGGATGCAGATTCTCCCACGGGAATAAGTCAATTTAAAAAGCTGAAGCTGTTAGTGTACCAAGTGTGACTTGGGGGGCTGATTACAAGAAAATGTTTTAATCTGTTTCAGCAAAACAGAAATCAGAGCTAAACACATACAGTAAAAGATCTGACGTGCTGTTTCACGTTGTTTTCACACATTTAGTTTGGTTGAATCGGTCAGGACCCCACACAAATATATGATTTTTCCATTTTACTTCTGCTCTGGTGCCAGTTCACACTGAGTTTTGACAAACAAACCAATAGCTATAATCATGCTGTTTTACAAAGTGACAACAAGTGGGAGCGTTATGCTGCTTCAACCCACATTGGAAAATCAAATTGTGTTGACTGGCAGGATATCAGCACTATTTAACTGAACATTGTGTTTATTTTGTTCCTCTCAGACTGAAACTGTGAGTGAATAGTGACAAACAAATAAAAGAAGTTATTATGTACCACAAAATAAATGTAGGAGAAAAGAAGCTCAATACAATTTTTGATCTTGAATTACTTGTAATAATGCTTTCTGTTCACGACCAGATAAATGCTCAAAACAAAATGTCTTCTAGGATAAAATATCGTTCTGCTTTAAAATGGACCAAGAGCCATCTTTCCAAGCTGTATTAGTTTGGTTGTTTCGTCCACACAAGAGTTTGAAGGACAGCTTTTGCAACAACTCTTCCAACAGGAAAGTGCACCTGAGTTCATTTGAACAGAACCAAACAAGGTAGGTGGGAAAGAACACGCTCACAATTAAATCTGAAATGCAGCTGAAGGAGATAATGTTTCTGCTCCTTTTCATTAGTTTGCTCAAGGACAGAAAAATCTTTGTGTCAAGAAACAAATGATCATTTTTTTGGATGGGAACGAGAATATGGGATTTATGTCATTAGATAATTATCTTTTGTTAGGTGAAGCGGTGAAATTAATGGGCAGAGTGCTCGGTCTGAGTCCTGAGGGCATATTTACAGGATCATAAAATCAATTCCTCAGAATTTAAGTGACAGAAATAATGCCTGCAGGTGTTAACAGTGAGTTGAGGAAGTGTTTAGATTTGGTGCAGGATCCCTGGGCTTTGCAGTTTATTTTCGTTAACCTGTCATGGTCTTGGCTCTGCTAATTTTAAATATTTGTTTTGCTCTGCAGTCAACAGTCAATTAAGTATTTTGACAGAATGTAATATAAATATGCATCAACACACACTTCCTGTGTAGCTTGTTAGTGTAAAGAAATTCAATCATGTTACAGTTGGAAAGAGAAAAACTTAAGATTTAAGACGGCGAATAAAATCTGGGCAGATATTTACCTTGCATTTGCCAGACTTTCAGCGGTGCCATTTCATTTGTGCTTTCGACTAAATGTTTCCTCAACTCCTTCAGCTGTTCTTTGAGCTCTGGGTAGACAGTCCTGTTGAGAAAAAGACAGAGGGATTTAAAGTGTGTCTGCTAAATGCCTAAGTAGCAAATTGCTAATTAAGAGAGAGTAGACGTCTTCAGAGACAGATTGATTTATTTTCGGGTTAGTTTATCAGAGATAGAAGGTTATAGTCAGTGCTTTGAGGGAAGAATAGAAAATCTTGGCCAGTTTGAGCGTGGTGAAGCTCCTGGAGCGAATCCAAGCTTTGAATTTTTATCATGGCCTGACACAGAAACACTCACTTGAGTTTGCCAAATAGGAAGCCCTGGACCTCGTCCACTGGATCATTCTCTCCCATCATTGTAGCGTTCAACCCCGTGCCTGCAAACACAATCAATTAACTCATTATTAACATCAGGACTCCTCTGGGATTACACAATCATGGGCATCTGTGTGTCTATCAACAGCGTGTGTTCTTGTATGCGTGGGCACCTTGGACTTGTGTGTCGTCCTTTGCCTTGTACTCCTGGTTTTTGATTGCCAGCTCCACTCCGTACCCAGACAGATACACTTTCTTTCCACTGGGATTCTAGAGGCGAATGGAAAACATTGTAAAAAGATGAGAAGAAAACTGAACCCTTGTGCCGAACATAAGTGTGTTGTATCCTTGGATGCACCTTGGCACGCCACTTGAGGATGTATTCAGCGAGAGCTTAAATGCAAGTGTAAATGTATTCAAAGGGCACTGACAGGAGTTTAGTCAGGTTGACAGCAATCAGGCCGTCTACTTCATTTCTCTTCAGCTGCACTGATGGGAAATTGAACAATGTTTCTAATCCATATTCAACTAAGAAAGCAGAAAAAAAATGTTTGCCCATGTGGCTTGTAATATTTTTACATCTTTCTATTCATCTTCATCTCTGCAGTAAAAATGAATCTCACTTAGAACTGAAACAGCTACAAACACATATGGGTTCTGACTAAGCAAGCTTTCAAACACAGACAGCCAGCTGTTGTCCGCTAAGTGCTGAAGACACAGAGTGTCCCCCGAATGGTTCTCGTGCTTAGAAGTAGAACAAAAACAGTGATAAATGTTACAGCCTCTCCTGTGTCCAGGACTTCGTGTTTCACAGACAGATGGTGGGAATAATGCAGCATAATTGCAGGGAAGAAAGAATTATAAATTGGATAAGCCGCAGAGTTTTCAAAATCATTATCTTGGCTCATGTTCACACAGAGATAAATACAGTATGTGGGGCTTCCCAATATCTCTATGCAATTATTTTGTGAACAAGTGTGTATCTCTACTGTAGTAAAGAGGGGTTGAGTGTCTCGAGACAGCAGTTGTAAAGGGAGAGGACCACATCTGTTTATTTTACATGACTTGGATTTCACCAGAGGACCCTATACAGCTACTTATAAGGATAAAATGTTTTCTAAAATGGTAAACATTGGATTTCTAATGTTTTTATAGTATAGCTTTGGGCATATTTAGGCTAATGTCACACTATAAGCCACAATTTCCAGGCCTAAATTGTAGGATCAATAACTTTATATCAATGTTTATAATTAATTGCATTTTAAATATAATGTACAGATGAAAGAAAAACAGCAGCAACTTCCAGTCTTAGAAATATAGTTTAAGTTTCTTGTTTTGTTTGGACAAATGCAGAAAAACTCTAAATATTCAGTTTTCTGTCATAGAAGATGAAGAAAACCAGCAAAATATTCTGAAATTAATGAATTTCTGGCAATCAACTAATTAATTAATCTAGTAATAATCCCAACAGTAATCTCAGTCTATCTGGTATAATCTTATTTACTCTTGAAAGCATGCTACTTACACACACTCAGCAGATAAAGATATTGTGATGTATAATGTATACATTTGACAAAGTGTACTGTATATAGTGATATGTTATTAGCTGTTAAACAGCTTGTTAAATTCTTTTGTCCTTATACAGGTGTGTCACTATGTGTTTTGTATTCATCTTTCATTCATCAAACTGATCGTGTTAGTATGAATGTGACACTTACAGCCCGGTAATGGCGGAACACGTAAGTCACCAGCCCCTCTCTGACTTTGGATGATATGATTTGGTGAAGCATCTGGAAATGTGGTTCTCCCAACTCAGCATAGAGGATGACGACAGGACCATCTGGGTTTGATCCTGGGTATTTGTGGTCGCCCTTGAACAGGTATGGCTTTGGTCTGAAAGAGAGAGGAGATTGAAGTCGATCATAATATCATATAATATATTTCACTGATTTATGACCATCAGATCTGCATCGTAAGAGTCTCTAATTACCGCTCGGATGCTGTTTTCAGAAGTTGTTCCAAGCTTTCAGTATCACACGTCTTCTCTCCATGGATGTTGAAAAAAGCTGAGCAGCCAGGCGGAGGAGGCTCATTGGACGCAATCTAACAATGTGAAGAACAGTGGAATCGTTCAACACATGCAAACACATTTACAGGAATATGACACCACTTCTCATGCATGTAATAGACTTAAACAACAAAATTAAAGGAGACATATTATCCTTTGTGAAGGGTCTGCAAATATAAAAAAGCCCAAAGTCAGTTGTAAATGAAGCATCTCTCTCAGACAGAAAACTTTGCACATGAAGCTTCTGAGACACCTTGTCACTTGTAAAATCACAATGTCCCACATTTGCATAATGTAACCCCAGTGGCTAGTCTGGTACGCCCTTTAACAAAGTCAGGTGAAGTGAGAGCAGAGGCCAATTCTTCCTGCATAAGCTGGAAGCAGGTGACCAATCACAACAGAGTGGGCCAGCTGACCAATCAGAGCAGACTGGGTTTTATGTGGAGGAGGGCCTTAAAAAGACAGGAGCGTTTTAGACAGAAGCCAAAAAGAGGAGCTGCAGCAATGGACAGTATGAGGAGAGTGATGCAATTTCTGAAAATTAAAGCATGTAAACATAATAACATAAAGCAAATAACCCAAATTAAAATGATGAGCCTGAATATGAGCATGTCTCCCTTAAGTCATTGTACCTGTTGGAAGGAGTGTACTGTTGCAGAGTAGGCTCTCAGGGAGAGGGCAAACTTCAGCATGTTCATCTGGACGGAGCTTAGCAAGGCACTGGCTTTCTTCAAGATCAGGTCATAGTAGGCCTGATCTGTGTCTGTGTGAAGACACATGTCATGTGTTAATGCTCATATTTCATGAAGCTCCTGTTATTTTGACAACTTTTTAACACGGGCAGAGACACAAATAAACAGGAGAAAAATATAGTTTGCAGATCTCTTCTATCACTTTATTGCTTGCATAAGTGTTTGGACAAAACACTGACACCGCATTTGCTGCCAAGAGGTTTGCACACACATCACAAATTCCGCTGCTCACAGCACAGAGACTAAAAGTGAAAACTGGTCTAGAGAGGGTGAAGAAGTATTACTTTACCATCATGCTCTCCTTCTATGTTTTGATTGGCCTGAACAAAGTCCCAGAACTTGTCCTGGCTCTCCTCTGCCAGGAACTCGCTGAGGAAGAAGAGGATGAAGGTGGCAGTTTCATAAGATGTGCGTGTAAATACGACACACTTTATATGTACTGTACATAGTGTTAAATGCTACATTTGTGAATGAACAGCTCCAGTTAACAGTAAAGTATCTGAAGATTTTTCGTCATCGTGCTCGAGGACACATCAGAGACACAGAGGCTGAAACTGGTTTAGAGGACAGTCTCACCACCTGTCAGGACATTGATTGATCCATTATCTGCTTGAAAAGTTTAATGTCAGACGTAATGCATAATGTGATGTGGCTGCTACAGTACTGCTGAGCGGTGCAGTGTTGTACCTGGCCTCCAGGAGCAGAGGAGTATCAGCCCATTTGGTTGTGAGGGTGGTGGTGACAGCTTTGGAGTCTGTACCCCCCGACACTGCAGAGAGCAGTGATGGCAGCAGGAACCACAGAAGCCACATCCTCAGGCCTGTGTCTGAAAAAACAGTAGTAGGACACATTAGATGGGAGGGAGAAGCAAAGGGCACAAAGAAACAGCTCAGACCTGTTTGTAAATGGCACCTAAAGCTACCGAGGTGAGACATGAACATGTAGAAAACAGGTGTACCCTCAACACATTGAGGGAAGCAAGTCAGACAGATGTTGTGTCTCGATACTGACAGATAAACCATTCAACTTTAAGCAGAATCAAATCATTATGATATGATCATGTTATCATTCTGCATATTACGGTTGGCTATAACAATAACTTGAGACAAGAAAGCTTATTAAAACCAAAAAAATTTGTGACTTAAGTTTTTGTTTTCAGCAAATGAAGTTTTGTACAGTGACATTATTTTCTATGTGATCTCGTCACATTTTCTCCATACAGCAATTCCCAAACACAGGAGGATCCTGTTAATTTGCTAATCAACTCAAAAACAGCTTTTAAGCCTGAAACAAGGAGCCAAATGTTCTCCTATTGAAGTACGTCTCAAAGTGCTTCTTTATATATTTGTGTTTCCCATACATGAGTGACCTGCGTCAATATCAACACTGACCAACACTTGCTCAATTTCCATTTTAACTGTTCCATCTGCATTCTATACATTGATTTGCTCATCCCTGCTGAAGTGCCTCAAACTTTTGTATGGTGCCTTATGTTGAAGTGAGTATTTCCCTGTAGACATTACTTTTTTTATCATGTTGGTATAATCCGCAGACTTAATGTATTAACCTGTCACTGCTTATTTTTCCCCTGCAGTTAGTACCAATGTACATGGTGCTCTCCATGCAGGTTTTTGTGATAATAACGTTTTACAACTATCAATTCAGTTTTGAGAAATTATAGGAGAGTAGGGGGCCTGTGAAATAAATTGCATATGTTTAAATGTACAAAAATTTTTAAACCAATATGAGGGAATATCTTATTTTATACACATAAGACTAGATATTGGTCCAAGTTGAATGTGTGTATAGGTATACATGTCTCGTCTTAAAATGTTTTATTGTTATCATATGTTTCTTGAGGAAATGTTATGGACATAAACATATTGTAGGAAACAACCTATCCAAATTATAGGATCATCTTCCAACATAAAGCAATGCAGTTCAACAGCACCACAGACTTAGTACACAAATACTGCACAAATATCATTCATGGAGGTTATTGCAGGATTGCTGTTTGTCGTTAGTGTAGCTGATGAAGTTTGTCCCTCCACTTGTGCACTAATATCCCCTAATAAATAATCCTAAATCTGGGTAAAGTCTGTATTTTGATATAAGAAGATAGATTTGATATAAGGCACATAGACTCAGACTGGTGAAGGTGGAAAAGGCCTTTATAACGACACCACAGCCTCAGGGATTGTTTTATTACACCCCAGCAGGACATGAGGTTTTACACATGTGTAAACAAACAGTTGGATGTTTCCTGACCAATGGGAAACTTCAGCGTGTCTCCTCGGTCTGAACATCCGGACACTTTCACTGACACAGCTCTGGCTCTGACAGCATGAAGCTAAAGGCTAACTGCACAGCATGGCGGTGTTATATCAATCTGAACATATCTTAAACATCTGTAATACTAACACACACGCAGCTCCTCGGCAGTTTGTTCACTCGAAGCTGTCAAGAATCAAAATTGACGCTGGTTTAAAAACCTGCTAAGCTAATGATTAGCTAGCTAACTCCTCTTTCACGAGCAGGAAACCGCCTGAGTTGACTCGCTTCTGGTGAATCCCCGGCGGCTCAGGACGAGTCTCTGCACAAGCTACAGAAGCAGGTGTTACACGGGGTCAGTTTCAGCGTCGCCACATGAGAAATGAACGATTTATTCTCACCGACGCCGGCTCCGCTGCTTCCTGCATCCATGTTCCGCTGGGAGTGGGTGGGTCCTGACAGCCGCCGTCTGAGGTGACCGCAGATGTCGCCTGTTCGCAATGACTGAAACTCCCCGAGCGTCAAAATTACAGTTAAACAAACAATGAAAAGTGATTTAAACAAAAAAGCAGCTCGTCACAATGAGGAATAATCTAAACCTCACACAGGAGGAAACTGAGAGGATTCAAGCAATTACTTTTACAGGCTCACCCATGTTTAATTATTCTTGACCTCATCAGTTTGTAAATAATATATTTTGTGTTTTCTTTCCCCACTTGTTTGTATAATTTTTCTTTTTTTTTAATTTACATGTTCGAAATGAAATGAAAAATGCTTTCCTTACTTAAAAAACACAATTATATGTATTTGCTTCAATTAAATATTCCTCATTGATTTATTTATTTACAGGGAATAGTACCAATACTGGCACAGACCATTTAAATAAAGGGAACAGACCTCATGCCAATATTTTGCTTGTTGTTCTTAAAACAATACAATTTAGGCGACCAAAAATATATATAATAAAGAATTGCTGTAGCTGTAATTAACTCAGTAAAACAAATACAAATCATAAAACTATGCCAAGATATCAGAATATGAAAATAGATAGAAAAACGCAATTTACACTTTGCTGTTCCATGGATTGTGTGCCAGTAAAACTTATATTTATTCGCATACACAACATGTGTGCAGTGCTAAATTACTGTGAAAGTCACTTTATATAGTTTTATAAACATGTGTGGGATGAAGCAGTGCTTACTTGTCTCCAAGTTGTTCTGTCCAATCACATTACATTGAGTCATGACAACACCACTGGACACTTGTTAAAACTCACACTAGTGTGTGAAAAGCTGGACAGTAAAAGCAGGAAAATGCAGTGTTTGTTTGTACGACACCTTTCCAATATAATGTCATTTACATTTCTTTATGCAGGTATGTGTGTGACATAGCGGCTCCCCCAAAGTGAAGTCAAAGTGCCTTGATCGCCACCTGGTGGCTGGTGGCAGTATAGAGCATGAACCCTGCCTCCTCCATGTTAGCAGATGGGACATGAGGCAAAATAAAGTCAAAGTACACGTCATATACATTTTTCTCAAAGACGATCTCTGTCATTTTAGGTAGTTCTCATCACACTAATGTTTGTTAAAGAGTTAGGTTGGTTTTAATTATTAGTTATTTGATGCAATATAGAAAGGGTTCCATATCCTGGATATTTTGGGCTTAATTTCTTTGCACCTATTTGTATATATATGTTAGTAGGTGGGTGTACGTTTGAATCACGTTCTTTTATTAGCTGCATATTTTGTAATATGATTTGTATTCAATCAAATTGCAAAATCAATGAAATAATAATAAAAAAAACTAAATTTGACTTTTGAAGACATTGTATGAGGGATTTTCTATTTAAAAGGAAGAAGAGTAAGAATAGATGTTTATACCTGTGCATGTATTAGTCAGTCAGTACATAAATAAGTGAAGGTGATCATATATATTTGGGGCTCGATGTGAGAAAACTGTACGCATTCATTTGAAAAGCAGCTCATGGAAATGAGGTTTGCTGTTTGCTCTGCGTGAGAACCAAGGGAAATAAATCCTGTATTTAGAATAAGCCGAATCGTCCCTTTGGTTCTGTTATGTTGTAATGAAAAAAGTAGAGGAACTGATATCCCTCTCATTTTTATGAGTCACCTGACACTCCGGGGTCCGGTTTCTAAATCTTTACCTTGAGTCTGTGTGATGGTCCCTATCCATTGAAGTCACGCTCCCTTTGGGGCAGGTTGTTAAAATGTGCCCCGGCTCCCCGTCTACCTGTTGTCTGTTCTTGACAAAAAGAAAATGAAAGGTACGGAGTCACTGTCCCAGGGTGTGGAGACATGGGTCTTGCGTTTTCATTTACTCGCTCTGCGGTCTAAATTAAATTGGACAGCTGATCCTCCTAGAGGGAGCAGTTCCAGGATTTGATTTAACATTGTATAAAAAGCAGCGACATTAATTATCCTGTTGGATTTGACCTTCACTTTGATGTGCACGTGTGAACACCTCGCTCATGTAGACGTAGGCGCACACACACCCATGCACGTACACACACAATGTCACACAACAATCTGTTTCATCCCTTAGAGGAAATGCCAAAACATCCTTACCACAGTCCCGACAAGTATAACTAAACATAGCTTCACACAGGCTGCCCACTGGGCCTGTTCATCTGTCAGGGAAGTGACATCTTCAGATGAATTATGGGAGACGGCTGTCATCTTCTCTGGGGTCACATAAGAAATGGCGGGCGCGGGCTGCGGGCTCCCTCTCCTCACACTATCACACGTCAGCCATTTTAGAGGTTGAAAGCCTCGACGGGGGACCAAAACGACCTCAATTAAACCCCCATTAATATTAATACATTTTGTCGTTTCACGTGAGTTGCCTCTAATTATATGTGTCCCTGACTGTATAATGGGGGTCAGCTGGGGTCTCCCACATGAAGCTAATTCACCACATTACAGCCACCAAACAATGGGCCGGTCTGGGCTCCAGTCTTAAGTACAGATGGAGGGGAGGGGAAACTGTTTGTAAAAGCTAAACACAGAGGCCCTGAGGGTCAAAACATAGACGCATTTGCACAAATCACAACACCATTTAAAGAAAACACAACAATACTTCACAAAACAAACTAAATGTTGGTGTGTTTTCAGGACATTTTTACACCTGAAAGTCCAGAACATGGTCCAAACAAAAATGCATGTCATTTGTACGACATGTGTATCAACACCTACGTGGGCTGTGTCTATCTAAACTTGACATTGATTGGTTTGTAGATGAGTTTGCATCTGACTTCTTTTATTTTATTGCCACTGAGATATCATTATCATATTACTACCAGCAAAATGATTGTCCTCTTCACATAAAAGTCCCACATTATTCAAAATACACTTTATCATGTTTTTAAACGCAAATGTGTAAAGATCCTTAGAGAGTAAACATGTGTGAAGAATCCTATTGTTCACTGACGTCGCAGCTTGTTGAACTATCCCCCCCAAAAAAATGTCACAAATAAACCAAATATGATCCAGTTTTATCCGGACTGAGGCCATCTCTTTTCGTTAGACTTGGTCCGGATCGTGGTCCGAGGCATCTTCCACATCTTATATTTTGGTTTGGACAATCTGAAAAGCTCGAGGGTCAGAAGCAAACAAAATGAGATCTTTTAAATTGGAAACAGGCAGTTTTTGTGCTGCAACATTTGTATAATTACCTTGTGGGTGCATTAGCCATTTCATATCCACTAAATTCCATTCATTTCAAGTCAGTTTTATTTGTGTAGCGCCAAACCACAGCATCCATTATCTCCAGGCACTTTACATTGTAAGGTCAAGACCTTACAATATTACTTCATGTGTATAAAGGGAGGATATTATCCCTTTAACAACCTCAGATCCTGTGTTTGGCTTTGACCCAGAGTTTGTATCCTGCTTCATTTCTCCCACATCAACATTTATCATATTTTTATGGAGAGGTTAATAAGTTTGCAGCAGATCAGCTCTTGAGCTCCTGAGCCACAGCTCCACACACACAGGCATGCACACACACACACACACACAATAAACAGCATTGAGACTATAATGGGATTGCTGTGTGATTCCCACTGGTTTTATTCTGTGAGAGCTCCGCAGAAGCGAGAGTCCTGTCTGCCTGGGAGGTTGGATTCTTCTGCTCAATCCTTTAATATCGTGAGCGATGATTTGGTCTTGACCTGAGAGATTAGCCAAACCCCCGAATGGAAGGTCAGATAACGGCGCAGATGTCTGATCTAATCATATTTCTATTTCTATTGCTGAAAGAAAAATGTGCACTCCCACGCTGGATTGCACTCTCTCATTGCCCTTCGAATTTACTTTTTTGACAAAACAGGGTATTGAAGCCCTGCAAATTGTTTGTGTATAGAGATTCGTCCACATTGTATATTTGACGATGAAGGTCTAAACCATGCCACTGCTGGAAAAGACTCAACCGCAGACAAAAGACAGAAACTCCGTTGTGACCAGTGCCAGAGCCAACAGGGCAATCCTCCAGAACTACAATAGCCTGGCTCTGATGCGTGTAAGGGAGGCACTCAGTATGAACTTATCTGCAGAATTCCATGCTGAAAATAAGCGATAATAATGCCAGAGCTTCTTTGTTTGCAGGAAAGAAGCATGGGACCAGCAATGAGGAGCTGCAGCCAGTTTGACCTCGTATTAATGGATTGTGGCCAGAGCCCATACAGTCACTCAGAGCCGGATTCCCACTGCAGCAGAGAGCACTTTCTCTCAAACACTCACATGCATATGTTCAGCAAAACAAAAGCTGTCAGGGCCCTCTGCAGTAGCATGGCCATTACTGTGTGTTTAGTCCAGCTGCACTTGAAATGACAGTGACCCAGAACTATGGGCAGGATTAAATCACCCTGAACATTCAGTCCAATGCACCACAGCTGCCACAGACCCTGCACAGCCTCCCTCTCCCTCTCCCCCCCCCTTATTCCCTCTCATTCCTTCTCTGTTCATTTGTCAGACAACAGAAAAAACATCCTCTATTTCCTCCCGTCTTACATAAACACCCTCTCTGATTCCTCCTCTCGTTTACACTCCTGCTCTTGGCGCGCTCTGATCTCCCTCCAGCCAATTGCCTCCGCTCATCGCCATCCTGGAGAGAATTATTCCTCTGCTCTGCTTTGAGGGTGTCAAAGTTGAAGCTCAACGGACGGTTGATGAGACGGGGCGAAGGCCTGCGCTCCGCTCCATCTCCTTTGCGTGCTCAGCCAAGGACAGGGGATGATATTTACACCCCCCCTCCCTTCGACAAACGCCCACCTCCCACAGCAGAGGAAGAAGCTTATTTTTGTGCATGTACGTGCATTCGACAGACCCAGAGTGTTTGCAGATTGAATTAGGCTGTAGATCACCGTTGACAGGGCTGAGGCTATCATTAGGAGGGGGAACAGGCTGCTTTATGGGGGTCACAGTCCTGTGGTTAGTGTGGGCGAGTAGTGGAAATGTCCTACAGTTATAGATTGGCCTGTGGATGGAAGTGCAGAAACTTGGAGGGCAAAGCTCCCACATGAGTTGTCAGAAATAATATCGCTAAATGAGTGAGTCTTAAACGAACTGGCTGCATTTCAAGTTCAGAACCTTAGATGTACTATGCATCTAAAAAGAAAGTCAAGGGGGACATGTTGTTCCATGCAGTGTGAGCTGGATAATAAGAGTAATGATAAACGATAACCAGTGACAACCACGACACAGTCAGAGCTGTAAAAATGAAATATTTTAATTGGTGGCTTGATGATCCATTTTTGCAATCATAAGAAAACAAACCCAGACATTATGCATACAGAAAGAGCCGGAGACAGACTGCACACCAATCCAAAAATAAAATAAAAACAAAGTCTCTATCACACTCTCTTTTAACACAAAGAAAATAAGAAATAAAAAAGATGACAGTGACACCTGGGTTGCTTCATTGTCACGACGAAACGCTGTTAAGACATCAGATATACATAGTGATGAGACATAAAATATTTGAGTATAGCTTTACAGCATCAATCTCTGGAATAATTTCAGCAAGAGGGAGTTTTTTTTTTCTTTTTCTTTCACACTCTCTTCAGGTGAGTATTTCTGAGGATTGCTTTAAGATCTCATGGTCGCTTGAAACTGGAACGCTGAAAAAAATAAAAGCACTCTCAGGATGAAGAATCCGTTTTGCTTTCTGCAGTTAAGACTCTAATGAGGAGCCAGATTATTGGTTTGGAGCTCAAACGTGGTCTAATACGAGTCCGACAGTGAGAAAAGAAGATGTGGGCAGAATGCCTGGAGCTGCAGTGTTTTTCGAGTCTCCAGTTTCAAGACTACAATGACAGGAGGAAGTTGATGTGAAACAAAAAAAAGGGGGGGGAAAATCTCTCTTTCCAGATCCATTCTCTCCATCCCTATTGTATTACTTTGAAGGTTACACAAAAAGCAGCATATTGAGTCTGGATGCGTCCCAATACCTTTCATCATCCCCACTTTTATTCTTCTCTTCCCGTTAAATCAAAAACAAGAGCATCCGGGTGATTAGCTGAAATGTAACGAGGGCAATGGTAGATGGTTAAACTGTTAGTTTTTCCTCCTTTTTTATATATATATATAAAAAAAAAACACTATTGTTAACAAGAGGATGCAACATGTTATTTATGGTGACACCAAGGAAGCAGTTTGCCTGCATGCATCCTCACATTGCCCCATGGGTGACACAGAATCTGGACTACATTCAGTTGGATTTAATTGCTCTACAACACGTCTTTAAGTGTTTCACACTTTTGAAACCTCTGTCTCTCACCTTCTCCTTTGTTGTTTCTCTTATTGCTCAGATTCTATGTTTGTAAATAGGATTGGGGGGGTTGAAAGCATTTTATCGAATCAGAATCCAGCGTTAATTCTAACTAAGCTTGGATTTTAATATTTGTAAATTAAGTTGTATCCACCTTTTGTTGGCTGAGGCAGATGAAACAGAGACTACAGAGATCCTCCTCAATGAAACAGGATGCATTCAGCTAACCACACTGATTATATCTGTAGAGAAGTTGACACTCTGTTGGTCTTTTTGATAACCTCACAGTTCCCTCGCAGACGTGATGTGGCGTTTACAAAAGGGATTTGTTCCTGTTCACTAACAAACCATCTTTGGCCAGGGGCAGACGCTGAATTGCAGACAAACAGTCAAAGTTTAATTTTAGCCATTATGAAAATATTATTTATCGTATAATCTGTGACCTGAAAACTCTGAATACTTTGACTTCCCGTCTTTGTGTAAGGAACCGAATCGTACAATGACATGTGGACGCCGATAAAACAACTTGGTTACAGAGTTGTCGTGACCCAACCCTTCTTGTTCATGTGACATGTTGATTTAAAATTTCAGGTATTCAAAGTAAAAAAAAACAAAAAAAACATGGGTAATCAAGTGATGAGGAGGAGACAATAAAAGAGAGGGGGAAAGAAAACAGTCGAGGAAAGGGCAGAGGGGAGTATTACTGGCTTGCATCGCTGTCACACGCTGTTGGTTGCCTCCACCACCAAAAAAAAAAAGGCGAGATAATTGGTCATGAAATCAGTCATTCACAAAACTCGTTGGACATCCTCTCACTGTCAGGCACACTATTTACAAAGGCATACACATACGCCAATCAAAGGCATACTGTACATACTATTTACACACACACACACACACACACACACACACACACACACAAGTAGTCAGAGAAATTACTGTAGTATAATGCAGATACAATATCTGACAATGATTATGTCTACTATGATCCCAGTACATAGAGGCACTGCTACCTCGCCCCGTGCATTCTTCAGGCTAAATCCAGCTGAAATTAACGGTCACGCTAATGAACCAGGGGTCACCAGCGCCGTGCGGGCCCTTTCAGCAGGTGGGATGGAGGCTTGTGTTGAGACAGACGCTTTCACAATGCAGCTCTTGGTCACAGGAAAAAAGAAGAAGAAGAAGCAGAAGAAGAGAGAAACTGAAAATGCCACCCACTGCATTAAGGGCTCACATTGCCATGGTGACCAGTGGTTCCGCAACTCCCATCTCGAGCGTTTGTCTGAGTTAAGGCTTCCAAAGCGCTTGACGCTCACACAGCACGGTTCCTGGCAACAACGTGCAGCAGGCCGTCTCCCCTCCCTCCCTTTGATTTCTTCACACCTATATGTGAGATCGGGGTCTGTAATTGGCTGTCGTTCTGTGCAGCACTGAGACGCACACAAAAAAAAAAAAGGAGAAATAATGAACTTGTTAAGCGACAGGAGCTTTGGGAAGCTTTAACAGAGAAACAGGCCACTTTTTGTCTTTTTTGCCCCCAAGATACAAGGCTTCAGTAATGGCTATGGTCCGTTTGTACGTCAAATCCCATCCATTATCTTTGACTTACAAAAACAAAAATAAAGAAATAAAGGAATCACTTTTCTTTAGGCAGCAATATTGGTCTCAGTGTTATTACAATTCTGCTTTTAAAAAAGCAAAAAAAAACAAAACAAAAAAACACAAAAAGGTAAAATACAAATGAAATCATCTGAGAATGAGAGTCACTATTTCATGACTGTTCATGGGTGAAATGGCAGATTTTTTTTAAGCAGAAAAGCTTTATTACACAACTCAGTACAACTTCTTCTCTTTGCGGCACAGTCTCTCATGTACTCCCACCGTTTGCTATGTTCAGCTCAGCTACTCGCGCGTTCATAGCTTTCCACGGGTTCCTTTGAAACTGGAGCATCCAGGAAGTAGACCGGTCCTTAGCGAGGATTAGCGGGAATTCACAGACTTAAAATTTGTATTTTCTCATGCTCCATTATCAGGCCACAGAGAACGAGAGGGGACACGGTGGGAGGAGGAGGAAGCTGGAGAGATGAATGAGATACTCGGTTGTCAGCAACTCTTAAAAATATCTCTCCTCTGCTCAGTCACTAATGATGATGAGAGCGACAGAGAAACTCAGAGGGGGGAGACAGGGTATGCAGGTGCTAATAACAACTGGGCAAACCTCGGTAACATGAGCTGATGCAATCGACCAAGCCCTGGTCTCCATAGCAACCACTCTCATCCCCGCAGCCCAACTCTCAGTTAAGTCTTTGTCATTCATTTGGGTCTTTGATGCCGGCGTCACCTTCTGTGTATGTCAGTGTATATGTGTGTGATTATGTGTATGCATTTCACATTACATATGCATGTCTGTGTGTTTGTTCTCATTCTGCTGCTACCAGCGGTTGATGATCTGGTTCATGTAGTCCTCAGTGGGGAGCCTGCTGCCGGCCTCCTCCGTTCTCCCTCCCTCCTCGCCCTCCTCCCGCTCCTCCCTCTCCCTCTCGCCGTCCTCCAGTGTTGACACCGAGCTCTGCCGGCTGCGGGAGGGCCACAGGCTGACGCCCAGACCCAGGCCCTGGTGGCTCTGCTGCATGTGGAGCTTGATGCGCTGCTGCCGCCGCTCCTGCTGCCGGGTGTACTGGTAGCGCTGCTGGAACAGGTCCCTGGCGTAGTCGTACAGCTCCATGTCCAGCTCGTTCAACTCCTCAATGCGCTGGACCTAACGAGGAGGGAGCAGATCAAACACTTAGGTTTTTTTCGTAATGAGATTAAGAGAAAATAAGAATGGAGGAGAGGAGACTGCAGACAGGAAGAGATACAGAAACAGAGAAGGAAAAAAAAAATCAACAGATAGAAAAGGTGAGAAAAGAGAGTGTGAAATTCTATTCTTTATCGACCAAATCATCCCACAATCCATGAAAGCATATGTCTTGTTTGTGCATTGCGTTCCCACAGCATCTGAATCACCCTGAAGATTAAGCAAATTAGACTGATGATGGATGATTGGGTTTATCCGCTTTGTTCTCCCATCGCCGCTGCCTCTCTCTCCCATTTTATCAAGATCTTTTTCAAAACTATTTGGGGCACTGACAACAAAACAATACTGTTGTTTTAACATTAAAAAAAACTTTTATGTAGTTGCCTTTCCTTGTCCCAACGTTGACTGCATTGGCAACATTGGGGGGGGTCAGATGACATGGTCACATACTGTGGATAATTTCTAATTCGTGTTGCACATTGAATCGAGAAAAACAACAATTTCATCATGTTTTATAACTTTGTAATTTGGTGTAACAGTATAATTATTGGGGGTGGGGAGGGTTGTACAGGCTGGTTATAGTTACAACCTCCCCATCCCCCTCTTATTGACCTTATTCTGAATAACACGTTATCTAATTTATGATGCTTACATGAGTGGCTAATAAAACAATTCACATTCCTGTTAATATGTTACAGGATTACAACTCGCATCTACATTATGTCCGGACAACAGCTTCATTATTTTTTGAACAAGTGGTAGTACCTCTGACACTGTAAAGCTGAATATTCCCAGAGCAGGAAACTATTGTAAAGTCCACGAGTTCCTCAAAAGGTTCTTGGTCCCTCTGGAAAAGTTTCCCTATTACACGACATTTATACAAATGTTTTAAAAGGGCTTCTACAGAGAGAGGGAACTGTTGGCAATATGTGGAGCAAGACAACTGAAACGTGTTTGATGTTAGCTCGGGCAGTGCAGCTGGCTTTATTGGCGCGTCTCATCTGCTGCGTGTGACTACAACACGGAGCGGGAAATATATTTAATTAACAGAATCCCTTTGAAATCTGCGGCGGTGTGCGGAATATCATTTGTAAGCAATGTGTGCGACAACAGAGGGAAGTGAAGCGGCGCATTGATGTTCGGAAATTAGAGATGTTTGATCTGCAGCACGGGGCACACCAGCACAAAGCCAAGGAGACAGTAAATATTCTCATCATCACCTGCTGATGTCATTTATTTGACTTTTTAAAAATGAATTAAATAGTGTCTCAATTTCACACAGATATTTAAATTGAAAGTTAATTTAAGAAACTAGTTTTTTTTAAAAAAATTTTATACTTTATTTACAATTTTCAGAAACATAACAAAGTGTTGACAGGACATATAAGAAACTAGTTTTTATTCAAAATGCCACACACACACACACACACACACACACACACACACACACACACACACACACACACACACACACACACACACACACACACACACACACACACACACACACACACACACACACACACACACACAGACAGACCGACCTGTCAGGCTACAAACCACCACATGATATTTCCTCTTTTTTGAGATAATAACCGTTGGTCCACCTTCCCACAGCCTCTGTCAGCTGGGGTACATTTTATTTTCTCTCCTCCCTTCTGGGTTTTGATGTATAAATCACCAGTCTGCTGTTTACTGGATTTTTTTGCTGGGAAACGAGCCTAAGAACTCCCACATTGGACCAAAGTGTGAAGAACATGTTTGAAGCTGCTGTTTTTTGTTTTTTTTAATGGCGACAGTCAACCCAAATCTTTTCCCACGGAAATGAAACCACCGCGCTCGTCAAGTCTCGGTTTGTCTCATTTTCTCGGTTTTCTGCTCTCAGATTATTTTTCACTCAGTTTTAATTATTTTTTTAAAGAAATGTATTTATCTTAACAGGACTAATCTTCAATAATGAAATGTTAACTCTTCAATTCTTTAGAGAGACATATAGACACTATACATGTACAGAGTTTAGCTTTTTGCCTATTTGTGTTTTTTATTTATAGTTATTCAAAGGTTTATGGTTTATTTATAATAGATATTACCAATATCTGTATCGGCATCTGTCCCCACAAATTCATATGATCCATGCTGAGCTGAACTAACCGTAGTATTATCCAGGTCCACCCCTGCTGCCCGGGTGCTGTTGTATTGCATGAAGGGCCTGATGAAGCGCAACCTGAAGGTGCGTTCAAACAGGAACTGGGTTTTCCTCTGGTACTCCGTCAGACCGAAGAAGGCCATGTCTCTCAGGTTCTTCTTGGCCGACTCCAGGAGAAGCTGGGCCCTCTTCTTCTCTGGAACTGTGGACATGTTGTAGCAGCCGACCAGGCTCAGGTCTGCCAGCATCCGAACCTATGGTGCAGCAGAAAATAAATTATTGAATAACTATCTAAGGCAATATATGATGTTTACTCCATTCTTTCTTTCAGCAGGATTGGGTTGCAAAGAAAAGAAATCACTACACAACTGAGTGAGCTGTTGTGTTACAGCACAGGAACAGGGACCCAAGACTTAAGACTCACAAGAGTACAGTGTGCACCTCGGCCTCCCGGTCCACAAGGATGCTTCGAGTATGTGTGTTTTGTGTTTCAGTATGTTTCAGTGTGTTTCAGTGTGTGTATGTGTGTGCACGTGTGTGCACGTGTGTCACATTTATAAGTCATGGTACCCTGAGTTATAACAGCCCCGAGCGCAGATGAGATAAGCTGGTCAACACGTTTAGGTGGGAGACTGAGATAGCATGAGAAAAGAAGGTGTGAAACTGAGGTGTTTATTGCCAGCCGGAGAAATCCTGACTGTGCAAGGGTATATATATATATATATATATATATATATGTGTGTGTGTGTGTGTGTGAGATGCGTGTATACTTGTGCAACTCATACACACCTATAATTTTCACATCTTTTAGATTCTCAATGAGTCTGGAAGTAAGAACTCAAATAGAAACTTATTCTCTTTTTGTTAAGAAATCAATATCTGTTGATCTTTGTAAGTTGAAATCAATAACAATTTGAATAACTAATAACAACCTTGGTGTATACAGTGCCTTTCAAGGTACCCAAGGAGATAAAGAATCTATTGGTCAAAATTCTTTGTGAACAGGTGGGCTGTGAGAAGTTTATTGAAAGTGTCCAGAGATGGGACATTATAGATTAGAGGTCTCCGCCACGAGAGAATTCCAGAGGGTGGAGGCTGCCACACTGAACGCCCCGTCACTGAACGCTCTGTGGGGGACGGCGAGCAGACCCGTGTCCGAGGACCGTTAAGGTTCTGGGAAGAGTACAAGGGTGGAGGAGGTAGGACAGGTGCTGGGGAGTCATGGGACATGGAGGGATTTATAGGCGAAGAGGATTTTGCAAATAATGCAGGACTTGACAGGAAGCCAGTGAAAATGGATGAGGGAGGGGGGGAAAGAAAAACCCATGTATCTATTGCGTGTTTGGTTTGTCATGTGGAAATTCACCAAACAATTTTATCTAGTTTTCTGCAGAAATTAAATCCATCAATTGGTGTTTTCCAGTAGACTGGATTAATTGGATTAATGGCACCAGCTGACAACATCAGGACAATAGTCGCATTAGGGAACAAAACAGAGGAGTCCAGCAGACTGGAGAGATGTCATGTCAGGTTCAGTGATGCATGTTGACTAGGTAGGAGTGATATATGGCAGCACCAAGATTGAAATCAGCTGCAGCTTTTGGAGATTGCAGTAAAAGTGAATGGTTGATGGCAGTTCTGCACCGCGTCCGGTTCTGCACCGCGTCCGGTACCTGTGGGTAACCCACCAAAATGTCGGGTAACAGATACATTTTTCCCCCATAAATTCAAAGGTACGATTACAAATTAAACTAAGTGCGGATGGGAACTTAAGTGTGTTTTTTCTGGAGAAATTATAAATTAAAAATGATTATTAACATACACAGGGTAACAGGCCAGGGTCCAGATTTGACTTGGAGATAACTGTAGGTAACTGGTCAGGTACAGAGCTTTGAGCGTTCGGTCTCAAAATGGACACGTGAACAGTTTGTGGGCCCTTTCTATCTCTGTAGCATTTCAACTATTTCACTGGCTTCAGCTCGGGGGGGCTGTAGCCGTAACAGTCAATGTGACAAGGGTCTGAGATATCCCATCCATCCTTTCTTTCTTCTCCCTACCTGTCTGTTGTTGGCCAGGTTGTACGGACAGTCCATGAACTGCTGCAGGGTGCACCCCGACCAGTCCGAGCCCTCGTAGCAGGAGGGCAGCTCCTCGGGTGTCGGGGTCCGTCCGTCACACATGTGGAGGGAGGTTTTCCACGTGGCGCCCCGCTGCACATGCCTCCACTCGCTGAGGTATCGAGACACAGGGTCCCTCAGCAGAGTGATGTAGTAGAACTTCCTGTCAGGGGTTAAGAAAACAAAAATTACATTAACAAATGATTCCCTTACTGGCACAGAAAATTGTCTTTGATTTAAGCTCCGTCGATCAATAAGAGTAAAAACGCTGCATTAAGGAGACTGAAATAAACCCAGCAGCAGCACAACCTGTGAAAACAACTTCATGTATTAGTGTTTCACCCTCTAACTGAATTTTATTGACTTTTTCTCCTGGGCGTAACTTCTTGACTGTTCAGATCAAGTGAAACAATTCAACAAAGGGAAGAAGCAAAAAAAGATAATTCTTAAAACAAAATAGGCAATGCATCAGGTGTAATTCCCCAGTTATCCATGTGATGGCACTAGTCACAACACTTTCCTGCAGAAGTTCATTCCACATCCTCGGAACTCAGTGGAGGGAAGACTACAGACTGTGGTTGTCATGCTTAACACAGTATTATTTGCATTAACTTGAAGTGGCCCTGTGATGCACATAGGGGAACTGGGCCGCAGATAAGAAGTGAAACTACAGAGAGTTGATTTGTCAGGCAGAGGATCAGGTCAGTGCTCAGCAGGAAAAGAAAGTGCTGGCACAAGCACATCTCACTTCCCAACACACACATCTCCATGCTGCATACATCCTTGTGTCTCAGACACACACACACACACACACACACACAGCAAACATCCTTCCTCTGTCCTCACACCCGCACAAAGTATTAGGTCTGCCTCCAAGAGATGACTCATAACGCATCTGAGATTTTGGATGGGACTGTTTGTGATGCGTGTGTGTGTGTGCGTGCAATGTAATGGTGCATAGCACAGTTCAATGTCTCTCCAGAGGGGACACTCCCACCAGAGCAGAGACCTTTCCAGGCCTTCACACTCCAGCTAATTACTGCAGTCTAATCAATCAACACATCCTCATTAACCACACCCACACACACGCACACTCAACCTGTGTGTGTGGCTATGTGCCTGCAGTGTGTCTGGAAGCGATGGTATGGATTTGTCTGGTCAACAGACGCACGCCGCCGGTCGAGAAAACACACACAGGCACAAACGCTGCCCTCCTCTACTGGGCTTGCATCACGTCAGAGGAATGTTTGCAGAGAGAAATCTTGTGTGCTGACAGGACTCCACGAAATCGCCCACTTCACACAAGTTGCATCACACACACAGACAGACATAGACACACACACACACACATACAGAGTCTCTGCTTCCATCTCTAAACCTTCGGCTTCCCAGTACAAAGCTCACCCCAGGAGAGAGGAGGGGTTGCTGGGTGGACACAAAGCCCCAAGTGTCGCACGAACAGTAGCAGTGTCTAGATATTAAAAAAGAAGTTGCTAAGCCCCCCGAAATCCAGTGGCACCAGGGGGATCCTGCACAAAAACACAACCAAAAACTCTAAATCTAGCAACAGCTGAGCGCTGGTGCATAATAGAACAACCAAACCCTAAATCCAGCAGCTGCGAGACGATCCTGCACTGAATAAAACAGCAAAAAAAAAATTTCATCAGGGAGATCCTGCACAACTAAGCAACCACACCCTGAATTTATCTGCAGCACAGACAGAGAGAGGGAGCGAGAGCGAGAGCGAGATCCCTATAAATGAAACAAATCTAGTAGCAGCAGGGGGATCATGGACAATGAGACGACTAAACCCTAAATCCAGAGGCAGCTGGGAGATCCCAGGCAACGAACCAAACAGACCCTCAATCCGAGGACAGCGGGGGGATCACGGCCATAGAGACAAGTATCTAAACTCTAAATCCCATCAACCTAAACCTAAAATCTCATCCTCCCCGATCTAATCAAAAGCAGAGGGAGCGGTGAGGCACAGTCCAAGTGGAGCCTGCAGGAGAGAGGGGTACATTATGGAGATTCCTATGATGACATTATCAGGATTCCTAACACTCCCCAGAGTACAGTGTGTGTTTGTGAGCGCGCTGTGTGTGTTTCTGAGACTGAGACTATGCCTATTAAATCAGTGATGACATTTTCCCCCTCTTGGCTTCTATTCCGCTGAAAAACACGGTGCTGTTTGGCCCTCGCTACAGAGACGGAAAGAGAGAACGAGGGATAGGGTGAAAAACTGAGCGAGAGAGAAAAAAGAAAGAGAGCGGGAGAGGAGAGAGAGAGAGAGAGAGAGAGAGAGAGAGAGAGAGAGAGAGAGAGAGAGAGAGAGAGAGAGAGGAGGGGGCGGAAGAGAATTTCAATTAGTTTTCTAATACTGTGAAAGCAGTGAGGGCCCTGAGCCCAAGTGATTTATCAAAGTTATGGCTCCCGCTATAATGAAGGCTCAGGCATATTACCAGGAAAAATAAATAAATAACATGGGCGCAAACACACACAGGATGCAACACACATCGTAATCCAAACACGGGGCCGCATACAGACGCAAATAAATGATCTTAAACGGCGTGGCTGCCTGTCGTGTCTGCTGGGTCAGGCCGACTGCAAAAAAACTGGTGCCGTAGAGACTTTCTCGCCTTAAAGCCTAATGATGTCTGGCCGTGTACTCAAATCCCTGGGTAATGATGTTTCAACACACACACACACACACACACACACACACACACACACACACACACACACACACAAACATATACTCAATCACCTGCAAGTCCACTCCCTGTACACACTTTCAAACGCACACACTCGCTGCCTCCGAGGTGACAGCGCGTTACAGCAGATTCTTTTTTTTCTCCAGGTGATACTGCTTATAGTTGAAGCACTTGTCAAACCGACTTCAAAGCTAATACGCGGCGCTGCAATCTCGCACAGTGCAGACTTTAGCAGAGCCTCCTCTGAGAACAGCAGCTCCAGGGGCCCCTTGTGCAGACCACGCTCACGTGCAATACATGTTTCAAAGTTAGCCCCCCCCCCCCAAACCACACTTACGAAAAACACCCTCGCCTTCATTCATCAGGTATCAAACATGTTGACTAATCGGCGAGCGCTTTGTCATTGTATTGATTTATCCTATCAGCCCGGTGGAGAGTGGAGTAAGGCTGATAGAAAAAAGTGGGAGCTTGCCAGGGAGAGGTGTGATGGAGCTTTTGTCTGGACCGCCGTGGGATCAGGACTGAAAAATCACAGTTTTGTTTTTCCCTCTCTCACGTTCTCTCTCTCTCTCTCTGATCAGTAAATCTGAACATTTAGCCGAGCAGACAGTGCAGGATGGATGAGGTGAGTAAAAGAAAATACAAACACATTTTCAAGTGCTTTCGGACTTTTAATCCTCCTTTTCTCACCATCTCCATGTGCACGGCCGTGTGTTTACATGTGCTGTAAATAAGTCAGAATGAGACACTTGTAAGGCTCTATTTTTTTACAAAGAGCAGAATAATCAGAACACTGAATATTTTGCCATTTTTGGTATAACAATGTTCAAACTAGCACATTTGACACAGGGTTTCTTCAGGGTCATTTTAAAGACATTTTTTAGAACAAAATGTATGAAATGCCAGACCCATGTCAAGTGCGTCACACATGCACACGGGCAAAAACATTTCTCTTTACAAAGTGACAAAAGTAGCGTAAATGAACATTAAGATAATTAAGACTTAACTAAAAGTATTAAGACATGTTATGAGATTAAATATTTTAACAGATTTAAGACATTTTAAGGCTTACAAATGGGATGATTCAATTTTAGACTCTGTAAGAAAGCCTGACAACAGCCACACTGCAGATCTAGCGCATTAGTGAGTCAATGTGGGTACATGTGTGCTTGCCGAGCGTTATCAAGAGGAAACACACAGTGCCTGGGCCTGTTATGGTCTCTGAGCGCCCGGGGAAAATAAGCCCTTTGCCTGTTTCCTGTGGGTCACAAATCACCACTTCTAGAACCTCCACCTTCTCCATTTAACCTCGCTTCCCCTTCTCTTTAAATCTTTCCCTTTCTGTCGACCGTCGACTTTCAGACCATCTCTCATTCTCCCCCCCCCCCCGCCCCTCTGCAGTTGATTACAGTGTGTTCTCCCTTCTGAGACTTCTGTTTTGTTATAATCTCAGAGCAGGAGTCTCCAGTCATGTCCTGGGAGGTGCAGCACAATTGAAGAATGGTGAGGTTCAAAGTATTTTTCAGCACCAGTAAAGTTTGGGTTAATAAATGGTTTCAGAAAAAGGAAAATAAGTAACGAGGGTTACATGTTGGTTAACATTTCTACTGAGGGCTTCATGCCAGTTGTTTTCGTGGACTTTTAGGAGCATAGGAAATACTAGAGGTGGTTTGTGGTCGCTACAAAGTCTTTATTTGTTCTCCAGAGAGCGTGAAAAAGTTAAGAGGCCTTGTTTACATATAAAGAGAATGATTTACAAATGCACAGGCACGCGCATGTGCCCGTATGAACACCCAGACGCACAAACACTGTGACGCCAGCAGCATCCCACTGCACAGAACAATGATTTATTAATAGTCCACGGATGTTTGTTGGAACCAGATCCAGTTAACAACATGGATCTTGCACCTCTAAAAATGGACCTGAATTCAAACAACTGAGAAAAATCACACCACAGAAGAAGTAAAGAAGTGTTTTCCACCTGATATATAGTTGTGTTGTGGTTTGAGAATGCTGATGCCGCACACACAGAGAGAAAGAGCGAGAGGATTTAACCACTTTTTGGCAAAATGGAGAACTGAACCAAACTCAAACAAAGGTGGAGGAGAGAAGCGCTGAGGTTAGCGGCAGGACGTCTGTGTGTTTCTTGGCTTGGATTAAAAAAATAAATCTCTGCTGGATGCTGCGATCTGCCAACAATCCATCACCTGCAATATTTTACTTGTTTCCATATTTCACAAGTTATTAGGTGCATGAATCATGTGACCTTAGTGTCCACTTAAGACCCCGCTGAAGAGACAGAGACAGATGAAAACACCAGGCCTATGTGGATTGATTATAACCATGATAACATTAATAATATATAATTGTCAGTGCATTGTATTCTTATTATTCAGATATTGGTAGTGGATGGAAAACCCCCAAAAGCACCTATTTGTAAAATATCCAGTGTAATTGATAACACTTGTTGTCACAGGTTTATAACCCTGAGGGAAAATCCCACACAGCGTAATCCTGACTCAGTACATTAAATTGCATTATTTATCACTATATTCCGGGTATCGGTTCAGTGTCCGGTTCACTAAGTTCCCAGGAAGAACCTCCGGAGGAAGATCAGGTACAAGAACACAGGGTTTATAAACAGAGTTCCTACTAAACCTTAGATTTTCTTATAATGTGAAAGAACTAACATGAGTCGATAAGGAAAATTAATTCTGACCTAGACCCAACCTGATCCTGAGCGTGTGTGTGTGTCGCAGGGGAAGCCCTGGTTTGTGTCTCCACTCCCCTTTGCTTTTACAGGAATGGTCCAGAGGAATGTGCTGGCTGTAAATGCAGATGATATCAGCCAGGTTATTTTGTGTGTGTGTGTGTGTGTATAGGAGGGGAGAGTGAGGAACAACACGTCAGGACTTGACTCTCTGCAGACTTCCACTGAGTCCTTCCCGCTTCTTGCTGTAACATTGTGCGGACACTTGACTGCACACACACACACACACACACACACACACACACACACACACACACACACACACACACACACACACACACACACACACACACACACACACACACACACACACACACACACACACACACACACACACACACACACACACACCTTAAACAATTAGTCGTCAGGTCGGCGATGTATCTTCTTCATGCATCTAACAATCAGACGTGGTGGGGCGCTGACGGGCTCCAGGCTCCAGACGACCGGATCAGACTGAAAACATCTTGTCTTCATATAAATCCCTCCGTCTGCAGCACCAAATTAACGCCCTCTTGACCTCCCGAGACTGAACCTCACCCTTCACCCTCCTTCCTCCGCCTGTTTCCCTTTCCTCTGCTCAACCTCCGTCATCTCATCCCATGTGTCCTGCATGTCTTCTGGTCAATAATGACGCACTGAGACAGACAAAAATAGACCCCCCGGCTCAAACAAGCTCTCCAGGCGTCTTTTCTGCCGGCCTTGGCTCACTCCTGCTCCTGATACCACTCACTGTCTCTCTCTCTCTCTCGCTTCCTCGCTCTCTCTTTTTGTTAGTCGATCAATAACAGCCTGAAGACTCAGACAGCCTGCCTTGGTAGTTTGTACTTTAAACACAGAAGACGAACAAGAGACAGAGTAGGGGAGAGTAAGGGAAGGCAGCGGCGACAGTGCAGGGGAGAGAGAGGGGACACGCTGGAGTGAAGCCGACATCTGGAGATTGGGTTTGAATATGCGGACACTGGTGGAAATTCTTTGTTCTCACGCAGCAACGAGAAAAATCAAATTGTGCCAAGAAGTAATGGTTCCTCTGTATTTTCCATTTAAGCCGTCCACATTTTTCTATATATTATAGCATCCGGACTGAGACTTGCAGACTTCTGGGTGCAATGTGATCTGCTGTGTGCGAATGTGGCCGAACCAAAGTGACTGGGACAAGAATCTTAGAAATCTTAGTCTTCATGAGCTGCAGCTGATGATCTATTTACTTTTTGACTTATACATCAGTCAATTATGTTTATAAAATGTAAAAAAAAACAACCCTAAGATGATTGATTTACAAAGTTGTATAAGAACAGAAAGCAAGTGTTTTCAGTTCAGAAGAAAGGGCCAGAAAACCTTTGGCATTTTTGTTTGAGAAAATCAATAGTGTACCATTAATATTTTTAAAGATCTAATTGTTTAAGCTCTAATCCAAGAAACATTAAGAGTTGGTTTTAAACTGTAAAAATGTAAATTTGTCATAGTTTATTATATTTAACCACATCACATTATTCATTGGTCTCATTGTAATTAAATGACTTTATTCAACAGAAGAAAATTATCCAATTTAATACAGAAATGTTGAAGCGACTCGTTAGCTGATTAGTTGACTGACAGCTAATTATTGAACAATTTTGATTATTGATGAACGGTTTGAGTCATTTATCAGAGAAACATATAAAACATTAATTTGCTTCAGCTTTTAAACTAATTTAATGCCTTTTGTTTTTCATTTTCAATATTATTGCAAAACATTGTCAATTAAATAAAGTTATTGATCTAAATTAACTTTTGAACAAAACATGCAATTCTTGTCACTCATCATTTTTGCAAACGTCTTCTTGGATTCAGAGTAATTGCATCAGTCAAATGAAATTAATGATAGGAACATAAATGATCATATTACTCAATGATGAAAACTATTTTTGGCTGCTGCTCCACAGTTCGATCACTCCAAATAGTCAGAGTTTAAATCTTGTGTGCAAACATACAAGATGTATGTTTTACACTGGTTAATAATGGATGTAGGGCTGCAACATTGTTTATTATCCATTAAAAACTAAGCTGAACATTTTTTTATATTGTCTGACGAAAAATCTCATTAAAGTTAAAACCATTAAATGTACTGGTTTATTGATTATCTGATCTTTTCTGATCTATAATGACTCCTGGTTAACTCAAACAGTCTTAAGCTGCATTGGGTTGGGGTTATTACTTAAACTAGACTGCATGAAAATGTAATTATTACAAGTCAATTAATCTACAGATAATTGTTCGGACTATTGTGTTAATTAAAACACCAGAAAGCAAACTGATTGATTATTGCTTCCAAAGCAGAATGAAAACTTTTCAACCCTGGGTCTTCATCAATGGGCAAATACCAACATCTGTTAATGTCTTACTTTGTTAAACAACAGCTCTTTACTACACAAGAATCCTTACATTTGAGAAGTTGGAACAAGAAAGTGAATCTAAAAGCGTCAGGTCTGGATTCAAGCAGCATCAAACAAAGTGTTTTATTAGATTAAGAACAAAGAGGCAGCCTTCTCATGGGGGTTTGTGTACAGTACGATTTCTTCAGTCCCCAGCGCAGCAAGACAATAAATTTGGGTCCAACACTGAGAATGTTTCAGAGCCCCTGCAGCCACTGAAACTATTCAGGCGAGTCTCTCTCTGCATGCAAGGTGTTCTTTACAACAACAACACAAGAGACAGTTGCTGTGCGACCTTAACTACAGGAGCATGTGACAATGTAGCGTATACCATGAGTGTAAATCACGAATCACCGCGTTTCAGCACAAAAACAAACATTCTGTACGTGATCATACGGGACAAAGACAAGCAGCAAATGAGGAGGAATGCCTCGGATGCAAGTGTAGCTCACGGCTCCATGTTGGACGTTAGAATACAGGAATGGACAAAAACAAAGAGAGGGAGGGAGAGTGAGAAAGAGAGACAGGGGAGGGAATCCCCTGAGTGCAAAGCTATGCTCTGCAGGAATGCGCTGCCGCCTGTTCTCTCATGTAACTTGACTGGCAACAGCCCAGAAAGCTGTCGGACAGAGACGCAGAGAGGAGAGCAGAGCTGGGAGAGAGGGAGGGAGAGAAAAAGATGGATTGGGTGAGAGGGAGATGGGTGGAGGATAAGAAGGGTTTCGCAAGTAATCACAGACCATTTTTCATGTTTCACAATTTAAAGCAATGTACCCTGATAGGCCTAGGAGTTATGACAACACAATATGCCCAAAAGCCAAAGTTATCATCTAAGTGACGTTTCTAATTTTTGCATCAATGTGATTAAGAACCTTGACGTTCGACAGCATTTATCTCTAATCAAGAGTCTGAATCCTTATTGAATGTTTTATATGTAGTGTGTTTGGTGAGAAATTGCAACTTCTGAGTGAAGTATGTCAGTATAAAACCTAAACCACAGAACACACTGCCACAGTGAGGCAGAGCAGACTTCCTCTCACTTTACCATGATGGACAGTAGATAAATAGTCAAGCTGTGATGTGTGAAAGATGACTGTTGGGCACTTCCAGCAGTGATGATTAACACTGCACGATTCACAATTGTAAGTGACATCTGATATATCTGAAAGTTGCAATGTTCTAGTTAAGGTGGCCATTCTTTTCTATGTCTGTAGTCTTACAGGTTAGTAAAAAAGACCGTCTAACACCCAATGCTCACCAAAAACAGAGGCGCTGCCTCATCTCGCTGTCTTGCCAAACTAGTGCGTTCAGCCGGGTGTTGATCGCTGCCAATCGGAGCCGGAGCTGATTAAAGCCTGTGTCTACAGCAGAGTCATTTGACCCAGGAGTGAATGCCGATTGTGTCCATTCCCATTGGACTCCCACAGACAAAAACTTGCTAGTTTGCTTTTTGACCAGTGGAAAATGGGCTTAAGAGAAGTTGTCAATGAAGGACTTGGATCCAACACTGAATCCAACATGGAAGGAGACATCAGAACCCATTGCAATTTGCCAGGTACATAATTTGCTGGATTTGAAAAAAACTACTATATTCACTGACCTATACATTTACTATATCATGATATAATTTAGATTTGTATCCAAATTACCCACTTCTGATCTCTGAAATATGAAATGATCACTAACTTCTTTTTAAAGTTAAATCAAAGCTCTGTAAAAAACCGAGTGGATTGGCTCAGTTTTAGAAAAAGAAAATTCCTCTCGCCCCAAAACCTCAAAACCTATATTTGGTTTAAAGCCAGCTCATGACTAAGTTTGCCTCTGGGTTGTAGCTGCATCCCAAAGTAATAAAGATGTGATTATTGGCTGAACTTTGTTCATAAAGACTTCTGTGTGATAAAAAACAGACTCTCAGCAACTCTGAGAAATACTGCTGTGAACCAAATAAGGGGGAAATGTATGGTAAGCTGAAAACTATTCAATAAAATAATCCGCAGCAGTTTCCTGTAGCTGAGACAAATAACCACGATTATATGTGTGAGCCTTACACAGAGGTAAGGAAAACACAGTATCAGTGTCCTTTACATAATCATGGAGCCGTAGAGGAGAGGGGATGTGAGACAGACAGGTGGAGATGGAGCTTAGGGTTGTTCAAGGTAACTCAATTCAACATGATAACCACATGTACATGTGTGTGTGTGACTGTGTGCAAGTCCCAATTCCCTTCCAACTGTCGTCATGTTCATACGCCTCCTGACACTGAGGTCAAAGCAATCACTTTGCTAATACGCTGACATATGGGCATGTAGCACTCACACTCCTCCACCCAATCTCATCACACACACACACACACACACACACACACACACACACACACACACACACACACACACACACACACACACACACACACACACACACACACACACACACACACACACACACACACACACACACACACACACACACACACAATGACATAATCTGTACTGTATGCAGTGAGGTCAGGTTATTGATACGTCCCAGTAGCTCACTTAACACGTTGAGGAGAAATCACCAGGAGAGAAGGAGTGAGGGAGGAGGAGGAGACATGATCCAGAGTTTGGGGGCAATTAAAAGGCTGGGTAACGAGGCTAATGAGAAGACAGGTGGCCCCATTACCGAAGCAGGCACGCACACGCACGCACACACTCAATCATTAAGACACACAATGCCTCCCCTCTGGCTGGGATTAGTGTGTGCGCGAGTGGGTGTGTGTGTGTGAGACCCCTGCTTGCCCGTTAATCAGTCGTCACATACGAGATTGGAGGCAACAGGGTGTTTTTGTGTGCCTGCATTGTGCTTGTGTGTGCGTGAGTGTGCGACTGGAGGCGAGAGTGTGAAATTGGAGTGATAAGGCAGTTAACATTCGAACCTCCCCACCTGCCCTGTGCAACCCCACACTACACACACACACACACACACACACACACACACACACACACACACACACACACACACACACACACACACACACACACACACACACACACACACACACACACACACACACACACACACACACACACACGCTTGCTTCATTCCCTCTCCACTCCAGTGCTACAGCTATATATGCGTGTGTGAAAAGTAGGTATTTGTTGTGTGAATAAAGAGGATAATGAGACATCGCTGATCCAGCAGCGGTGGTGCGTATTATACGCGTGTGTGTCAGATGAAAAAAAGATGCAAGAAGCGTAATTTATTTTTATTTAAGAAAGACTCTGTCAAGGTGGTGTCAAGTGTTTGCCCAGGAAAGAAAAACAAAATAGAGGCTGATGTGGCTGTAATTACACAGACGTAGACAAGTATGGCGATGCTTCACCTGAAGAGCGCTCAGCGGATGCACGTACACAGCACAAACAAACACAAAACAGCCGAGTCACATGAGGATAACTCTCAGGCTCTGGGCATCCTTGAAAAGTAAAAGCAAGAAAGGAGGAGAGAGAGAGAAGGAGAAAAAAAAATCCTCTCAGTGGGCTAAAAAATTCTCGAGCAACAAAAGACACAAAGAAGAGCAAAGCGTCTAGTTGGAGGCAGAGAGAGAGGGAGAGAAAAAAGAGAGCAAGATAGAGAGGTGGTGCAGAGGTAAAGGTGGAGAGCTGGGGGAAAAGGCGAACAAGGAGACGGAGGAGCCAGCATCGAGAGCGGCCCGGTGACATTTGGAGGATAAGTCTGCATATCAATGGAGCATGTATGGGTTGTGGTTGTTGTTATCTTTTGAGAAAGAAGAAGAGGGGAGATGGTGGAGGAGGAGGAGGAGGAGGAGGAGGAGGCAGCCAGGAGGCCAGTCAGTCAGTCAGGCCTGGAGACAGCCCTGGGGCTGGATTTACACTGTTCTGCCCCGGAACCGCAACCTCACCCTGGGGAATAGGAAGGGGACAATTGGCTCTTTTGAATGGAGGGAAAAGTGTGAGGGGAGGGGTGTATATGAGTGATGTGTGTGTGTGTGTGGGGGTCCTCCAAGCCCAATTAAGCCTGACTGCATGTCGGAGGGCTGTGCCAAACATGCTCCACCTGTTTAGAGAGGGACCAAGGGGCTAATGAGCACTGCCTGGAGGGAGGGAATAGCATGAGAAAAGACAGAGAAGAAAGTGGGAAAGAAAATTCCAGGGTTTTAAAGAATAAGGATGACATTCCCCAGTTTTCAACCCCCCCCTGCCTTCTCTCTCATTATGCAGCCGCAACCGGGAGAAACAATGTCAGAGGGTTTTCACAGCTAAAATTAGCTTTTGTTATCATATGCAATCATACGGTAAAAGTCCAGATACTGATAGTGACACACGGGCCCAAAGCTTCAAGTCAGTCAGTCAAAGACAAAAACAACATGCAGCCGAGAACATTAAAACCAGATTCCAGGGTGGAGCAGAAAGTGGGGGTCATGATGAAATAATAAAAGAGAAAATATTGTGCAACTGCTGCAACAACACTTTGAGACAGAATGCCTGCGTGTTGTGTGTGACTGTGTCTGTGCGAGTGTTGGGGAGTTGGGGTGAAAGAAGCCCATTGTCTGCGCAGCATAACTCAAGCTCACAGCCTTCGCCTCAAATGAGCTGCGAGGCTGTGGCATCTATCCTTCCTTGCTTCCTTCCTTCCTTTACTCCTTCCTCACTTTCACTCCATTTAAGCAGCAGGAAATGCTCTTATTTACTTCCTTACCCAGAGTTAGATGAGAAGCTAACACCTCTCTAATGTCTATTCCAGTAAATATGAAGCTACAGCCACCAGCTGATTAACTTAGCTTAGCATAAACACTGGAAATATGAGGAAAGAGATGGGAGGTCTTAATAAGATGGCTTATAACTGCATTATAATATGTTATAACCCATTTATTATACCTTTATATACAGTTAACGAATGCTAGTTGACTTGTTGGTTGTGGTTTCATTTAAACAAAACTAAAATGTTGGACTGTGAGTCACTGTGATTTTTTCAAATATAAGGAGGTTGCTGCTTCTGGCCGAGAAATAAACCAGCATATAGGGGGGCTCCATTAACGAAGGCTTGGGTTCTTCTGTGGTGGACATGGATCCACTTCCTGCCCGCGGCACCTGAGTAAAGACCCTAGTGCCCAAACATCTTATATCTAATAATTCCAGAAATCTCTCTCCGGCTGTGTATATGTCAGACGCTTATCTTGAGAACTGCTCTCATTGATATCACTCTTGGCATTTGTATTATTACTGCATGCAGGTCACTTTTACAGTTTCAGAGAGAAAGCTGCAACCAGCATTACCATAGGCCAAGCAAATCCCATTTCAACAAACACGTTTCAAACTGGTAATGCACTAGTATCTTAAAAAAACAATGATAATTATAATAATCCAACATAAATCTAACCCAATAAATCTGCAAAAACACTTGTTTTTTAAGCAGCTTAAACAAAAAAGATATGTTTGAGCTTTACACGTGTGGACTTTGTTTCCCCTTTATCTCCATAAAGGGTAACTCCCAGAATGTCAAACTATTCTTTTAACCATCAACTGACCAATGACTTTGAACAAACCCACTCAGGTGACCAGAGCAGTGAGGTGAATTTAATTGCTCATTTGATTTTTCACACAAGAACACACACACAAAAACACGCACACAAGAAGACACACAATCAACCGGCAGCTGCTAACCCCGAGATTAAGGCCAGTGTGACAGACGTGATTTCAGGCTACATCTGTGACAGAGAGAGAAAAGGGAGCAGAACAAACAAACGTGGAGTAACATGCAGCTAACATACACCGAACAGCAAATTGTTACTGGCTAGTGGAGAGGAAAAAAAACGAGAGGTGAAAAAAAAAAAAAAAAGAGGAAGAAGAAAAGCAGTGAAGCCCTACACCATCTGTTGGGTGCATATTGACTGTGCGTATTCAGTAACTCAAAAGGCTGTTAATTCTGCACAAAACCCAACGTTGAGGGCGATGGAAGAGACGCATTTATCAAACAACCTTTTAATAACGGCTAGAAAAAGAAGACGAAGAAGCAGGGCGGGCGTTTGACTGCGAGTGGATGCAAAGTCTCTGCCCTCTTGATGTTGCTCTCTTCAGCTGAAAGGAAGAAAGGAATTCAAAAACATGTTGTGTTTGCATTTGAAGCAACCAGCCGTTTACTAAAAGCAACCTGGCCTGTGGTCATAGCCAAAATTGAATTAGATCTCCATTTAGCCCGCCACAAAACAGCTCTGCTCCGCCAGCGCCCATGTTCTCCTCCACCCTCGCTTCCCCCTTTTCTCTCATCTCTCTCTTCTTCTTCTTCAGCCACTACCAATGACACAGAAAATAGCTGAAAAGCCTGCTCAGCCCGTCACAACAATTCTACTTTGCTTTTCAAGAAAGGAATGGTAGAGAGGAGGGAGAGAGACAAGAGGAGAGGCTGGAGGAGAAAGTGAGGAGGAGAGGGGAGATATTTTCTTTTTTGGATGAGCTGCTCATTGATACGACAGTTTGATTTTCTGGGCGATGGTGTGAAGCAGCTTAAGAGGGCATCCCTCTATTATAAGGCCTGTGACATCTAGCCTCTCCAGCTCTTTAGCCTCCTCCCTATATATGTGTGGGTGTGTGCGACTCTAAGCTGGTACATGTGTGTCTCTGTAAGTACAAGTGTTTGTGTGTGTGTGTGTGTGTGTGTGTGTGTGTGTGTGTGTGTGTGTGTGTGTGTGTGTGTGTGTGTGTGTGTGTGTGTGTGTGTGTGTGTGTGTGTGTGTGTGTGTGTGTGTGTGTGTGTGTGTGTGTGTGTGTGTGTGTGTGTGTGTGTGTGTGTGTGTGTAGAGTTTCCAGTCCCGTATCACATGCGGGGGAATGTGGAGTTGGAGCAGCTGTCAGCCTGGCAACGCTCCTCGCCAACCAAGCGGGACACGAACTTACCAAGCATCAACGACCCAACATTTAACACAGCAGAGGACAGTGTGCATGCAGGGCGTGTCTGTGAAGGTGTCCGCTTCAATAACCTTTTAGGTTGTCAGTAAACGTTAAGTATGGAGGTCCCGCCCAGAAAGATTTAGTCAGAATTCAAAAGCAGAATTCGTGTAAATGCTGGAATTTGGAACATTTTAAGATCAATAAATCAGCGCTAAATTAATTTTCGAGTCTGGCATCTACAGTGCCTTTCACAATTTATGCCACCTGGTTGGATTTGGCAGGAAATCTGCTCATTTGTCTTATAGAACTAAACTGGCATGAAGCAGTTGTTCCTCCAGCACAAACTGAGCTTTCGAGATTCTCTCAAAATGGAAGAGGAATTAAATGGAAAACTAACATGTGAAAAAAAACTGATGGGAAAAAATTATACATCACAGCTGACATGTTTATTCGATCCACTAAAACGAAAGTATACAAAAGGACAAGGGTCAAAGCCAGAGTGCTCCTACAAGAGACGCAAGAAATATTAAAAATAAAGTCAATAAATATTCCCTTTAATGGTCATGTGCAGTAGATGAGTCCTAAGTAGGTAAATACAAGTTGTGGGAACATTTTGTCTCTTTGTTTGGGAATCATTCCAAATTATATATTAATATAATATTAATATAATATTGCATTTTACTTAAGTCAACTACTGAGATCAGGGAATGTGCTAACAACATTTTAAAGTGGAGGCACCCTGCCTGTCCTGAAAAAGTGTTCCTCCGCCAACATCACAGGAAATTATTACATTTTTATGAAAAAATTATATCAGGCTTATTATTTTCTAGGAAAACAAGCAATGATGCTACATCACAGAGCAAATCCATCATGTTTAATGTGTAAAGCAACGATCATACAATGATAATGAGAGAACCTGCAAAAGGATCAACTCCGCTAAACACAGAAGTTCTGCCGATGTCAGCCGAACGTGACTGACAAAAAATTATGGAGAATGTTAACATTAGTAACTGAACAGTCCATTGTTAACAGACAGAACAGTTTTCAATTTCTTTGCACAGGGAATTTCCTGCAATATTTTCAGCGATTTTACTTCCGAATGAATTAAATCAGATAAAAAAATGCCTGTTTACAATCTGTCAAGTGTTTTCTGATTTCATGCCCTGCTGAACCGTGTGGTTATTCCGTGTTTCCGGAAAAAACATGTTGATTACTTATAAATACTGATAGAATAATGATAGAACATGAGAACACACAGGTTTTATATGATTAATAATTTGTTGTTTACTCATCACTCCCCTGTTGTGTACTGGCCCGTCTTGTTGCTTGGCTAGTAAGCCTTTTTGACTTTTGCCTTTAATGAGTCTGCCTACAGACGTCCAACCGAAGAGACAATTACTGTTACGTTGTCTAATGGTTATCGGAGGGTGAGAAAATTGCAGACCAAATCTACTTACTTTAAGTCTTGTTTTGCCAATGTTTTTTTGTTGGGTGCACAGTACGGTCACACACAAAAAATGCGAACGATTACTTATACAGTGCTCACTTCCTCTGTGAGCGTATATCACTTTTCTTCTTGCAAATGTCTGAGTGGATTGTGAAAAACAACCTGTGTTGTGTTTTTAAATGGTCTAAACTTATGGTCCCCCTTCAGGAGAAACCTTCATGTTGCTGCCCTCGACAAGGCTAACAATACAAGATTTAGTCTCCTTGGAGGACATCAAAGTCTGTGTGGGTGGAGGCTGATATGTAATTAAATTCATGTGCCTGGCCAGAAGAAACACATAGAGACGACCACACGCATGCAGACACTTCGAAAACACACTGATAAAGGGGAGAATCAGGGTGAATCCCAGAGAATAAAAAAACAAATCCTTGGATCAAGTACTAAGGTAGGGGGAGTGGGAGGGAAAGGAAAAGAGGGCTGACTGGGTGATGGGATGGCTGATTGTGTGCCCAAGGGTCGTAGGTCAGAGTGTGTGTGGGGAGACTTGAGTATATTTTGGACAAAACTCAAAGGGGACCATATGACAGAGGAACAACACAGTATGCAAATTAAGTGTCTCCATATGGCTGGTGTCCGGAAAAAAAAAATCACAAAGCCTCGTAACAGCTATCTCTACTCAGTCTATGACTAAGGAAGGAGGGAGAGAGACGAGAGGACAACAGAAAAAGAGGAGATGGGTTGAGAGGGAAGAGGCAGATGCTCAACAGAGGAAATAAGAGAAACCAGCCAATACTGCTCCTGCTGATTAGCATTCAGTGGGAACTGGAGGAAACAGTTAGCAGCCTGGCCCTTATCAGAGCCTGCCTGCATACCTCCCACTCTGGGTCACCGTGCTGAACGCTCACGGGGCCTTTCCCCCATGTCTTCCAGCTGCCTATTATCTGTTAATCCACCCACATTGGTTCATCCCAGTGTAACAGGAAACATTATTAAAAGCTGAAAAAAGATCAACCTAAAGACACGTAGAGAGAGCTAATCGTCCAAAAGCCCCCAGGACAAGTCTGTTCATCTAGCCTACGCTGCTCGTCTTTGCCTTACAGTCGGGCCGGTGTACCTACACAAAGCCCTGGGCAGCGACCCCGCGAGTTCACAACCTGGCCCCAGGGGAAGGGTGGTGGGACAGCGGGATGAGCAAGAAACAGGAGGGATGGGTGGTGTAAAATATAGACTTCTGAAGAGGTCAGGCATGAGTCAACGCTGAGAAGGTGTAACAAAGAGATGCTGCTTCAACAGATGGATTTTTCCAGTTCTGTACTTTATTTTATAGCGTTTAACCTACCAGCAGCTGGCAGGAGCTTCACACTGGCAAACATCAGTCCATGTAAAAAAGTAAATAAAACCATCTGTAAAGGTTGAAGGTTGGACGTAAACCCTGCTCGCTCACTGGGGGTTAAGTTCCCCTTTCAAACTTTCCTCCCCTGGATGGTCGTACAGCGGAGAATGTTCCAGTGGAATGTGTGTGTGTGTGTGTGGATCTGTGTATGATGTTGGAAGGAAAAAGGTAAGCAGTGTTGGAATGATGATCCTGTGATTTCCCCTGGGGCCACATCTGCCCTCGTTGAGTGGCCCGCCTAAAAAAAAAAAAGCCCTGTCCGACATTCCTGGAGCATTCCGCCAGCATTCATCACCCTCTCCAAGACCCTTCCCCAGACCCCCCACAGGCCCCTGTTGCGTGTACCTCTCCCCCTCCACTGAAAATCTCTGAAGCTGAATCCAGAAATGTCCAGAATGTCTGCTGTGAGACTTGCCAGAGCCAGAGTGCAATCCTTTCCTCCCTCCCTCCCTCCCTGCAGAACCGGGGTCATTGTTCATTCCTCACCCATTGCTCCCTCCATCTCCTTTCTCTACCTCTGCGGGGATTTGCGACTCCCTAATAGCGGCATCCACCATGTCCCACTCACTGCTGCAACAGCTGGAGCTGGGATGCAGGCGCCCATTATGTGCGTGTATGTGTGTGGCTGGGAGTGTGATCAGGCATGCACGGGCAAACATCTGTGCCGAGAGAAGCAGGGGGAAATGATGTTGCAAGTGCGAAGCCAGGAAAATATGTCACCCTCAAACATATCAACGCGTCCGATTGCACGCACACAAAAGCACGCAGTGGCTGAGAATGGCGGTGCTCAGACACGCCGACACCCACAGAACACAGGAGCAGCTCTGTCTTTTATCACACGCGATAAATCACCCATCTTCTAATTGTCCCCGACTTCCCTGGTCTCTGACAATCTGTTCCTTGACAACCAGCCCATATAACTGACAAACGGTGCCCTCGACAACCGTCGTCCTGGGTAACCAGGGCGTTTATCAGGGTCCTCCATTCCGTATGGGGTGGTTTCTGCATGGCAAACTCCTGAAAGTTTGATAAGGTGAAGGTGGGCATGGAGCTCCATATTTAGCCACTGCTGTCAAACTCTGATTTAGCACCGCAGGTAATTGCACAGAGTCAAAACTAAGCAGGCAGGGAGTGAGCTAAGAGTGTGGGAAGAGAGGAAGGGAGGTTAGGCTAAATTATGCTGAATAGCACTGCAGTGATATCCCCCTTTTGCTGTTGAAACAATGCATCGCCGCCAACCACTTTTCATTGAGACAGCAGCATCAAAGCAAGAATAATGGATCCTTGCAGAAACCTCGGCTCGATAGTTGGAGAAACAAAGCTCTCATTGTAATCTCAGACTCTCTCCCTCCTCGCGTGCATCCGTCCCAGCGTTAATCCTTTTCACATTACTCTGACTCTACTGTAGGCCATTAGAAGAGAAGAATTAGAAATCTACTGTAGATTCCTAATCTGTTCCATTCCATTCTGCCCCACGTTCAATCAGCGCTTGGCAGCCGGATAAAGAAAATAACGTGACTGGATACAGAAGTTGGACAGATACAGACAGGAGTCATACACGGACATTCACTGTAAACAAACTTGCAGATATCAGACCACACATCATGGTAAGACTATTTTGAAGCCTGGCATAACAACCCCTGCAGCTAGTATTATAGATTGAAGTTCAAAGTTTATTCTAGATCTTGGAAACATCACCTCCTTGATGCATGAGGTTAGTTTCTGTTGTTTGTTCTGTTTAGTCAGCAGCTGTTTACAAGGTCAAGACTGAACTTACTCAAGTTTAACTTACTTAAAAATAAAATTATGATTCAATGTCAACTTGGCAAAACCCATCTGCTGATATGGTTCATGGGGTTCAAATCAGAATCCAATGGACTTTTATTTTATGATCCAATACAGAAAATTCATTCTGTCTGAAGAGCAAATAACACAGAGAAATGGAACAAAATTATTTATAACACAAAGCAATAAAACAATCCAATCCAGAAAAGCTCATATGAGTGAAAGCTTAAGAACAGCTACTAAATGGGCCTTGAGGTGAGATTCCTGAGGACACTGTCTGGATAAACCATTGTGAACTTTTAATATTGCTCACCATTGTTATTTGCAAATACAATTAACAAGGAAGAATTTTACCACATACTTGGCAATCATGGAAAAAAATTCTGAGGTCAGATCGAAAATCGAAAGTACAACCCTTTGTATAATATTATTTTATTCATTTTAAAGGTGTGTTCAACTTGGTTTTGATTTTATTTAATGTAAGAGTTAGTATGCTTCATACCTAGCATTCCCAGAGGCAGAATGGGTCCCAAATAGAACTATAACAGATTATATGGTAGTCTTTGAGAAGGCTGAAAATGTTTCCAACTCCGGCTTAAAAAACAAAGTCATGGATTTCTCATCAACTCTAAAACAATCTGTGCTGCAGGCTTTGAAATCCATCTCTAATTATTGCTCACATATGTGGCTATGGCACACAGTCTGCGACTTTTCCTTTTACACACATTTGCAGAGAAAAAAGGTCTATCAGTGATGGAATTGATTAAATTTCTAATCCTCACAACGTGATAGCTGGAGGTCTATACGGTGAACAGTCTGACCGCAGGGTTGAAAAAGAAGCGACCACAGATACAAAACTACATGATGCTATTGACTACAGCTCAACAGATCCATAACCACTGGACTGGAACTGGCCTGTAGGGGGAAAAAGGGCCAGCTGGAAAAATAAATGGGGGGACCGTGATGTACAGCATCATCTAGGCGCCAGGGGGCTTCGGTGATGATGATGATCATAATGGATTTTACAGGGTTTCCTGCATCGACTGTGGTGACACAGTCCCAAATTCAGCTTTACAGCAGGGTTCAGGCTTTTGTTTGCACAGCGTGAAGGCCAAAGAGCGTGTGTACTAAGAGGACATTGAGAAACCAAACAATATAATCCAAAGACAACATAATAAATATTATGGCTGACGAACAGAGGGTGTAACAGATAAGGCCGTCCTGGTTTGTGTCAGACTGACCCGAGTCCAAACATTCCCCATTTCCACTCCTACATTTAAGGACACGACGAGCCCAAAAAAATATATTTGAGTTGCGTAAAACTAAATCAATTTAATCCTTATCTCGCCTTAGAAAATGTTGATGAACAGTTATAAGTAGAAACCATCAATCTGGCGCGGGGAAATAACAAAATAGCTACAAGGACACCCCGCCTAGCTCACCCAACCCAGCAGACATTTAGTCTGAGAATTCAGGCTCCTTTGTCTCTACTGGGTGACCAAAGTAATAACCACCACTGCAGGAGACATTCACAAAGATCGAACCGATCATGCAGCCCGAAGCTTTTGAGCCGCCAGCATCCATTATGTGATTATGAGGGTATTCGCAGATCTCCAGGGGCAGCAGTGGGTCTGTCTCTCAGGCTGTCAGCTACGGCCCAAGGCCTTGAGCTAAGACTTTGTGTTGTAAGATATCTATCTGAGGGTCGCAGGGTGCATTGCATCTCCGGCGGGTGGATTCCTGATTTGATGGGGGTATTGAGCTGAAGGTCAGTTCTTCAATCTATTATAACAATAGACAATTATGATTTATTATTAGGCAACATACACATATATATATATATATATATATATATTTGACATGCCTTGATTTATTTACTGTCTTCTTATGTTGTAATTCAAGTTTAGTGTAGAAATAGCCTGATGAATATGGATACTTCTTTTTCCATATTCAGGGTAAATCTAACACTATTAGTTGATTCATTGATTACTCATTTGATAGAAAGGTAAATAGGTAATACACATGTTTAGAATTACGCCTTTATCGTATTGTGAGACAAAACTGCTACACCCATCCATTATCTTTCTTATCAAAGTAAACTTGGTTATTACATTACCCACAATTAAACCCAATGATTGATTAATTTGCTCAGAGATTGCTATAGAAGCGACTCATTGAGCCTCGAGCCTTTAGCCTCGAGCAGAAAGGCAAAGCTGACTACAAATATCTGCCAATCACACTTTATTTTACCTCTACACCCTCAAATCTTTTTTTGTCTCCAGCCCCACAAGATGCTTTATACAAAGTTTTTCCATATATAGTCTGTGGCAGTGCTCTCAAGAGACCTGTTAACAGTTGGTGCAGTTTTACTTTAATAGATTAATACCTTGAAAGCACTGATGCCAAAACACCAACGAGTTCCAGCTTCTCCATTGTGACAATTTGTTGCTTGGGTCTTTGTCCTTTTGGAGAGTATAATTAAATTCTTTGGATTTGGACCAATGACTGAACAAATAGTCCATTTGAAGCAGTCATTTTTGTCTCAGTGATATCTGGGTGGATTTATAAAGGAAATGTATTTTTTTTCCTGAAAAAATAATTAGCAGGTTTATCTACATTCTGTGTTTTTTGATTGTACTGTGCTGTATTACTATGCCTTTGAGTGATTAACTCTTCAAAGTTGTTGTGATCCAATAATTACTTGTATGTGTAAGACTAGCAGTGATGGCAGGGTCTTAATACTGCTGCATAACTCTGTAAGAGGAGGAAGATAATGTGCAGAGCATAAACAAAATGGGAGAGAGATTTAAAAACCGATGTAAAATAAAGATATTTTTTATGCAGTACTGTGTGTTGTGGCAATCCCTATATCTCAGACACAACTTGTAAACAGTAAAAGTAGAGGCTAGTAAACAGTTTAGCTGACTATATAAACAATGGTATTTTTGGTTTGATTTATTTGACAGAGACGTGTATGATGGTGTTATTCTGTAGTGTTTATTATTTTGGCTGCGTCCCACCCTGAAGCTACACTCCCACATGTATATGAAACAGTTGAAGTGCCTCACAGGTCATTGCTGTGAGCAGGGAAACAAGACAATCAATCACCGGAGGAGGAATTGTCAGAGTTCAGGACAAAAAGTTGTGAAAAATATAGCAAAACTTACTGAGGACTTAATTCAGTTGGAACAATATGAATACATAATATGAATATATATATATGTCTAATGGCTACATGCATAAGACCTCAGACAAATGGATTTATCTGTTCTGACCTGCAGGGCGCTCAGTTGAACGATAATGCTGCTGATCTTTAAGTTTGAGCCAATCATTCATGTTCCTCTGCTCCTTTATATTCTTCCCGCTGGTATCTTAACACATTCGGTGTGAATGAAAATATCCAGGCTCATCTCCCTACACCCCCAAGGGGAAACCATTAGCTGCCATTTACATTCATACAGTATGAAAAACTGCCTCCACAGACTTGTCTAAGCAAGATGGTCCGCGAAAACACAAAAGTCTTGATGTGACTTTACTGTGATATAGTTTTATTGCTGTGCTTTTCGCCATTGTGTTTCTCTGCCCACTGTCAATCAGCTGACATTCGCAGGACGACACGTCTTTGCCTGGAACAATTCCTGCAAAACACGCCAGCAGCTCACAGAGCATCAAATCCAAGTTTTCTTATCTGGGGTGAATGTAAAAATGGATGTGACACAATAATGTCCACATTTTGGACAATGAAGCAATGCAATACTTCAAGCTGAATGTTAGAGCACACAAGTAAAAGAACACTGCAGAGTGTCACTTTCATCCGAATTTGAACATTTGAACCTGGATTATAAGGATAAAATTGAGTTTATAGTTTGTTTTTTCTCCAGCGGTGCTCGAATTTCCTCCAGCTAAATATACCTGATTCACTTCATACCTTCCTGCTTGAAAATGTTTGGACATCAAATAAGGTGCGGTGGGATTCGCTGCACTTACTGTCAGAAAAATAAAAATCCCCCAAAAAGCCTCTCTGATACCCGCAGCTCTTTCCGCCTTCCAGACACACGCAAGCACAGAGGGAGTCGGGGTCTGATCCGGTCTGATCCAGTCCCACGCCAGCCCACCGCGCAACGGAGGTCAAGGACACCCCCGTGAAACGTCCACCTGTCAGCGCAGGTCGGGAGGGGAGGGATTATGGCGTGATGCAGGGGGGCACGGATTAAAGGGTGACACAAACAGAGATCTGGAGTGCCAATCTGCCGAGCAGCGGGGGATCCTCCGCTTTTAGAGTGCACACAAACTTGGCCCAAACAGTCAGGTGTACACACACATATACAAACTGAGCACAAACACTAAGGTATAAACACACACACACACACACACACACACACACACACGGTCAAACGAGTGCCTTGAAAAATTGCAAGTTAGAGGTGTCATTAAAATCGACCTCTTCCTTTCAGCAACGTCCAAGCCTGACCGCTCTGCAAAACAGCCCTGAGTCATGACGAATAGAATCACCAAGTAATGCTGATTCAAACTCTGCTATCTGAGCTTTAATGCGCTGTAGTTTGAAGCCACTGCAGCAAGTAATAAGCCTTGGGCCCGGGATGCGGTGTCTGGGGTCTGAGGCTGTTGAACACACTGCCCGAGGAGCTTAGGCAGGGAGAAAAATTAGTTCCTCCTTTAGATTCACTTGTTAAGACGGTGTTTCACAGGGAAGCCCTCACATTATTTAGTTTTGGTCCGATTCTGCCTGTTTTCTCACATATTATTCACCTGCAGCCATGTTTTAATTCATGTCTAGCAGTTTCATGTCATGATACCATTAGTCTCAATGACTCACTGTTTCGTGATGCTCCTAACTGTGTTTTGAAAACTGCTTTAAATGTGGAGTCGACTGTAATTCTCGTCATGCAGCCAACGTAATTGTCTAAATTGGACTTCATGAATGCGAGAGGAAACATTTTATTTTGCCTGCGCTGCTGAGAGCAGCCAAGAGCGCAATCAGTGCTGGATAACACAATGTAAATACCTCTTGTTATATAGGGAAAGCACCTCATTGTAACAACTTTCACTATAAGGTAAGTCTGCCTCCAAACGCTGACATCAGTGGAAAATGTGCGCCACAAACACACACATACACGCACAATTTGCCACTTGGGGAATGTGGGGTTGTTGGTGTTGGAAAGTCTTTAAGTTAAACACACAGAGCGGAGAACGAAATCCAGATGAGTTAATAATGTGCCCTGAAAATACGCACATTACTCAGAAATACTCATGACCACACGTACACCTTGTGAACTCCATTCAACGAAACACACGTGCAGGGACACATGCGTGACTGCCCCGGACACGGCTTCGTCCCGTGTCCTTCTCACTTAAGATGCTCAGCTTTCAACAGGACCTCATATTCTGCCTCCGTCTCTCGCCCGGATCCCTGTGCTTTCTCTCTGCATCTCCCTCCCACTGTTTTCCACCATTCAGAAAAGCAAAGTGCGAAAAACACGCTCGCCTCCAAACACTGATTTAATTAGCTGATTTAATTAACTGATTACAAAACTTCTATCTCAATGCTACAAACGGCAGCCAGCATTATTAATCTTTATAGCAATACTGCTGCTCTTCCCACTCACTGCCAGAGCTGCTGCACTGAAGGAAACAGGACAGCTGCCCTACTTACACACCACATGTACTTACAATCAAACCACTGTAAAATTCAAGTGCACCTACTATGATATGAACTAAGTGAACGTGCGCACGCCCACACACAGTACACCAACGTGCCTCGATTCCGGTTTGGAACAGATGCTGCGAAAAAATAAAAACACTCTGTGGTTCAGAAACTGTCCCAGTGGTGCCCAAAGCTGTCACTTCTGTTCTCCTGCTGCGATCACTTCTGTGAAGGTGTGTGTGAGTTTTGTGTGTGTATGTGAGTGTGTGTGTGTGTGTGTGTGTGTGTGTGTGTGTGTGTGTGTGTGTGTCCAAGTCTCCAGTCATGGTCTATCATCTTTCTCGAACAAAGGAAAGGGTCCCAGTTAAATTAGCAAGTTTCATTCCATCAATGTTCATCATTATTTAATGGACTCCTGAATGTTTTATGTACACTGTGTGTGTGTGTGTGTGTGTGTCTTGTCTGGCTTTGTGCATCGGTGTGCACGTGTGTTTGTGAGTATGCAAGTGTTCATACTACTGTCTACTTGTGCGCGCGCGTGAACATTAAGTATTAACTGAGCTGGGGGCTCAGAGATGAACGTCCGGGTCCTCTACTATCCCAGCATGCTCCACTGCTCTCCTGTCTCGCCTTTCCAGGATAGGAGCCTGGGGAGCTGTCAAGACACACTGTACCGCACACTCTCTCTTTGTGTGTGTGTGTGTGTGTGTGTGTGTGTGTGTGTGTGTGTGTGTGTGTGTGTGTGTGTGTGTGTGTGTGTGTGTGTGTGTGTGTGTGTGTGTGTGTGTGTGTTTGTGTGTGAATTGTCTGCGAATGGGAGGCGACTCATGCAAAACCCAGATGAGTTAATAATGCTGTTTGAGAATCCCTCTTCAAACACACACACACATTCTCAGACAGGCAATAGCATTGTCACACACACTGGTGTGCACACACGCACACACAAAGGCACAACGTGGGACTCTGCCTCCCTTCCTCTATGTATGACATGTTCTTGTCTGGCCCCTCCTATTCCCTCGTCCTTTCGTTTCACAAGCGCCCCCAAAAAAAACGCAAGGAAGAAAAGACAGATTGAGGAGAGAGCGAGAGACGAGGGAGAGGAAAGAATGTGTCTGTTTCGACGGAGCGTTGACATGAAGCAGGTGTCGCCAGTAAATTTCTCGACTGCCATCCCTCCTCCTCCTCCCCCCTTTCTTTCAATGCCACTTTATTTGGCGCTTTTTACCTTAAAGGCCCCTTCGTCTCACATTCGTTCTCCACCCAATCTGGGTCATCCTTTCTTCTGTTTCCCTGAGGGTGTACAGTAGGTAGGGAACAAGGAGAACAAAAAATTAAGAAAGAGAGAGGGATGGGGGGGGGGAAGAGCTTCTGACAAAATATCCGTGGAGAGTCAAGCACCCCAAAGTCTCCACGGCGCCCATCACCAATAGTTATTTTACCAACTCCACGCACTGACAATTATATATCTGAGCGTCTGTGTTCTGGTTGCCAGCCGGGGGGGCGGAGCATCCGACTCTGGCTGGCGCGGTGGTGATGGAAACTAGATTGTTTTGGCTCTTGCTGGTGTTGTGTTGGCCTTCTGGTTCGTTAAAGACAAAACTTAAAGAAATAGAAAAGGATGATGATGAAGGAGAAGAAGAATCGGGCTCTGCGCTTTCATGTCGACATCAGTGGACTTAACAAGAACGCACCGCAGTGGGGCCCAATGCACGGGACCACGGACACACACACACACACACACACACACACACACACACACACACACACAGGAGGAAGCAGGGCACTGGACTGGAAACACAGATTTTCAACAGATTGTAAAATTGAAGACCACTCAGGGGAGAAAGAGGGAGGAGGGGAGAGAGAGAGAGCGAGAGCGAGAGCGAGAGAGAGAGAGAGAGAGATGGTTGGTTGGATAAGAAGAAAGTAGAAGGAGGTTAAAAATTAAAGAATGGATTAAAGAAAACAGGTGGGTGGTGGAATATGGAGAAACACATTTCCTGACTTTACCAGAGTGCCCTGCGAGACATACACACACACAGCTGCTGATTTACTAAACTAGTTAAATGTTAACTTGACTTTGAAGGTCTGAAGGTCTTTGTGTCTGTGCTCGTTCGCTTTCACTATGCGTTTGCATGTTTGCAAGTGTGTGTGTGTGTGTGTGCAAACGTGTGTGTGTGTCTCTCTGTTGGGACATTTCAGCTATTCCAGATGGGATTGGCTTTTTCCTTCCTCCTATTCATGCAGCCTGTGGGACTATGTTGTATTTGTGTGATTTCTTTATAAGTGGGAACAGTGTGTGTGTGTGTGTGTGTGTGTGTGTGTGTGTGTGTGTGTGTGTGTGTGTGTGTGTGTGTGTGTGTGTGTGTGTGTGAGATCACCTACAGGATGTTGTTTTCCCTGAGCTGTCTCTTGTGATCCCCCTTGCCTTAGAAGCACCTCTCCTCTTCTCTAATTTCACATCATTCAGTATTCTCGCCATCCTTCCTTCTTCTGTTTTTTTTACTCTGCCATCCTCTCCCTCTAGTCCCTTATCTCTTGTTTGCAGCGGAGCCAAGCCTAGAAAAAGCACCTGTGAAGGCCTCCGTGTGTGTGTGTGTGTGTGTCTCTGTGTGCGCGTGTGTCAGGGACAAGAGATTGCGCGACGAGCCCACGTAGAGCAGAATGATGGGGTGGCCATGAAAAAGACATGGGAAGGTAAATAATGAGTTGCACTGACACGAGGGCACCGCGGCCTCTCCTAACAAAAGAGTGACACTGTGTAAACATTGGGCAACCATATAAAATCCCAAAGCAATCACAGCGGCTGAGATCAATAGCTCAAAATGTCACTCATTGGCTCATTTAATAGGACACATAAGAATTCATTTGACCGGCGGGAGGGAAAATGAGCAGAAAAGAAGGACAGACTGGCATAAAAAGAGGAAGGCCAGTCAGAAGGACAGACTGAGAGGTGGATGACCTATTTATTCAGTCGATAGAGTGACAGGCCCGTTGGCAAACAGACAGGTAGACAGATGTATAAACCGAGAAGAGAGAGGGAGAGTGGGACTAGCGGACATGCAGACATGGTTGGGTACGACAGAGCCTGTGTGTCGAAATCCGGGTATTTGTTAAAGCAGGGCGGACAGGAAGTCTTGACACCTCATTATAAATGAATGAGAGACGTGTGCTCAAGGAGACTGACGCTCACACACAGACACACACTGAGAAACCTCATCCCTGGAGTAGGCGACCAGATGGACAGGTAGAGGCGGGGGAGAAGGGAAGAGGCAGCAGATGAGCGATACCCAGATTTGCTTTCGTCTACCTCCAGATCTTCTGTTCGTGCGAATCGAGCTTCAGCCAACCAGTCCAAGATATAGACACACACACACACAAACAAACACACATGATCACAAGCAGGTGGATAGAAGGATTGAGAAATTACGAGACACTGAGAAAGTGTGAAGAAGGAGGGAGAGCGGGCCTGTGTGTGTGTGTGTGTGTGTGTGTGTGTGTGTGTGTGTGTGTGTGTGTGTGTGTGTGTGTGTGTGTGTGTGTGTGTGTGTGTGTGTGTGTGTGTGTGTGTGTGTGTGTGTGTGTGTGTGTGTGTGTCAGTGCCTGAAATAAGCCTGATGGCAGCTGTCGGCTTCTATCTGATGGAAGGGAGAAGAAGACGAGGAAAGAGAGAGAGAGAGATGCAGAGAGGGACGGAGAGAGATGTAGAGATGACAGTGAGAGAGCATGGCTAAGAAATGGAGAGACGGGGTGAGAGACATAGAGAAACACTGAGGGAGGGACGGACAGAAAGATGCCAGCGGAGAAGAGATAGCATCGCTTATTCCACAGGGACCACATCCCATTCTGGATATCTACAGCAATCAACACTGTCAGAAAGTGTGCGTGTGCGTGTGCGTGTGTGTGCGCGTGCCGCGGTAGGTGAAAATGCGTCAGAGTCACTTTACTTTCACCTCAAAGTTACATTAATCAAAGGGAGATGCTGCACGGTTGACAGCTAACGCGTGTATGGTCATACATATGTATTAACGCATAACTAAAAAGCCAACATACACACACATGCACTCAAGCTCAGGGAAGAAGACAGTGAGACAGTTTGAAGCTTCTCATTAAACAGGTTTCTCTCATGTTTTCTGGTTTGTTTTACGACGTTCGTCTTATTTTTGTTGATCAGAATTTCAGAAGTTGGTCTACAAACTGTGATGAGTGTTTCCAATTGACAGTTGAAGACAGTCACTAAATTTGAAGTTATTTTTGCAACAAAAAAAAAATCAACTCATCATTCAGTCTGGAAAATGGAAGAAAATAAAAATTCTAAATGACGCCGTCAAATTACTCGTTTTCCCAGACAACACTTCAAAACCTAAATCCAAACCTTCTAAGACAAAGAAAAAACTTACAACTGAGAGGCTGGAAACTAGAAAATGATTTGAAGTCATAGCTTGAAAATAAACGATTAAGAACTTTTCAAAAAAACAAATGCCATCTGATCACCTCTAAAAAGGTGGTATTATAATTATTTCCCCCAAGGAGGTTACGTTTTTAATATCACGATTATTTCTAACTTTTACCTCCATTACGATGGATTGATTAATTCATTATTTTATGCTTACTGGTACTTTCTGTTGAATTCTTTAAACTTTTATGATGACTGAGTGGAACCGATTCGACCCCGTGATCCTTGCTTCTTCATTAGTCAGACGTTTGGAGCTGAAGAGGATTTCCTTAACAGCTAAACAATCATGAAGCATCAGCATCTGCTGCGGATGTGGATCATTGCACTGATTACCACACTCCCTTTAGTGATCGTGCCTGTTGTCATCCTAATGTACAACAAAGGATGATCGCGCTATTTATAAAATGAGACTGAATAATTAACTTATCCCTCTTTGTTCAATTTCAGTTTTACTACAATTTAAACAGAAATTAAACTACTGTGACTTTTCTGAAAACATTTCCTTCCGTTTAATCCATACTATTGAGTGGTTGTGTAGTCGAAATGTATGGTGGTCTGATCCCCCCCCCTTACTCCAAACAACTCTCACTTAAGGAGGTGCAGTGAGACATACTGAGCACCCCCCCCCCCTCCCAACAGGGTCCCAGTCCAACTGTTTTGGTCCCAAGTGAAATTTACGCGTCCCAATTTCTTATTCGGCCCAATAAACTGAAATAAAGGGAAAGCGCTTCTAGTTGAAAACGCTGTTCCAACTGATTTAGCTGTAAAAATGACCTCAGCTGAGGAGAGCAACACAGAGGCATTCTTCACATTGGAGTAGTGACCCAAGAAATAGGGCTATCAGTGTGAAATGTGTAAAAAAAATAAGTTGGTGGGAGAAGACGGACCAGGGATATTCAGCCTACAAAATAAAACGCAGGACAAAGAGGTTATTTTTCATGTGCCAAAATCACAGTTATCTTGAGCTCTTCCCTTTACTACCGATCACAGCAGGAAAACAATTACTTTGTTTGGGTAAAGAAGGGACAACCTACCGCTCGCTGGTACCACGTGTAATCTGTGAGGGTATATAGAGCTATAGCTGACCCTCTATGATAGAGCTCGGTGTTGCTTCATGACATGATGGTCATGCCAAACAGTATCTTGAATCATGACACTAGAAATGTTATATTCATGGAAAATGGCTTGGCTCTCACAATGTATTCAAACATGGGAGTAATTATTCTTTTTATGACCACCTGGGACCAGAAACAATCTCTGCACTTAAAAATAAGCATATGACTATGTTTTAATGATATGGTGAAGTAGCTTGCAAGCAGTTGCCATCCATTATCTGTACTGCTTATCCATGTGTTGCAAGGGGAGCAATCGCAGCCAACATTGGACGAGATTGACCTGTGCCTGGTTACACCACTGATGAGAGCCAAGAGAGTCAACCACAACAGTGAACTTGCAGGTGAGAAAACCAACACAAAGAGCTGCCAAACGCTTAAATACTCCACAGAAATTAGGCAAACTGCAGAATTGAGTGAAACATATTCGCAGGTTTGTCACTAAACCTTTTGACTGATTGCTCGAATAAAATGATTGACTATTGCAGTTTTGATAAACTATTTAGGTCGGTTGAGTGTGTCGCTGCCTTCCTGCAGCAGTTGACCATCGTGTTAAACACAGAACTGGACAGACAACTTTTGGGCGACTTTGACTTGTTTATATTTTATGATTTCTCATAAATGCAACCTTCAGGTCTCAAACCTTCCTCTGTTCTGGCACTGCACAATAAATCATATAAAAGGGAAGGCAATGCAATACTGACTGCTGCTATTTCCAAATCACCTGAGGCTGTAATCTTTTTTTTATATTAAAAAAGGGAAAAAAAGCTTCAGCCAGCTTCCTACACATCGTAATTTGGCGCTGTGAAGAATCTTCTGGCCAATAAACAAAGATACAAGCAGGAGAAAATCCTTCGGCTAATTAAAAACTGGCGAATCCCAAAGCACCTCAGCTCACGGCTGCATTTTGTGTATTAGTTTTAAGCAGTGAAATTTTTGTTGAAATGTTGGAAGACATTTGTCAAAATGTGACGCAACTCATGCTAATGTGCTCAATTAAGAAAATCTATGATTTTATTTCAATATCGTACGAATCCTTTTCTCTTGCCGTTGGGCTACAGCTATCCTGAAATAACCTGACAGACATCTTTAATAAAACTACAAAATAAATACATTTTAGAAGTACATTACATTTTAAAGCATTGCCATGTGTGACACAATAATTCAGTGGCTGTTTTGTAACCTGCAACCCTCTATGTGTCCCAACCATAGATAACCCACTGTCACAGATGTACATTGTGAAATAAAAAGACAAGTACGGATGTTGAAACATTAACAGAAAAACAACAACTTGGAAACAAAAGACTTTGTATTTTATAGATGGAAAACAATTTTTTTAATCTTCAAAACTAGATACTTATACTCACTAAATAGACTCTTTATGCGGCTTCATTATCATGATAATGCTGTCAAAACTGATTAATCAAAGAACTGTTTCTCGGAATTTCGTGACTGGGAGTGTGTTGTAAAGAAAGAAGTTGTAAAGGGCATTGTAATGGACCCCTGCGTGCAGTTGTTCATTTCAACCACTTCAGACAAGGCTCCAAAAGGCCAGAACACCACATCCAACCTTTTCACCCCATCACAGACACACATAATACACACTCTCTGAGGGCTGACCTCTTTACGCTGATTAACATTCCATCGGGGGAGGAGAAGGGGGCGAAGAGATACTTTCCCTCACCTTCTTGCCCTCATTTTCCTCCAGTGTTTTTTTTCTACTCCATCTCTGCTTTCTCTTTGCCCCGTGTCCCTCCAGCTGCTCACTCCATCTCCCTTTTCTCCCCGGCCTCTTTTTTGTTTGCCAACTTGAATGCAATTATCTCTCCCTCCCTTCCAATCTCCTGCTCCGCGGCACTTTTATTAAGATCTCTCTGTCGTCTCTACCTCCATCTCCACTTTCGCCATTTTTAAGGTTAATGTGCCTGTGCATGCATGTATGTGTGTGTTGTTCAGGCATGTCAGGGCAGGCATGTTACTCTACTCAACTTACAAGAACTTGACTGACTCACCACCTTGGATCGAGTGTGTTCATGTAATTCACACCCTGATTTATACCGATGAACACGTGAACAAATAAAAATGTATTCTACTAAAGGTTCAGTGTGTGAGATTTAGGTGAAAGGGATCTATAGGCAGAAATTGAATATAAAATAATCCTAGTGATGTTCTCACTAGTGTGTTGTATCTAAATTGTACAAATAGTTGTTTTCTTTACCCTAGAATGGACCCTTTATATTTAAATACTTAATATTCACATGGGGAGTGGGTCCTTGCTACGGAGGCTGCCATGTTTTTTACAGTAGCCCAAACTGGACAAACTAAACGCCTTTTGAGTTTTTATGACAACGGAAGGCTCCCACATGTTCTCTCATGTTTGGAAAGGGAGGTGAGGGGTGATCAGCTGCAAAATGCAACTTCACTACTAGATGTCACTAAATCTTGCACACTGAACCTTTAAACATACGAAAATACACACTTTCTCATTCTGGTAACCAGTATAACAAAATGTGAAACATAATTAAGTGTTGCATTAACTATTCCACACCTCTGCTTCCTCGAGACCTGTGACTTGTGTACGCCTCCACATTTGCTCAGTTGGTGTGCACCGGCCCATGGCAACTTGTGTGTGTCCACGATGGTGAAGCTTTGCCCAGTAAAGATCATGTGCGTGTGTGTGTGTGGCATTAGACTCTCCAATCCAAACACTTTGGTTTTTTTAAACACGTCAGTCCCTTCGCCAAATTTTTGATGGATTCCCAGTTGGCACAATTTCTCCATTTTAAATTTAAATCCCTTGCTCTTTAAAAAATGCAGCGACAAAAAAAAATATGATGCATTCAGGTGTTTAATTAGTTGAACGGTTTTCACAGAGTTCTGTGTTGCTCGATGCCATAAATTTGTTAACATATAAGGATGAGAAACACTTTTTAATTGAAAGCATTCCAATAAAACACGACCATTACCCACAACTCTACCATTGCCAGTTTAATTAACACGTCTGATACTTTAAGGAACAAACTAAACAGTATGAGCTCAACAGGTGTAGAAATTGTCAAATGGCTTCTGTACTGGGTTATAGAAGTTTGCACTGGTGTATCTAATGAAAGTCTGGCTGTCCTTCCCCATTAACGTTAGCTGCACTATCTCCTCTTAACTCACTTTAGGTCGTATAAAAAAGGTAAATGTCAGGTCAAATCCATTTTAAACTTTATTATTTGCCATCTGACATTAAATTATATCTACTCCTTCTAATTCAAACTGACTGAGAGTTGAGCTCAAACAGCGAAGTTGATTAAAAGGTACCCTGTGGAGTTTCTCACCACTTCATGGCATTCTGAAGCCAAGTGGGTCCCTGTTATGTTTGTTCCTTCCTGCCGATGGCTTTCACATCATTTAACTGAGGAAACAGGATGTGGACAGAAAAGAGAGAGCAGAAGAAGACTGCTAACATGTATGCAAATGATGCACAGATTTAAAGAAATTGTTTAGTTTATTTAGCTTATATATTAGTTTTAGGAAGTAATTCAGCATTTATTTCACCTCAACACAAGAGAGGTGATAATCGCTGAGTGCAAACAGAAACTTGGTTTACAAGAAAACTCAACATGTAGCTTAAGCAGTTCAACAGAAAATTCAACGTCAACTATTTAAAGATAAATTAAGTGTTTATCATCCTACTTTTCCTGTCAAAATACCAAGCATCTATTTACAAACTCTAAACTGCTGCATCTGTGTCATATGTGATTATAAACTGATCTTTTTGGTTGTTACTTGTACCGAGGAGATTATGTTTGCAATCCTGTCCATTTGTTTGAATGTTTTTTGCAGAATATGTGTACATGTATCTGATCTCAATATGCAACATGGTATTCAAGTGGCCAATCAGACTTGGAGGAGGAATGCACTCTCTAAAGTGCCCTTAAGAAATCTAATAATGTCAAATTGCCTTTTAGATCATGATGGTTTTTTAAAATCATTTCCAACATTTAATAGAGGAAGCGATTAACAAAGACAGAGACTGGAGAGTTGTCAGGGCAAATGTTCACTTTCTTAATCAAAGAAATGTTTCTGAAAGTCCTGAGTTGTACCAAAATGAAAGAGCAACTTCCTAATATCCTCCGACCCTGTGAAAAACTGAGGAACATCGACGATCTGAATAATACGAAAACTCAGTTTCTGACTCAGACATACCTAATGTTCTTACATAAACACATTTTTTTCCTTTTCTCTATTCAGGACAGGCTAATGGGGATATGAGGTCACATTCACACCCACACACAAACAAGGTGAGTCACAAAGGAAACCTCCTCTCCACTCATACAGAACACCATCAAGCACAAAAACAGGCCGAGGCGAGTGGCATACGGAGCGTGGCAGACTTTCAGCTATGACTTATTACTTGGGGGGAGCAAAACAAATAAACTGTGAAATAATGAAGAGACAAAAGACGAATGAAGAGAAACCTGCCACACCTATGAGCGGCACATCTTTTCAAGTCAGTCAACCATGCATGTAGAGGACCACACAACCACACGTCTGCAGAAACCACTCGCACAAAGAGAGCGATCAACAACAAAAAAAAGCATGCATATTTCTGTGTGGGTGTGTGTTTGTGTGCAGTTGAGTGTGAGCCAGACTCCAGCTGAGAGGGGAAGCAATAGCAATTCCCACTGACCTGAAAACTAGCTTGCCAGCCACCTCAAAATACTGAGGCAAGGGGAAAAAAAGAGGGAGAATGTCAGTGGGCACGAAGGCGATGAAAATACAGAGGGCGAGATTTTGAAATACCGCAGAGTGGCCCCAACCACAACAACAACACACACACACACACACACACACACACACACACACACACACACACACACACACACACACACACACACACACACACACACACACACACACACACACACACACACACACACACACACACACACACACACACACACACACACACAGAGAGAGAGATTATGAGAAGGCACAGGCCCCGACAAACCTTTGTACTGCCGGCTCAAATGAAAAGAAAGAGCGAAAGACGAGATAGAAAGACAGAAAAGAGAGGAAGGGATCGTATATGCTGCAAGTGCACACACCCAACAGGACAAAAACAAAAAGTGTGTGTGTGTGTGAGAGTGTGTGTGTTTAAGTGTTGAGTGTGACTTTGTATGGGTGTGTGGATGTGTGTGGGAGTGCGACCCCCTTTTGCCTTTTGTGACTCCCCGAGGTTCCCCGCGGTCAAGAGCGGATCCTCTTTCTCTCTCGTGCCCTCTTTTCATACACTCATTCCCCCTCTTTTTTTTATACACTCACTCCTCGTTCCCTCCCCCTCTTTTAGCCCGGGCGCTGAATGGCCCCCACTCTCTGATGAGTGACTGATGAATGAAGTAGCTCTTTGAAGTCAAGAGTCACAGCAAGGCTGGTCAAGCATGAAGAGATGTCGGACAAAAAAAAAAAAACGGCAGAGAGAGATGGGAGAAAGGAAGGGAGGAAAAGAAAAACTGGTGAGGAGGGGGGGGTTATTCAACAAGGGAAAACGTCAAACAGTGAGGATCCATAAAGTCGGTGAGGGACGGAAGCAGAATGTGTGTGGCAGAAAGGGAGAGTGTGTGAGAGAGAGAGAGCATGCTCTGCATTTTTTGCATGAGTGCCTCTGAGTGTTTGCATTGTGGCGCTCAACATGCAAAAGGCCAGAATCACGCAAATGGGAAATAACCCAAGACCTGATGAAGAGCCATGTTTCTGCAACAGACCCTCTGGACTACACTGCACTGCCTGCAGGTCTCTGGGTTTTCATGAGCCTCAGATGCCTCCACTCGCACAAGCGTGGGGGATAAATCTTTTGAAACAATACACCTAACAGTGCTACCACACTTTTAATTATACCATTACACCTTTTAGGGGGGTTTTACAAGTGCTTTCTGCAAATGATAATCATTTTAGTCTTATATCCTTGATATTTTTCTTTGTTTAATTAACTACTTTATTACTAATCTCTACAAACATATTCTGTATGTGAATGTGCAGAATCTGTAGGCGAGGGACAAGATTTAATAAATGTATCTGCATTCATACGTAGCTGTTAATGGAAATTGGACAAAATGTCACCTGGACCAAAAACACCTACAAAAAGTATTCCTGTTTGTAAAAAAAGGGTTTGGCCTGGATATCTAATAGAAACCCTCCCAGAAACCCTAAATTACAAACGTTTGCCCCCATAGCTAATACAATCCCTCTCCCTTGGTACCATTTTTATGTAACAAATAAGGATTTTGCCTTCACGAGGATTTCAGTGTACATAAGGATTTGTTGCACTGACTTCCCTAGTTAAGTAAAGCCTAAATTTGTATAAACATCATACCTAGTTGACTAACGGAAGCTTCTCTGGGTACAACTTACTTCGCAATGACACTGTTCCTTCTAAAAGCTTCTCAGTGCTCAGCACTTAAAGGCTCCTCAGTAGTGAGGGGAACATTTGTTCTAAACCTTTTGAGCTACCACCAACAATTTCTTGGCTTTCAATAAGGTATGACACCAGCGTCTATGCCCATTTGCTGTAGGGAATATGACATTTAGATGACAGCGTAGTGACAGGCAGCCAGTCAAAAAGCTGTTTGATAGTTATTGTTTTGGCTTGATTTGTCCATTATATGTAATTAGAGAGGGAGATGCTCCGCCAAGTCAAATTTTGACAGCAAGCAGAAACCAAAGAAGAACTGTAAGTGATTCAAATATCTCAGACCGCCATCAGCCAGTCTGGTGCCTACTGACTTATCCACTAAAGACACATTCTCGTGTCAGCAGTTGGAAAGTGATTTTGAAACTTAAGTTTGTCTTATCTTACATCACATAACAGTGGCTGTAGCTCAGGAGGTTTTATCAAGATGGACAACATGTCTCCACTTCCTCCAACAATCTGGAAATGACACCAAAAAAAAATCGACAAACTATCTAAAATGATTTGACTTGATGTATATGAGCCTTTTCTCTCTATTTGTATCTACGTTAACAGACAGAGGCTTTCTAAATTCAAGATCTTACTCAAAATAGTCTAGCCTCAGTGGGACTGGGTTTTCCCTTCCTATTAAACTCTTAACAGCGAGTCTGTGTGCTTGTTAGGACAACCCAAGGCAAATTCTGAAATATTGATATATTCTGTATCTTTTTTTTCGTGTACTAATCCTCTGAATGTCAGTGTACTTCGCATGCGCCACAGCTCCTGGAAGTGATCCAATAGATTTCCAGCCTTTATGTGCCAGCCTAACATAAAGTAAAAAGGAAATGGGAGCAGGTGGAGGTTTTGATTCTTTCTCAAAGACACTGACTACATGAGGCTGTCAGTGGACATTTTACATATCTTGAGGGATCAAACTGGCAATTTCATTCTTACAAGACTATTTCTTAACATGTTCTTATTAGGTTTCACAGCAGGTTTTTAAATTAGTTGAGAAGCTGACTGGCTATAAAAAGGCCAACACTCTAGTTTCCCCGTTGTAATTTAATCTGTTCACAAGAGGATAGTTAGCACCGACAGAAATATATGTATGTAGATATATAATTATATAGGGCTTCTCCATCATAAAGCTCCCCAGAGTGAGCAAGAGAGAGCACTGCACTCCTACTGTGTTTATCTCGATATCACATCAGATCAGATCACTGGCGGATAAAAGCACTTCCTGACGCATCACTTCCTCTCTCTGGAGGAAGCTGACACGCGTTGGGAACCCAAAACGACAGCGCGCTGGCAGGGAGGATGAAGAGGTGAAAGTTTTTTTGACAGAGCCGGAATCCAGGGAAGCAACGGGGTATGAAAAAGGGGGGCAGCTGTTGAAGGTGGGAATGACAGTGCAGAGAGAGAGAGAGAGAGAGAGAGAGAGAGAGAGAGAGAGAGAGAGAGAGAGAGAGAGAGAGAGAAAAGGGGTGAAACCTAAATACTTGTGGCCCAGATCGACAGTGTCACACATGGTGAAGAGGAGGAGGAGAAGAGAGAGCGCAGCGAGAGACAAAGAGGTGAAGAGACACTAAGAATAGTTTAACTGGATTAGCTTTAACACTGACCTTTATTCAGCAGGATGACACCACCTCACTGTCTCAATTGCTTTTTACAGCAGTTACAGGCCTGTCCTACTTTCTCACCGTTAAGCTTGACTCCACAACGATTAGTGTTGAAGTTTCCAGATGAGGTGATGTTGTTTCTGTTTCTTAGAAAAAGAGTTTGTATATGAAGAGGGGGTGCTTTGGTTGTTTGCTGACTGGTGACCATCCTTACTGCACATTCAAGTCTGAACTAGTGCGCATTGCTCAACTAAAGACGTTTTCCCGAAAAGAAGAAGCATCCCTTGTGAGTCACACAGCGAGCTGAAGAGAAAGCAGAGCTTCCAGGATCGGTTCCTGCGGTACAAACTCCTCCACTTCCTTCACGTCAAGAATAACACTGACATTTGTAATAATGTAAAAAAAAAAAAATCACCCCATGCAGTGAATTGAGTCTTTCTAAACACTTTATTGAAGGGATCACTTCATATGTTATGTAGTTTTAAGATAAATGACCTAATATAAATGCTTTTGACAAACATAATTTCCCATAAGCCCTACGTCAATGCAGAGTTAACACCGTCATGGTGCGACAAAAGAAACCAGTCTATTGGCGAGCTGAGAAAACCACAACTAGTTCAGACACGTCTGAAATGTAAGTGAGGAATAAAAGTGTGTTTTCAGACACCAGCGAATACAAAAGAGGAGAGTGATGGTGAGAATTGTACATATGGAAAATAGTAAGAGGGACGGTGAAACAAACTTTGATAAATGACAAAAGGTTTCAAGTTGTCATAAATGTGTTAAAATATCAAAAGTAAGGGTTAGACGATATGCTAAAGAATGCTAATTTTAAAAGTCATGATAGCTTTTGATTTAATTACTAGAATTGGTTTTATTATTTATTTATCTTCAAGTAAAATCAGTCTTGCTTTTTTTTAACCTCATCTAAAGCTGGCAATTGTCACAAGTCAAAGTGAGATGTGGCTTCAAGCTCTAAAGAAAGAAACGGCATTCACATACCCTCATGCTTTTTGTGAAGTGTAATGCTTGATTCAAACAGACCCTTATGTAATGTAGATCACCAAGTAATGCCCTGATTTCAGTTCAGAAAATAGAAGATAAACACAATACCAATATGGGTTTTAGAAGTTTGTGATTCAAGATTTTGCTCATATGATTCAGCTTCGGGTACGAGAACAGACAGAGCACACATCAAATCACCGGACTGACTAGTGAACACCGATCCCACAAACCACACATTCACACGGCATACACCCGGACACATGCAATCCTCGCTTGAATGCACAAATGAAGGCAGAGGGAGACACTCACACACACACACACACAAGCATACACACATGGGCAAGCACACACACACACACACACAAAAACGTGTGCAGCTTCAAAAAGGAGCAACTGTGGCGATCCACGGCTCTGCCCTGGAGTGAAGCAGACAAACCAAGTGTAGCAGAACGAGGAATCTCTGTATTTTTCTTTTCTCCTTTCACTCCGTCTTTCCATGAATGGTATCAGCACTTGCTGTTCTGGTGGCACAGTTACGCGCACACACACAACACAAACACACAACACACACACACACACACACACACACACACACACACACACACACACACACACACACACACACACACACACACACACACACACACACACACACACACACACACACACACACACACACACACACACACACACACACACACACACACACACACACACCGAGGTCGTGGGATGGCATCACGGTCAGAAAAATGGAGAGACCTGATGGGAAAACAACACAACGAGGCGTGGAGCGATGCAGACACAACGCTATCATTCATTCCCTTTTTTGAGAATTAGTAAAAGTTAACCTACTGTGTCTGTGTGCACGCCTAAACAGGAGACAGTCCAAATCAGTAAAAACTCCTCCCCCTAATTCAAAGAGGCAGTACGGGATTTGCATTTTTCCCACAATTCAATTAACACGCTTGTCAGCCTCTTCTCTCCGTTCACATGCCTCCTTTGGCCATCTCTCGCTCACACACACACACTCATACACAAACACAAGCACTCTCCCACAGCAACACACCAGCTTCATGAATAGATGCATTTATTCATAAACACATGCATGCAGAAAATAGATGCATTCATTTGTTTGTTTATAGAGCAAATGCGAGGACGTCAGACGGAGGGATGGTGAGAAGCTGCCAGGTCACATCCTGTCTGGACTCGTCACATCCAAGGGACATGAGAGGACAGTGCGGTTAATGAACGCACAGAGCGGTCCCCGGGGATGTCTTTCTCTCGTCTGTCCTTCTCCATCTCAGAAGGAGGGAAAGGATTGAGGGGGGAGGGCCATCAAACAATAAGGCACTGTGGGGTGTGGGTGGTAAAAGAGACACTCAGGGTCGATAATGTGGCAGGAGAATCAGACGAGAGACGAGGCCAAACCCTGATTCAGAAACCAGGATCTGAGATCAGCTATAGACGCGCTGACATTGCCGCTGGGCCGGCTAATGACTGCAGCTTGCCTCTTGTCTGATTAATGGCCTGTAATCCCATTCTCATTCTAGCATTCCACAGCACCACTCATTAACGGCCACAGAAATGTCCACTAATCAGTCATGTCGCTTTTGGCTAGCAAGGCTAATGCTAGGCTAGGCTAATCAATGGGCGGTAATCCTGTTGGTGGAGCTGCTGCGGCGTAGCACCCCTCATTACCAGCCATAGAAATGTCTGCTAATCATTCCCCGCACGGCTATTTGTCCACAGGGCCGCGGAATCAGTTTGGTGGTGGTGGCGGTGGTGGGAGGAGGTGGAGGGGGCGACATTTGACAGTTGGCAGCTTAGCGTGGAAGAGACAGAGTGACACACGGAGTCACAGAGGCTGTGTAATGATTAGGAAATGCATCAGTATGGCTTTTCTTTACTACTCGCTCTCCCTCCCTGTCTGCTGTCTTTGTTGAGCGTACAGCCGGAAAGGCTCCGCTCTGTGTCAGCGTCGTTCAAAGTTTTATCAATCCATGAAAAACCCTTGCCAATCCATAATGGCTAATCAATAATGAAGGCTTGCAGGCAGAGCAGAGATAACCCTTCACGGAGAACCAGCAGAGACAGTCGTCAGCGGTCAGGCGAATCCCTCTCCTTGTTCTGTCTTTAAGATGCACTGAGGTGAGACAGCTGGAGCAAATCAATAGTGATGTCGGCCTTAACTCAACTTGACCGTACTGGTTTGTATTCTGGACAGTTTCAGTTTGATGTTGATTCTGTGATCCTACAATGAATACAAGAACACCACAGACTTTAAGCAAGAGTTTGACTTTAATCGGGGTCATTCAGTCAATCTGCGGGGCAAAATGGCTGCAGACGCTCGGAATGGCAGCGAGTCAAACCACTGCCCCGTATGTAACCACGTACCCCTCTTGAGCTCAAGTGTCTCAGCTCTGAACTGCGAGGTTGGGCTTGTAAGTTATGGTGACCCGAGGCTGAACCTCAGCTGAACTCTTGTAGTGGAGAGGAAGCGGTGGTGTAGGTAAGAGAGCCCTGTCAACACCCGCCTCAAGCTACTGAAGAAGAAAACACATAGGGGCCATATCTCACCCTTTTATGTGTGAGGTTGTGTGTGAGTTGACCAGCATTTCCCTGCATTGTGAAGGGCAGAGCATAAAGCATGAAGAGCCACTTACTCAACCACATCATCAGCAGTTGGTGAGCTGATCTGGTGTTGAATTTAAGGCTATAATCAGTGAGCAATACACCATTGTAGGAATAATGATCATTTATTTTGCCTCGCAGACAACATAACATCTAAGCCTATAACAGACAACATTATATAGTAACACCTTACTGGTGTTGTTGATGAGGTGATTGTCATTATAAGCAAACTGAGCAGAGCTGTAACCGAAGATGATTTCCAACCTGTGGGTCGGGAAACCACCAAAGGGACATAATATGAATTTAAAGAGTCATGGGATGATTAGCAAGTTTGGAAATTAGAAACTGTTTCAAGACATTTTGGGTAATTTTACCTATTAAAGACGAATTCATAGTTTGATGTCCGTTATGGTTCTAGTGATGAAAATGTCACCAATCACCCATTACCGCTAGCGGACACACGGATCCCTATGTGGACGTCCACATGCCTTGACTGCCCGCGTTGACAAGACATGCTAGTTAAGTGTAATCAGAGGCCAAATGACCAATTTAAGACAGACTCACCAGTCAACAATGTGGAGTCTGTGACCAGCATTTGCTTATTATTTTACTAAATTAGATTCAAATTACCATTGATTCACATTGAGCAGACTAAAAAGTCCAGTTAATGTGAAGCGAACATTCAAAAAAAGCATCCTATTTTCTGACTTAGTGTCACAAAATGCACTTGAATGCCTCTGCCTGTGCACTCATTCCTCACATACTCAACATACACGTGTTGCAGGTGTTAAACCACCGCTAGTAATCCCAGCTAGAGCCAGGTTTCCAGTCGGAGAGGCAGACTTATTCTGTTTGAGCCTGGTAAACAGGCGGGGAATGAGTGGCTGGAGGGATGTGGGAATGTTTGTTGGGAATGCTGGAACGTGGTGCAGCCGCAGTTGCAGGATGAGCGGACGTAACCAGCTTTGGAGCGCCTGGCCGCCAGCGCTTAAACCCGGCTAATCTGATTGGATTAACACCGACCTGCCTGGCTACACATGAGCGCGCGCGCGCACACACGCGTATAGACATGGTCACATTCACACAACTCACTCACAGAATCTCACACACACACATTTGTGCTATATGCCAATCAGCAAGGGCTGCCTCTGCAGCTTCCTGGAGTTCATCTGGATTCTGAGTTGTGCTGGTTGGCACCATGCTGGGCTACCACACGCATCCACTCTCATGCCACTGCACACACACACACACACACACACACACACACACACACACACACACACACACACACACACACACACACACACACACACACACACACACACACACACACACACACACACACACACACACACACACACACACACACACACACACACACACACACACACACAGCAGTGATTTGTGCTGTGAATCTAAAACAGACCCATTGAAAGCAGAGTAATGCCCATTGCCTGACAACCGTGCTAATTGACTAGCCCCCTCCCCAGCAATGAAACGAAACGTTTTCACCCCTCCATCTTTTATCTTTTCAATCATACCCTGACAGCTTGCCTCTTGTCCCACACTCATCCCATCATCTTCCTCATATTACTCTTCATCGCCTCCATTTACTCCTCTGTCCCCCTCTCCTCTGTCCCCTCTCCTTGCCCCCATCGTCCTGCAACCCCCCTCCTCATACATGTAATCATTCATTAGAACCAAGGCAGTTGTCCATTAGGCAAAGCGGCCATTTTGGAAATTGCAGCAAATCTTCCATGAAAAGACATTTCCTCTAATGCAGTAGTCACGCTCGGAGGGAAAGGGAGAGAAAGAAAGACAGAGGGGGTAGAGATGGAGAGAGGAGAAAAATCGAGAGAGGGGGGGGAAAGTGAAGGAGAGAGAGAGCGAGAGTGCGAGCCCCCGGCCATAAAGCCACCAAGCAGAAAGCAAGCCTGCTGTTTGATTAGAGAGTGACACCATCACGGAGGGTTGGAAGGATGGAAGGAGAAGGAGGGAAAGTGTTTTAGAGGGGAAGCAGAGGGGATGAGGAGGAGGAGGAGGCAGGAGAGAGAGAGAGAGAGAGAGAGAGAGAGAGAGAGAGAGAGAGAGAGAGAGAGAGAGAGAGAGAGAGAGAGAGAGAGAGAGAGAGAGAGAGAGAGAGAGAGAGAGAGAGAAAAAAAAGAAGCAGGGAGCGATTTGAGAGAGGACCGAGATAGAGGCAGTAAAATTAGACCCATCACTTCGCCTACCAAGACGCTCTATGACACACTAGGATTAAAAACAAACACACACACTCTCGAGATGTGACACACACACACACACACACACACACACACACACACACACACACACACACACACACACACACACACACACACACACACACACACACACACACACACACACACACACACACACACACACACACACACACACACACACACGACAGATGGTATCCCCATCTGAGAGTGTGTAATTTGAGCAAAGTGATAGGAACCTCCTTAACCAATTAGAGGCCTCGTTTCTAAGGCCTTGCATTAGGGTCTGAGTGTTTGTTTTACACACTCATTAATGTGTGTGTGTGTGTGTGCAGGCAGGGGGTCCTGTGGGATCAGTGAAGAACATAAAAATTGATATAAAAGGTGGCAAATGGCAAATCAACTCGGAGCGGCGCTCTGCTGAGTACGGGCTCTTTTCTCCCACAATGCCACAGTTCATCTCCATCTCACCTCATCACAAATCAAAGACGGACCTGTTTCTCCTGTTTCCGACCATTCATCTCAGTGCCGCAGGCGCCTTCTTAATGCTCCTTCCTCTAAAGCTGAGACATTTGTCACCGGACCAAACTGAACCTAATCCATTGTAGAATTATTTTTTCTTTCTCCCACAATTTATGATAAACTGAATTTGTGTGAAAAAAATGCTTTCATGCTCGTGAGGAAGAAGCATTTTGCAGAAATCGTGCAGCAGGCTGTCGTACAGAATCATGACATAATACAGCCAACAACAGGCCCTGTGAATGTTACAGTATTAACATAAAACAGTTCAATAGAAGCTGTACAGATTCAGAAAGCTAAGAAATACCAGAACAACTGTCGCTCTCATTCATTGAAAGGGAAATTGTCAGGCTTACGCTGCCATTATACTGTGCTTTACAGTTTACACATAAGTTCCAGGTTGGCAAGCATAAATAGATTTCTTGTGCTTCTATGTCAGGAAATGGAATAAATTTGAGGTCTGTTGATGTTTGGACAAAACAATCAATGTGAGCACGTCAACCTGGGCTCTAGAAACAGTTGATTGATAATGAAAACAATCATTTATAGCCCGAACCATAAATCATCAAATTAAAAAACTACAATATTTGCATTGCAACTTGTCCAGTACTGATCAATTCTTAAATACAGATATTAAAAGTCTTGAATTTCCATTTTTACTCTGTGGACGGGTGTTTTTTTGTTATTTAGATTAGGTGGAATTTATGTGCTGGAATCCAGCTGATGGAAATGTTCCTAATTCATGTTTGATTTTTGCAGCGTTTGAAACGTTTGTGTAAAATGCACTTGACAGTTGGATGAGAGCACAGCTGCAGAGAGAGAAACGACGGATCTCAGCACAAGAACTGTGGCTGCTGCTGCTGCTGCCGTGGTCAGAGATTTCTAGATTGTCAGCTTGGTCTCCCCCCCCCAACCCCTTTTCCTCAAAGTTCAAGACACAGCTCCAAACCATTTCCTCCTCTTATGTGGGCAGGTATGTGTGAGCCACTGAAATCGACTGGAGCAACAGACTGTTTATCTCCGCCACACTGATAATACGCACGGCCGATTTCAAAGCTACGCATACGACACCGTGCCAAGAAATCCCTCACCACTGCTCAGTAAACACAGATGATCTTTTTCACACTTTCCCTGGCCTCTTCACCACACTGCCACTGCCCTCGAGACAAATGTCCCTAAACAAGCACCGCAGCCCCGACACGAGAGAGCCAAACAAAGAGGGAGCCGAGGACTTCTAACATACTCAGACAGAAGGAGACACGGAGAGGAGCGGGCGATGAGTCAGAAAAAGAAACAAAAATAGGAGGAGAAACGCAGAGTGTGTTTTCAGTTTCTCTTCATAGTTCATTGCCGCAGCGATTCACTTCTCGTCCCAGTGGAAGTGGAGCTGCGTGTAATACGGAGCAGCATTGTTTTTCTTCAGGGTGCTATTAAGCTTATAGTCCCTTGTTTCTTCTGTCAGGAGTGATAGGATAGTCGATTATACCAGAGGCAAGATCCTCTCTCTGCTGCGCTCACACTCGCACAGTGGATCGCTCTCATCCACTCTGCCTTGCTGTCTCTTTCTGTTCCCCTGGCCTCTTCAGGTGCACACAAACGCGCACACACATCTGGGCTTTGAAAAAGTGCTCACAAAGTGATGAAAGGCCGTTTATCCTGCATCCACTGTGATATCTCAGCGCCATGTAGAATGGCCGGACGCGTTATCACCTATGACCGGGGGGAGACCACGGGAATCAGGACTGACGCCAGCAGCAAATACCAGCGCTGGTGTGTATGTGTGTGTGCCCCAGCGGTAATAATCACCCGGATTAGAGCGGAGCCAAACCCCCGCAGAGTCCCCCCCCCTATTCTACCCCCCTCCTACCGGCCCTGCCCTGCCCAGCCTGCAGCTCTGATCCCCCAGTTTGAGCTGCCATGGGAAGCAGAGCAGCCGGCCCGACACCTCCACCGCCCCTGGCTGCCAGACAGATAGGCACAGGGCTGGAAAACCCTTCTTTCTTTCTTTTCTCTCTAAAAACCCCACATTTTTTTCTAACCCTCTTTTTTGTCCTATTGATCATCCACAGCCAGAATTAAATATTGAACAAGCCCAGGCAAGACAAAGACACTACACCCCATTCAGCAAGCGTACTCTTTACCCACAAGGGTGCAGTGAAATGGAAGGTGATACAGCCGTCAATATGTCTGTGTGAGGGATGCAATGTGTTGGCAACAACAAAGGGGGGGCCGCGGAGAGGAAAATGGTTTATAACTTAATAAGGCTGCACATTGTGTCTGGATACCTTGCAGCCAATGCGAGGGGATTATTACTGAAGTGTACTTTTCCTGGATGCAGTGCCCGCAAATAAATTCAGCCAAATCCTCAGTGTGGGACTCACTGGGAGGGCAAACCCGACACTGGCTCCCATCAACAGTTGTCGGAGCCACTGTTGAGCTCCTGTGGCATTTGTGACAGCACTGGGCTGAATTGTCAATCAACATTTGTCTCTCAACGCGTATTATCAAGCCCGCTATTTTCAGAAAGCCGCACACAAACCTTCCCACTCTGTTCTCCCCACCCGACGACACAGTAATGACCCGATGAAGAGAGAACCCTGTGATTTAGGAAAACCAAATGTGACATTACCAATTAACCACATAGTGGGACTTGAATGTGTTCACAGTCTTCAGATATGAGGTTATTGCTATTGCCTCCTGTTAGGCTGTGTCCCTGCTACATTCCTTTGGTATAAATTTGACTAAAAATCCGTTGCACACTCATGTAAAGTTTTGAGATTTTGTGCGAAGAAACGCTTTAACATTTTACCATCTGATCTATTATAATGACCTCTCCAGAGGAACGAGCCTGCATTAAAGGCTGTTTTGTAAACCAGACACAGACACGCACAGTGTAGGACAGAGAATCGTGGTAACTTAGCTATTTTACACTTGTTTAACTTGATTTTTTTTGTGTTGTTTAATGTGATTACTCATTTTGCAGAAATGCGGCTTTTGAGTTTATTGACTGTTGTACCCTTCAGGTGTATTTTCTACACTGGGGCATCCCTGGAGTACTTATCTAAAATGAGATTTGATAAGAAGGGACTGAAGTTTTAAAGTTAAAGTGATGTAATCATTACAGGTTCCCACTTTGTGACTACAGGTTACTTCCACACACTTTATCTTCCTCACAATAAAAAGCCAATAAAAGGGAGAACACTTCCCCCGGTCTTACCTCAGGTTCATCTGCTTGTTCTCCTTCTTGTTGAGGACCCCCGGCACACAGTTGGTGAGCTCGGTCCAGTCGGCGTGCAAGCCGCAGCTCCAGCCGGTGGAGAACCGGGAGAAGAGCCAGGTCTCCTTGCGGTTCGGCCGGTAGCAGGTACACTTCTTCTGGCCCGGTCTGCAGTCGCAGGGGACCTCCAGGCGGACATTCTGGACCAGGTGCCGGCCGAACGTAGTCCCCCCGGTCTTCTGGATGTGCAAAAACACGATCACGTCCTCGCCTTTGATTTGGAAGTCGATCGTCCTCTCCAGGTCCCTGACGGGGAAGTAGTATTTCTTAACGTAGTGGGGGTCCGGAGTGGGGAAGATGTCCCCCTCGTCCTCCTCCGTGAAATAACCGTGCGGGGAGCCGAAATTGATCACCCCGGGGGCCACGTACTGATAGAGAATCAGCATGAAACACACGGATCCGACGACGATCAACAAGAATTTGCTGCTCCTCTCGACCATGTTCCTTCCCAGTGCGGTCCCCACAGCACGCTACCATTTCCCAGTCAAGCCGACAGCAGGGAGCGCGGCGCTCGGCTTCTTCATGCTCGCTCTCCTCCCGCCGCCAGGAAGGGCTCGTTGTGTTATTTTTCGGGGGCTCAAGAGTGGCTCAGTCCGCTGAGAGGCGACCGGCGAAGTTGGCTCATCGTTCACCGCGACCGCTCAACACCGTGAAAGACGCATTGTGACTCGCTCGCTGACACCCCCCCTCCCGTGGCCGACCCTCCCCCGTTTACTTTACTTTGGTTTCTGGGCTCCGCCGCACAGACTCACTGCGTCTCCATGGAGCTGCGATCCCCGGATGAAGCGTGAAGAAGAAGAAGAAGAATAAGAGATCTACCTTTCTACCAGCCTCTCTCTCTCTTCTCTTCTCTCTCGCTCTCTCTATGAAAACACGGTGAAAGGGAGAGTCGCTTTAATTTACTGGTTCACACGTAACGACCGCGTCATCCGCACACAGCCAATAGAAAGTGTCGATAGATAGATAGATAGATAGATAGATAGATAGATGTATATAGATAGATAAGTGGTTAAGTATGTAGGTGGGTAGCTAGGTTGGTTGGTAGGTTAATAGGTAGGTAGGTAGGTAGGTAAGTATGTAGGAACGTAAGAAGGTAGGTAGGTGGTTAAGAAGGTAGGTAGGTAACTAGGTAGGTGAGTAGGTAGGTGTGTAAGAAGGTAGGTAGTTACCTACCTACCTTCCGTAAGTAGGTAGGTAGGAACGTAAGAAGGTAGGTAGGCAGGTCGGTAGGTGAGTAGGTAGGTAGGTATCATAAATCATGTCCGCTATGACTGTCTACGATCATTCAGAGAAAACCATGATTTCCCATAATTGCAGTCAGGAATGAAACACTGTACCATATCACTGACAACACTAACGCTTCTACTACACCAGATTGCGATACTACACACTATATGAAAAGTTTTGTCATCTCATGGCTGATCAGCCTGGTTCCACGCTAAAAGCTCTTTTAATAAAGATTTTCTGAAGCTTCAATGGACAAAATTGATGATACATTTTGTTCTGGAACCAGAGTCGTTCTATAGGTGGGCGATCACTGTTACGTTCCGTAGAGATGGACGACACGTCTCCACCTCCTCCTACTATCCAGGTGTAAGTAACTACTTTCCAACTACATTTATCTAAGAGCTGTAGTTACTTAATTTACAGATTAATTTTCAGTCTTTACAAAATTTATTAAAGCATATAAACAATAAACTGCTTCAGGCGAGGATGGATCACCATGCTGCCCCAAACCATCTGTGGCCCAGAAGGCTCTGTGTAGCATTTACTTTGTGGTGATTTCATTATTCATAAATGTGTTCAGTGATTTCAAACAACAAAAACTGAAATGATAGAACTCTTAAGTGGCTCCTGCATTTTTACCCAAATCTTGAAACGCTTTAGTTGGTGGTATTTATGACAAACTGGAGTTGACACGTCACTTTTTTAATGTAGCTCTCAGTCTAATGAGAACCGATCAACATTTATATTATAAAATGCATTAAAATGAAATAATTTAGTTTTCCTGGTATAAAATCTGAAAATGTTCCCACTGACATCACATTAAGGGTTTTTTGGAGTAATTCAAGCAAGTGTTTCTTGAAGACATTTCTTTTCTCATCCAAGAGGCTTCTTCAGTTCTAATGTAGTACAGTGGGAGGTTTCAGGTATTTAACCTCTGTGGGTTGTTACTTATCTTGAGAGTTGTTATGTTATACATGCAGGTCGTTGAACGCCCTGGCCAACGTGGGTCTCCTGAGTCAAGGTGTGAATGGCTGTTGATACCTGTAAGTCCATGTAGAACCTCGGAAGATATTTTGACCTGGATGACTGAGATTTCTTTACATATTCCCATCTCTACTTCTTAAAACATGTATTTTTAAAGGTGTTTGAATTGTAAAAATTTTGGTACAAAACAATATAAAGTATAACATCCTTTGCATTTTTTCTCAGTTTTCACTGTAAAATATTTGTCTTTTATCTTTACATACAAAACAAACACGGAAATTGTATAATTAACTTCAAAAAGACAAAAAGCTAGAGCCTGCACAGTAGTGAACAGGGGAATGGCAGCGAGGTCCTTTCACGAGTCAGTATCAGCTATCAATTGTGAAATTTCACCCTTTTTATAGCATCAAATTAAATTAAAACAGCTTAAAACCCAAATAACTGGACAATTCAGCGCGACCCCATTCATTAACATGGAGGAGGTTTATGATCTATACTGCAGGCAGCCAGCAAGGGGCAATGGAGAAGCCTTGGCTCCACTTTTGTCATTTCTCTTTATTTACAGTCTATTGTACAAAAACATGGACATAAATCCTGTAAACAGAATCGTTCTCCTGAATTCAATCTGAAATTCAATTCATGTGGAACTTCTTTTTAACTATTGTGAAATCGATAAAAGGATTTCCTCATCTTATTTGTGAGCGCTACTCCCACATTTTAGTCATCAACGGTTTGAGTTGTGCAAGACTCCACACTGAGTCACTTGTGAGAAACCAGGAGTGTCTGACAACCATCAGATCAACCGCTGCTGGTGGTTCACGCTGCTTCTCGCGTTACTACCGCTGGTGGCCAGCACTGAGTCCTGCTCGTCTCCTTCCAATGCAACCCAAACTACTTGTCAGGCATTTGTGTGTGATTCCCACGGGCCATTATGGTGGAGCATGTTTTGACTAATCACATCTACGAGTGGAAGGGGTGTTTCCACTGCTGGGTGTGGATCACATCCCAGTGGCTCCACCAAAAACAGCTGACTCTACCGTTTCTTTTTCCCCCTTCCACCAGCATCCCAGATGTGATTAGCTGCAAAAAATGTCTCAGGCATATTTTTTTGCAGATGTTTATTGTGATATTGTGACAGAGCAAAATGACCAGTTCGGATTCTTTTTCTTTTCAAACGAAGCTCAGTCAGGGAGATCGGTCCAATCAGCAGGCCCCCGGGGTGGGAACCCAGCATTGGCTGATGGTAAATGAGGTTGATAAGGATTGAGGGTTGTATATTTTCCCTTTGAGTGGTTTTGGGTTGATGATGTGATGTGTGTTTAGTCAGGCTGGAATTGCCTGTGTGCTTTTTCCACGATCTCGGCGTGCATGATTTCCCCAGGTGGATGGATTCCCCAGGTCATGCGCTCGTCCTCCACCTGAAACCACCTGTCATAACTTATAGTTCATGTCGGGCAGATATCAGTTAGGCCAAACCACTCTTCCAAATATACCAATACTTTCTGCACAGTTCACTAAATCATGATTAGTTAGATGTGGTTTAAAGAAAAAATAATTAACAATAAATTTGGTTTGATTAGTCAAATTCTCTTTTTTTATTTACATGTTTGAAATAATACAAATTAATGAAACAAAACAACAAAAGACCTGTAAATAATGGCTTTGATAACGATAACAGATTTACTATTTCCAGTAAAAATTGCAAATACCACAGTCTAATATATTCTGTCAAGTCCTGTATTCACAATAATGATATAATTAAATTAACTAAATTTGATGAATGACACATTTTAGTATAATGTATATTATATCACTGGATTATGATTATTGATGCATTAATGTGTAATCATCACAGATTTTGCAGCATGTGACATATTGAAACGGCAAAGTAATTATTAAGTGAAAGGTAATGATAAAAATAGAATAAAAGTAAAATATCTAACCAGTATTGTATAAATGCAAAGTACAAGTACCTCAAAATTGTGAGAAACAACGTGAGTAAATGTATTATTGTAATGTATTATGAATTAGTGCTACGTGTTAATAGTTCTAATCAATGACTCGCAGGATAATTGATCTATAAGGCATTGGTAATTGATTCATTAAACACTAATGAAGCGATTAGTAAGAAATCGTAATAAAGGTTGAAAGTGTCAACCAATTTAATCCTCTGCTCAACATGTGAATAATTTATTTAGCAAATCGACTCAACTTCCTGAAAAAAAGAGCAAAGGGATGCACACAAACAACACGTTTCTTTAAATAGACGCTTTTATCTCAGTTGTGTTCCTCTTTGTGTTTGTCTACAGAAGATCAGGCTGAGATCAAAGAGTCTTTTTTAAAACATTAGTGAGTTGGCTTCTGCGTGTTGGGATTCCTCTTTTCACTGGTGGTGTTTTCCAGTATGTGTTGTGTGGGCTTCATGTTTCTTATGCTCCTTTATCACAGCTTCTCAGAGGTGAGGAGTCGCTGCTGTTCTCTGTTCGCGTGTTATTGTAAATGGATTATAGATTTTGTTACCATTGGTCAAACAAAACAAGAAATGGTGAGACACTTATTTGGATTTTCTGGAACTCCTGATTCTCTGCTCATTTCTGGGACTTTGGAGACCAGACAGTTAATCAGAAAATATATTATTTGGGGGAATTTGCTTATGGTGGACATTCTACAGCCTCTAGATTATCACCTGAGCAAAGCAGGGAGCTGCCTCAGGGCCCCTGAGCTCTAGGGGCCTCAAACCCTTCAGGCTGTTTGTGTGCATCAACTGGTTTGTGCAACTTCAACTGAAAACTTGTTTGGGAAAATGCATCAGTATCACACAGTTTTCTTTAAGTTCCGTCTTTCTGTTGATATTGTATTTAATTTTATTGTTTCACGTTGCCTCAATGTTTCACAGATGTTACAAGTTTGTTTTCTGGAATTGAGTTTAATAGACACATGACCAATCTTAGTGTTTACTAGGAGCCCAGTTCAAACGATCTGCCCCAGGGCCCCTTCGTAGCTGAAAGCCAAGATTATGATATCAAATAAACTGATGATTCGGACCATAAAATGTCTGGAAATTGGGACAGATGCCATTTGCCACATGAAAGATCTTATCAAGCAACAAATGTCACATGATAGAAGTCCGATCCAATTGAATGTTTGTAATTTTATTTGCCAAATAATGAAAAAAGTATAAATCGTTAATTTAAAAGTGTTTTCAATCAATCACTTAATCGACATATTGTTACGCCCCTCCTTTTCCTTTCTTCTACATCTGGTCACATCTGACACTAAGCTCCTCTGTCCTCCCACACGCACATGTCCTCTGAGCTCACCACAGCCTGGTGGACACCACATGTGCATCACCAAATCCGGAATTTGCAAATCATCCCACGTGAATAAACTACATTATGGCGAAACATTAAAAAGATCCGGCTTGGCCCAGTCTGGGTTTGGACTGTTGGCACCTTGATGGATTTTTCTTTTTTTTTACGCTCCCGTTCCCTCACTTCCTGAATCCTGAGATTATACCAGCATGACTGCAGCTGAAGGGGTGCGGGCAGCCAGCATGTGTGAGCCGGGCTCAGTCTTGAATAATTCAGCCTGCTTATTTACATGTTCTTTACTCACACTGAAGCAGCATCCGCCTGTCACACTGCTGTTAAACATACTCATGATTATGACTTCTGTCTTGCCTTTGGCATTACCAAGTTGTATTAAATACTGGGAGATTTTCTGTGAGCGTGCATGTGTGTGTGTGTGTGTGTGTGTGTCTTGCTGTGTTTGTAAGACAGAGAGGAAGCGACTGAGAATATTAATACTGTGTGTTTGGGAGTGTTAACTTGTATATTTGTGTGTGTGTTGCTCCCGCCATGCACAGTGTCATTATGAGCGGTGTTACTTAAAGAAGATGGATGTCACAGAGTGTGTTGCCCTCTGGCTTGGGTATAGAGATATGACAGTCTGTTTATCATCAAAACCAGTTTATTGTTGCCTCTGCATAATGATCCGGTTTAGATGGATATTTTCACAGTGTTTCCAGAGGCTTTGAGCAGTGTATAACGTCCTGCCTGCGTCTCTCATGTGCACGCATTGTGTCGCTTTGTCTCTCTTGTGCTAGGAAAGTATCACGGACACATTTTGTTGATGAAGTTGGTCTTGTGATAAATACACAGTAGTCGCATACAATGTCTTTACAGGGAGAGAGAGACAACAAATGCATGCACACACACACATACACACACATGCCAATATTTACAAATGTAAGAGACCCATGAAATGCCCCCAATTAAAATATGTTCCCCGTGCTTTAATAAAATAATAAGTGGTCCAAGGATTAGAGTCGACTCTTGTGTTGACACAAGCTAAACAGGGTTAATTTGTGGGACTTTTGAGGGAATCTCAGCTCAGGCCCCTAAATGTCCATCAGACAGACAAACACAAACAAACACACGCACACTTGCACACATATCGTGCTCAGACATGCTCTGTCTGTTTTCGCTTTGTTTTTCATTCAGCCAGCGGTCAGGACTGAATACCACAGAGAGAAAAACTGAAATTATAGCCAATAGGGCATTAACACACACACACACACGCACGCATACTACTACTCACACAAGCAACTTCTCCCAACTTGCATATTTTGTGAATGCTGCAGCATATTTGTTTGTTCTTTTATAAAACACACAAGCAAAAATTAAATCCTACAAATTAGTAATCTGTTTTCATCATGCAGCCCCGAAATGAATTATGCTCTGAACCTTCGGAGGGTTTCAGACACAAATATTTTCTTTGGATGTGCCTACGGGGGGAAGTGCACACTGTAGAAAGAAAACAAAACTGGGCACCGTGTATTTCCTACATTCCAGAGTGTGTTAGTGTTTGAGAGAGAGAGAGCGAGAGTTCACTTAGGAAGTTTGAGAGTGTGCATGTTTGTGCGGGTTTATACACGATGTGTGTGTGTGTACGTCTGTTAATAGCTGTGAATGTGTGAAGTGCATTCCATGTCATTGTGTCGTCTGTGTGCACATTTGCATCAGTATGAATCAAGAGAAGTGTGAACGCTGTAAGATGTCAGTGTGCTTCTCTGAACCCTGTCTCCGAGACATTATGCTCATATATTATTCATTTGTTTGGTTAATTATGTTCAAATGGAAATGTAATTGCTGCCCAGGTTAAATCCACAGTCAGCGCAGACAGGGCTGTTTTTGTTAGTGGACTTTGACACAGGACACCGGGGTTCACATCCACAGTCCCACATGTGGGCTCAACAAAATTACTTTGGTTAAGGTTAGGAAAACATTGAGGTCTTGGTTAAATGGTAATGAAATTAACTTGACTTTTTTGTTATGCTTTACAAGGGGATATCACACTGCATCTAATCTTTTAAATTGTTATGCTCTTTAAGAACATTTTTCCAACTTGGTGGATATGTAACAAGGCACAAACTGTTCACGCTAGCAGCTGTGTGGGGCTAAATGGTAACTACAATGCCAACATGCTTCCAAAAGTGAAGCCAAATCATCTTGATCACCCCCTGGTGGCTGGCTGCAGTATAGGTCATGCCTCCTCCATGTTAGTGGATGGAACATGGGCTTAACTAAACAGACAAATTTCATTTTAGGTTGTTATCACACTGAAAAATGTGTGTTCATCTTAATGTACTGTCTATGTAGCTAATTAGCACTAACTATAAACTGAAGCTTCTGGGAATGTTATTAGTTGACATTTGAATATTGTTAGAGGACATTTCAAAAAGGTAAAATTCTACATTCTATCATTTGCTAATAAGCACAAACAATGTCACTTTTACTGCGTCCGAAGAAGTGCAACAGCATGAATGCCTCTGACTGGAGACTGAATGGAGGTGTGCATTGCATCTGATTGTAGATTGAATGAAACATAGTTAACATTAACCTGCCACATGTCATCACTGTAACACTGCTCAAACATTCCTGTGTGAGTGTTTACTTTTCTGAGTGTGTGTGTGTGTGTGTGTGTGTTGTATATTTCCCTACAGGGTTGTTATTTCCTATAGTGACGAGTTGACCTTTGAACTTTTTTGCCAGAGATCATATGTTTTGTATGCGTGTGTTGGGTTTAACGCTTAATTCTCTCTCACAGACAGGAGGGATTAGAGTCCAAAGGCGCGCGCCTGCAGAGAATTGGATTATCTCATGTTTCGAAGGCAGTTGTTAATGATTAGGGGTTTATTTAAAATGCTAAACATGACCACTGTCTACTGTTTACTGGCAACTGGACGTGTATTGATTTGTGGAGATTACGTGGGCTCAATAGCTGATGGGTCGCAAACAAGCGGGAATTTACTTATTTTGTTGCATCAGGTAAAACACGATCATCAAAGCTGCAAATGTGTAATTAGAAATATGTCGGTAAAACTTCCGTCACACTAGTAATTTTTTATTTTCATATGAGTTTAATTTTGTGAACATGGGAGAAACTATTTTAAACCTTCTTTCACCAGACAGAGGCTCAGACTCCTGTGAATTCAGATGAACGTCACACATCACAGATCCCGACCTTTGGTGGAGGAAATACCTTGTGATCAGTGGAGAATAATATTGCGCTCAATATCAAATTTTCTTTGTCAACATTTGCCTTGGGAAATTTAGCGGGTACAATGGCGGCGGACTCAGATAACCGATGTCTTTGTTTGAGTGTAGTGCAATCTGATCTAGCTGCTGCTCCAGTTCTTGGAACACAACGGACGGCTAATGGAAGCCACGTAACCTCACACTGTCTCACCCTCTTCCCCCTCTCTTTATTTCTCTCTTTTCTCCCTTCTGCCACTTTCTGTTCCTCCCTCTCGCCACCTCGCCGTGTTGCTCCTCCTTTTCATTGAAAGCCACATGGCATCGGGTTCTCACACAGAGAAATCCACACGATCCTCTGTCACACCACTTATCTCCTTTGAAATAAATGGACAATAATTACTGGGCTGTTGGTGGTTTTCACCTCAGAGTCCCACGTTCCCTCCTGTCATCTGTGTCAGCACTTTCATCGGAGCCTCATCTCCCCCTCCGCCTTCTTACACACCCTCCAACTTATGTCAATTACACATTATTGGATGACTGATTGGCAAATACAATATTGTTCCAAAGATAGAAACAGAGTCTGGCCTCAGCGTTGTCTCGGTGCCATGAGCAGATTGCAGATTGTAACCAAAGCTCTGTTTCAGTCGTGCTATGGACCTGCCAAGGTATCTTCTCAGGACATGAAAACAAACGTCTGCCTCTCTGCCGTATCAGTGTGGGTACAGTTGATTACAGTGGGATCACTGCCAACATGCAGTCCCTTCATTTGAGGTCTGTCCGATGTGTCCATGCCACGTTAAACCCAGAGAAAGTAGAGGACTGTTTATTTTCCCTGAAAATAAGATTCCAGGCGTGTTTAGATATTGAACAGCGCAGACAGCCGTGGAAAAAATAAAGGGCTAAGGCACTCTGTCTTCAGGTGGAATAATATTATTAAATTTATTCCTCAGGCATAACGGCAAACAAGCAAGCAGACGCTTATTGACTGTAAGTTTTCATCAAGGTCTGACAAACACATAATCAGTGGAAATTACATAATGGCTAAGTGTTACATTCTGTTCAACAGCTGTGGCCTTGTACAAAGCCGTAGATTTAATAAAAGGACACATTTAAAAGCGTGGCACGGTAATAATTAAATAAAGTGATAACTATAATGCAACATAAGTGAAAGGAGCATTTTACAGTCAATTAAAATATCACAAATCCTGAAAATACCTACTAAATAAAAATGACCATGTACAATTAAATAATAATAAGTTATAATAAATACAAAATAATGACCGGAATTAGAATAATTTATGCTCCAATATTTTACAATTTTGACAGAAATGCTACAGAATTTTAAATATAAAGATTGTTCATCTCACAGGAAGCCACAAATACAGTATCACCCAAGATGGCTGCTCCTGATTTAAAGAGTAGGGTTTTGTAGCCAATAATAATAATAATTATAATAACAATAAGGAATCCTGCACTGAACCAAAAAATTATTCAGATTGAATATGAAGATTCAAACTTAACTTTGTACATAAAAAATTTGGTCATTTGTAGTATTTTGAGGAGCTTTTGTGTTGAGTCTTTTCCCCTGAACTCTGAGTTTAGTATATTCCCTGATGACCAGGCCACATCATCCAAAGCTTCCAACAACTCTGACTATGTCACGACAGCTCAAGCGATGTGTGAATTGTTGGAGCAGGAAAAGAAAAGCTGCAGAATTCAGCTTGAAAACATGAAACTTGGCTTTTAACAGAACATTTGAGCTTTTCTCTAATTTACATTTGTGCAAGATACAGTCCGGTTCAGAAATTGGATCGTCGGATCCACCAAGGTGGTTATGTTTTCACCCTGTTGGTTGGTTGGTTGGTTTGTCCGCATGATTACAAAAAACTTTTGAACAGTTAACCAAGAAACTTGGTGGAAGGACGGGACACGGGCCAAGAAAGAACCCATTACATTTTGGTGTGGATCCAGGATTTTTTTTTTCTTTTTTGGGGAGGCATTTTTCATCTTAATTTTTTAAAAGGACAGTGGATGGTGCGAGTAAAATGGGAAAGAGAATGTGGGAAGACACGCAGCAAAGGGCCAGGGCAGAACTGAACCTGCAGCCGCTACAGATGTCTTATAGGCCTCGATATGTGTGCTAACAGGTGAGGGACCTATTTACACACAAGTTAGGGGTTAGGATAAGGGTTATTAGTTTTTGGGCATTATTGCCTTTATTTTGATTGGACATTTAAGCGTGAAAGGGGAAGAGAGGGAGGGGGTTTCCCACAGGAAAGAGCCACAAGCCGGAATCAAACCTGCGGCCGCTGCAAAGGACCGAAGCCTCAGGTGAGCTGTATGGCCCCAGGTGAGTTTAACTGCGCCCCTTGAGTTTTCCCTTTGGACTGAAACACTAACTACAAGGTATTTATGATTTAATAAATATAGCAATAAAATGTTATCAGCAATACATCACCTATCAACAGGTTTTAAGTTTCTGCACAGCAACAAATGTTAGAAAGTATGACACACACTCCCATCAATGTTAAAAGCTTTGACATACTTGAGGAAGTGGTTTGGTTTGACGTCAACAGAGCCACACAGGAAATAAAGCAGCAGATGGATGATGGGATAATAACAGGCATCCGCACTGTGCAGTATGCTTCCTCCTCGTCCAGGGTGATTTGTTTTACTCTGTTTGTTTCTCTGCCTTTACTCAGATGGACGGTGAAGATAAATCTGATCCTGATGATGAATATTGAAAGATGGAAGCCAGAACACTGAGCTCCTCCCCTCTCTCCCGCTCCCTCCCTCTCCTCCCCCTCCGCCTCTTCTGCCTCCCTAAGTATAAGCAGATTAAAGTTAATGATCTAAAGTGAATTAGATATTTAATCATCTTATCATCTTAGCGTAGTCAGGTCATAACTCTGCACTGATCGGAAATCCCGTCTGTTTGACGGCGCACAGCAGAAGCACGATAAGCTGAATTCAGGGGTCAGCTCGTAGCCGCCGCCAGGTTCCACTAAATCAATTTGGAGGTTGAGAAATTAAATTTACCATAATCATTTTCTTCCCTCTTTTGTTCAGCTTGCAAAGATGTTAAAAAACGCAGAGATTGAGGAAAAACTGTAATGGAATCGAACTGACACCCAAAAAAATGAAAAATAACCTGAGAGACGCCTCCAATGATTCGTCTAATTTCCTTCCTCCCTTTTAAATGGTTCTCATTATCGTCCCCTCTGCTACACTCTGTCACCCTCCATCTGAACTCACACTGATTGAGGTGCGAGCACCTTGATTTTGCATGCGCGGCTGCCCCTCACACACACACAGACACACACACACTCATTTCCACTAAATATCCCCTTTTTGAGTTTCTCCCTCCTCTCACTGGAGTTAAGTTGCCCTCTTTAGTTGTCTCTCGATCCCAATTTCATTGCATTGCCTCTTTCTTGTGACCACATATCAGAATTCATTTCCTTTGCTCAGCGTCTTCCCACGTCCACACAATCTGAACACTGCATTGTGGTTGGCTTTCCTGACTTGTGTATCTGTGTGTGACTTTCTGTGGTGCTGCTCTGGAAAATGTGAGGGAAATTGGGTCCTTTCCGGAGTTTGCCCTTCACAGGGAAATGTCCAGAATATTCAGGTGAGGGATGGCGCCTGGGTGGAGCATGCAGGAGGCAGTAATCCCATTTTTTTGTTTATACCACCAAAAGCTCTCGAATCTCGTTGTCTTTCCAAGTCTGCATCTTCGCCGCCTCTTTTTTCATCATTCTGAGATATTTTAATTCTTTTTTCAGTTTTGTGTCTGTCACATGTTTTTTTGGGGGTTTGGCTGGAAAAGTTCTGGACTGCTTTTTCACATACAGCCCCTCCGTAAGATTTCAGGAAAATGTCGGTGCATCACTGAAAACAGCTTGTGTCTATTCTTACATCTTTGAAAAAAGGATTTCTTGAACTGCATGGGGAAAAAAACCTGGCTGTCATGTTTCCATGTTCTCAGCTGTGACTCATGGAACCGTTTCCCCATGATCGTCTGTCTCAGCGTTCACAGCCAGTCAGATCTGATGATGGAGTTTCGTGTTGACAGCGGGAAGTGATAGGCGAGACGCGGAGAGGAAGACACATGGAAGTGGAAGCAAGATGGAGGCAAAAGCATCAAAAGGGAGATAATGGCTGCAGGTCCAGTAACACAGCTGGGTCCTGTAGGTTTTCAAAGAGAGATGTTGTGTTTCAACAATATCAGAGGCCTCCCGCGCTGCCTTATGACTATGGAGGATCACCGGGAACACAAACATTTAAGAGGCTGCGGCTTGTCTGCCAAACGCTAAAGCCGCATCTTTGCAAGTGTGCATGTGTGTGTGTGCGTGTGTGTGTGTGTGTGTGTGTGTGTGTGTGTGTGTGTGTGCACCTATAGCAGAACCCGCACCGCTCACAGCCAGACAGATTGTCAACCTGGTTTTAAGCACACGCACGTATGCATATGAAAAAACACACACACACACACACTCTCACAGAGGCGTATTTGCAGACATTTTCACCGTCGTGCACAGTGGAGGCAGCGTCCCGCCAGTGTGCCGAGTGAATTTGTCTAAATGTCACATTACTGAGGAAGCCGCACGCGCCTTTCCTCAACAACCAGTCAGATAAAAGCTAGAGGGAGGAAAAGATAAGGGAAAAAAATGTGTCGGAGAAAGGTTGGGTACATTCGGGAGGTAAGTATTCATAAAATTCTGGTGTGATGGTTATGTTCCTGCAGTATCTGTCACTACCTCGTCTCCTTTGCTGCAGTCTTCACCTGTGGAGGGGGAGATCTGTTACACAAGAAAATAATCATTTAACTGTGTCCACGCTTGTTTCTGTTTATTTATGATATTTCGGCAAGGGGAGGGTGTCCGAACCTTGTGCTAATTTAATATCTTTCCAACAGTTTGGTGTCCAAAGTCGACGCAATCATCATATTATTCCGTGTCCTACTGCACAAAGCATTACACTTTTCATTATAAAAGCAATGAGGAAATCACGGAAACGGTGGTCCCCCTGCAGATAAAGTAAATGAACCTCTTATTGCCATGGGGTAAACTGCATTAGGCATGTTTTTCCCTGGTATGGGATGGAAAGCACTGTTTGTTCAACACAACTCTTTGTGATGCATCCATATTTTCATCATTTGGAACTGTGGTTGTGATATATGCAATCCTCAAGACAGGGTTCTGTGCATCATGGATAAAGAAAGTAGCACAGTTCAAATCAGACCTGCACTGAGGGGGGTTGTGTTGGTGATTTGAAGTTGCATGACGTCCGTTTCACATCAGTCAGTTTCTGACACGAAAAGGACACCATAGAAATGACTGGGACTGCTGCAACACACCCGACCCAATGCACTCATCCAGTTCAGCTGTCTGGGAAGTGCCTGTTCCCTGACTGTGGGCACAATGCTACACCTGGCAGCAGACAGATTCTCTTTTTTTTGGTCCCTGGTTTTAGATCAGACTTCCTCCTTTATCTTTCTCACACATGTGCAGTTTCCGTTGCAATAACTGCACCAGCGACATCCTGGGTCCATCAGTCCACTAGTGCTTTATTATACTGTCTCCTTTTCACATTTCATGTTTTTTTAAAGATAGAATTTATTAAAGAAACCAGGACAACGTTCAGGATCCACTGTGCTTCAAAAGCAAGTTCTTCACTTTCAGTCGGTTAATTTGATGTCTATATGAAGCATGGACTGTATATAAAGATGGACGACATGACGGCTCCCCAAAAGCATCTTGATCACCACCTTATGGCCGACTGTAGTATAGTCATATACTTGCATCCTCCATGTTAGCAAATGGGACACTGACCAAACGAAAAGGTCAAAGTACACATCAAATCAAAGTTTCTGTCACTTTAGGTATAGTTCTCACGCTGATATTTGTTCAAGTGCGGATTTCTCCTGTAAGTTTAAAATTATTTTGTAATTTAATGCTATAAAAACGTCATGATTGACAGGTGAGACTGACATGCGATTGGCCATTTGCCAATGTGCAGAATCTGGCTCCAAATGCGTATAAGATGGCGACGTTCATATTCGGGATATTTCAGCTTCATATCTGGATAGTGGGAGGAAGAGGAGACGCGTCGTCCAACTTTATATACAGTCATATGAAGCATGGTAGCTATAATATATCATTTGCATTTTTTGCTCCAGTCATTTCTAAGTGATTTTAAGGATATTCCTTGTGTATCATGACTGAGGCTGCAGCTTTAAGAGCTTCTTTTCCCTGAGCGTTCAGACTGATGATGCAGTGAGCGGATGAGAGGACAGACTCTGCAGTGGGAGAGTTCCTCATGCGAATGTGTTTAAGTTTTGTAAAGCCTGTACTGCTCAGCTAGTAGAGTTTGACTCATTTAGTAGTTCTACTGCGCTGCTCAGTAAATTCAACTCTGATTTGTTCAGGCTCCTCTGGCATTCACATAGATTTATTTTGGACGCAACAGTGCACGTCTTCAAGTGCTCATTTCCTCTTTCATCCCACTGAGTTGTTTCTCTGACACGCTCCTAAAGACCTGACAAAAAAACATGACTTTAAGCGCACGCACGGTCTAAGTAGCGGGCTTCTCCGGGGGGAAGTTTACATTGGTTAACCATGTTTCGCCGAAACCATTAACCTGTCAAAGGAAATCAAAGGCCAATAAAACAAGTAAGGGACTCGGATACTTTGAGCTCTCTGTGGTGACCGCATGTCTTAAATGTTCAGAAAATTAATAATCTGGTTTTGTAAATTGGGTTAACCGACATTCCTGCTGCAGAATCCCGATTTATTGGTCATGTGCATGCTTGACCAGGTTTTGTAAAAGGCCTCACACACATGCACATGTCGAGAAAATGACTTTATAAAGGGAAGAATTCCACGATGGCAGCAGTGCAGAGAAATAAATGATCATTTTTCATGTAGCTGTAGTAAAAAAATACGTCCTTACTCTGTTAGCCACAAGAAAACTGGGGTCTATCTGCACTGATTGAATTATGGATCATTACATTATGTCGCAACATAAAATTGCACCAATGATTTACACTGCTTGTGTTATACTCTCAGCAGGTTACAGCGTTGTATCTGGGCGGCGAACACATAAGCTAATGAATGTGTGTTGTTCTTATAAATGGGGGAAAACTGAATCATTACATTATGATTTTTACACTGAAAGGGGTTTATTAATTGAGGGAGTTGTTTTTAATCTCACAGGTCACCTATGTAATTTGGTGTCTAGCTAATTAGGTTGAATTTGCATTGCTTGCTAATTGCCAGTTGTTTTCCCAGTAGATAATCATAGGTTGTGTGTTTGTGTGTGTTTTTAGTCATATTAGCAGCCTGGCTCTATAGGGACGACAATCCACCATTTTGGTACAGAATGAAATCGTGTATCTCAACAAATATTCTCTAGATTTCCCTGAGAGACGTTAGTCGCTCCCAGATGTTGTGACTCTGGATGTCCCTGCCTTTTCCTTATAGCGCCACCAAGAGGTCAGAGATGTAGGTTTAGAGTGAAACTTCTCATGAACTGTCGGATGGTTTGTCGCACAGGAAAACGTTGATAATCCAAATGGTTTATGACCAAATTTGAATTTAGAAATTATAAGAAAAGGATAGTACTATATAGTAACACTGCATTAGCATGTTCACAGAAAGCATTTAGCTTACTTTGTCTTATATTGAAGTGGCCCCACGCTATAATATATCTTGCCAAATCCAGATCCTGTAGTGTGAGGGGTTGACAGACATAATCTTAATGTCATCGACTGATATGGATCCTCCCCGATAAAAATCTTAAAAATCAAACATGTTTGATATTTTGAAGTTTTTTGAAGTTATGTTTGATCCCATAAGTCTCTGTGAGTTCCCAAAACTCTGGAACTGATCTGTTTAAATGGTAAAGAGTGTGGTCCTGTGTCTCGACTGGATTGTCTCTCATGTATGCACTATTACTATTGAAATATTAAAAATCAGTTATATCTACTGTTGGTCTTCCATCATTTTAAAATCGGTTAAGATTTGATATTGTGTGCAGCAGGCGTTCCCATTTGAAGTTCAACTGAGAAAGTCAGATTTTTCAGCTCTGAAAATGACATTCGTTGTTATTACACTTTCATTAAATCACATAAATAGCTTCCCCCACATGGTATGGCTGAAGATAAGTCTCACAGAGCCACTAAGCAGGGCGACAGACTTCAGTCTTGTTTCCCATCAGCTGCTATGTGGAGGAGTTACCAGTTTGTCAGTTACCAGTTCAGCTGCAGAGCTTCGCGGCAATTGCACGACAGTCATGACCTCGATCAGTGACAGTTCTGAGAGCAGCTGTGACACTTACATTACTTTGATTTTATGTTTCCACCATTAACAATCATAAATCAGCAGTTGTGAGTTATCTGCTGTGGCTTCAAATTCCCATGAAAGTGATGCACGCCCCGATCAGCCCCGACATTAAAACCAGTTGCCTGTTTTAATGCTGTGGCTGATCGGTGCGTGTACATCAAGTCTGTGATTACAGTGAAATAACGACGAGCTCCGAATGTGCAACACGGAAGATAAAACAACAATTTCACTCCAGAGAGTCCATACCGGCGCCGCAGCTAAATAACTTGCGTTTGACTTTGATAACCACATTTACTCGGTGATCACTCACTTCCCTGCTGCAAAGTGGAGAAGGAGCACAAACAGCAAATTCCTAAACTGTGGTCCTTCTTTTTTAGTCTCCAGCGTAATTTCTCCTTCACCGTGTCTGAGACTTGTTTTGATTCGTGATCATGACCTATGTATCCCTGGTGTTTACCTCAAGTGGGTCTATGAAATCATCTTTCTTTCTTTCTTTCTTTCTTTCTTTCTTTCTTTCTTTCTTTCTTTCTTTCTTTCTTTCTCTCAACCCTCTGTCTCTCTCTCTTTCTCTTCTCTGTGCTGTATGTAGGAGTAGTTACATCATTAGTATGCCATTAGCTCTGATCATTGATTCCTCTCGCAGAACACCCCCCCCTCAATGTTCGCTGACACGGAATTCTGAGGAGATCCGTGAACTTTATCACCTTCAGCGTTCCGGTTTCCTCCTCAGAATTCCCACTGGATCAGCACTTTCCCCCCCCTCCAGACCTTTTCTAATTATCCTGTTCCTGCCTTTCAATAAATAATTACAATAAAGGTCATCAATCAAAAGCGAAACATTGATAACTGAAGAGAAAGTCCAATATCCCCTTGGCACAGCGCTCCTGCTGTCATAAATACGATGACGGACTGCGTGTGTTAGTATGTGTGCATCCTGGTGTGTGTGTGTGTGTGTGTTTGTAGCAGAAAAATAATTTTATACATAAATCATGTGCTGCGAGATAGATGAGAGGGACCAGTGAATGTACTGCACACATGGACTGCTGTGATTAAGCTTTGTCTGTGCGTGTGTGCGTGTGGTTTTGAGATGATAAGGGCGACAATAGTAAACAAAATACGATCAAACACAACAGTTTGACCGAGAGTTAAGCCCAGACTAAGCCCACACGCGGTGCACACTGAGCATCCCAACTGAATTTTGATTAGCACGCACACACACCCACACACACCCACACACACACCTGGATATGCTAATATGAGAGCTGTAGGGGTATAGTCTCTTTGGTGCCAGTGATTGGTTGCTATCTGTCTAGCCTGGAGGAACGGCGAGGCAGCCAGGCCTCCCGCCAGGCTCAGCCCAGAGAGCAGCTCTGATAACGGGGTAAAAATGTGAGCCATCCTCAGCGTCAGCCTGGAGGAACGGCTGCCTCGGGCCTCTTCTGAACTGAAGCTGCAGCATAAATGAGTTTCTGAGCCTGGCAGCTCGGTACAACTCGACACTGTTACAGTCTGTTGCCACACATACACACACCGCACACGTACGCACACACTGCACACAATTGCATCTAAGCATACACACACACACACACACACACACACACACACACACACACACACACACACACACACACACACACACACACACACACTTGTTCAAACAAACACACTCTGTGCACTCGCTCTCGCCCGTGCGTTCACCTGGTCGGAGGGAAATTACCAAATCAGAGAGGAACATTGTCTATTAAAAGAGTAAACAGCCTCGCTGGTTGTGTTTGAACGTGGGAGCCCGAATGCATTCATTATCCTGTTGCTTATGGAGGCATTGTGCTCTGCATGTCAACACTCCGCCACCCCCGAACACTCATCATAATGCAAAGCAAATCACACAAGCAGACACACTCACATACACACACACACACACACACACACACACACACACACACACACATCACACACACACACACACACACACACACACACACACACACAGCTTCAATGACTCCAAAACGAGGAAATGACTTCCATCGGACTTTAAAATATTCTTATCCTTTTCTCTTTCCTCTCCTCTCATCACTTCCCTCTCTCTCGATCTGTCTCCTTCATTCCAGCCTAATTGGTCCAAGTACTTGCCGGCGCTGCCACAAACAGCACCAAATTAGTTTTCATCAAAACCCAATTCCACCTGAGTTCGACCTGCAAATGTGCTGAACACACAGATGAAGTGTTCGGGCTTTTCAGAGGTGTCGGTGCCGAGAGATGATGGTTAGGAAGGCACAGATTTGCTGAAATGGAGATTTTTGGGGGGGGAGATTGTGTTTGGTGGAAAAACAGGTTTCTATTAGAAAGGAGTAATGGGTAGAGCGAGGCGCATCTGTCTACAGGAGAGCTGTAGAGAGAGAGAGGGTTTCTCAGGCGTCGTTGAAGTGACAGAGCGTGAAACAGTTTGCTAGGCATGTCTAAAGATAGAGGGAAGAGCTGAGAGGGACGGGAAGAGGAGGTTGGCAGTGGGTGGTTAACAAGCCAATAACACTGCATTCTGAACAGGTGAAAAATGCGTCACGGAGCCGATTCCTGGTCCAAGCTGATGGTGACTCTCTCATCG